>NC_089222.1:10614820-10960320 GCF_963924675.1 Phocoena phocoena | reverse complement strand
TCCCTCCCTTCCGTCCCTATTATTTCTGCTTCACATACTGAGGTTTCGGGGGCTGGGGCCCAACGTGCACACTGCGGTGGCCACTGCCCTGACACGCTGCCCTGCTCGTGATCACACAGGCGGCAGCAGGGTCCCTGTCCACGGACTAATGGAGACCCCGGCGCGCTTGGTTTGGAGAAAAGTGGGGCAGGAAGGGCACCAGGGTGGAGTTCCACTGAGCTTCCGAGCGGGGTATCCTCAGATTGCAGAGCGGCAGACAAGCAACCGACACCGACTGGCAGGCGGCAGGAACAGGCTAAATATAGCAGCCAGAAGACAGGAGAGACACCCCGTCGTTATCGCGCAGATGGGTGAAGGAGTGGGAAGTGAAGGAAACGGAAAGTCTCGAGGAGAAAAAGTCGGAAGGCCTCAGATGTTCTGAGGAAGCTGTGGTTACGTAGGGCAAAATACACACATGGTGTGGATGGAACCCCAGCCGGAGCATATGGTGTCAGCAGAGGAAGATGCCACTGGAAAACACAGACGAGGAGCATGAAGAAGGCTTTTCAGGAGCATAAAAAATCAGTGCTCTGGGTGTGTGACGCAGGGAGCGAGCTGGGGCACAGTCGGCAGCCCTAGCATCAGTGTGTATCACACCCGCACGGACCGCCTCTGTGACCCCCACCCGAGAGCCGAGCTTGCTGAGCCTCAGTTTCCCGTTTATAAAATGGGGATAATAATAACCCCTATCTCAGCTGACTGTTGGGGATTGAATTACATGAGATATTCCAGATGAAGTGCTTTGCACAGTGCTTGGTGAATGGTAAACGCTCAGTAAATGTTCCTTTTGTTGTCTTTAGATTATTAATAGAGTTTCTATAAAGTTATTCCAAGGAATTATGGACACGGGCAAAAACAACTCCCAGGAAATTCCTCGTCCTTTCGACACAGATCCGAAATGTCTAATGACAGGGGACTTGGTAACCTGTGGTACACAGTGATGCACAGAATATTATGCAACTTGAAATTAAACGTTCTCACAGGAGAACATTTAACAATAACATATATACTGACCAGGAAAGTAGTAGGTAAAGAATGATTCTGTTTTTGGAAAAAAGCGGAAAGACATTCAGCAAACTGTTTATATTGGTTATTCTCCAAACGGTGCGATTGTAGGTCATTTTCCCTCTGATTTTTTCTGGATTTTCTACAGTGAAATCAGATCATACTTTTGTAATCATCAAATCAAATTATTATTCAAATAACATAATAGAGAGAAAATAAGACAGAAAAGTAAAAGGTGATTACTAAGGAGAAAAAGGAAATATTAATATTTTTAAATTACCAAAACCGATTCCCAAACTATAAGCAACCCTGTAGTCTAAACAAATCTGTTCCCTAAACAACACTAAGCAGTAAGAATAACTTAAATGAAATAATTTGTGAAAAAGTAAATGACTATAATATTTTGTCCAATGTACAATATGCAAGCCCTGAGCAGCATTTTCAGGGGAATGGCTCCTTTCTCTGCACTTAAAGTGGGAACATCACTGGATCTTCCGGGGTTGCCTAGAAAGAATGTGATTCTTAAAGACACAAAAATGGAAAGATGGTTATCACATTTCCCCAGTAAATAAAACAGTTCCTATTTTCAGACAGGATGTAAACAAACATGTTAAATGTAAATGAAAAAGGCCTTTAGAAATTTTGAACTGAAACTCAAAGCTTAAGGTATTTAGCAACTCATACCATTTCAGTGCTGGAATTTCCTTTAGAGATAATATATTTCAACGCCTTATTTTTATAAATAAATTTTAATATGGCTAGGTGGCTAGCTCGGAGCAGAACTTACACAAGCGGACTTTTTTTTTCTCAGCCACTGAAGCAGTGCTATGTCCCAGCACTGAGACGCATACCACCGTGGACACCAGAGGTGTCCTTCCTCACAGGATGGGTTTTTGTAACAAGCACAGAGGCCCCTCCCTCCTCCCCATGTCATGCTATAATGGGGTGATGCTCCTTCCGGCCTGTTATAGCCTAGAACAAAGGTGCTAAAACCTAAACTTGACAGTACTTTATGAATTTTCATACTTTATTTTCCTCCAGCAAGCTGAATAAAACAACTACATTAAGGAATACTGCCCTGGGTTAGTAGGAAACACCAGAAATCTGTCTCCCCACCTATTCAATAATTGCACCAGCAGAATCTGCCTGATGTAACTATTTTGGAATGCTGGAGTCTACTGAAGACTGTCCACTTCCCGGGGAAGGCAGGGAGGGTAGATCGTAGTTAATTTTGGTCCATTTCAGCTCTTAGCACAATACGAGCTACCTGGGGGCTACCCCACCCCCTAGTCCTGTGGCAGGCAGCTGTGCCCTTGTTCTTAGAGCAGCTTGCATGCAGCTTGTGGGAGCCAGAGTGGGCAAAAAGGACCCTGCCCTTCAAATATCAGGGATCTGTGCTGATCACTGATTGCTGTTTCTGATCACAGAGGTGCAGACAAAGAGGAGGGCGGGCATTGTCACACCTCCTTCCATTATTGCAAACTTCTCCCTCTCCAGATGAAGTGACTTCCAGTGAATTTAAACAGCCTGCACCCTTTATGGCCCACTTCATTTTTCTCTTTCTCCCCTTTGGGGAGCCAGACATTAAAGACTAGGACATTTAGATACTTAATATTTTGTAATAACCTATAAGGGAAAAGAACCTAAAAAAGAATATATATATACATACATATAATAAATAAATAAATATGTATATATTTATCCCTAGGACGCAAGGATGGTTCAACATATGAAAGTGTGAACAACACCACATTAACAAAATGAGAAAAAAACAACGATCATGTCAATTGGTGCAGAAAAAGCATTTAAAAAAATTCAACAGCCTTTCATGATAAAATCATTCAATTAACTAGTGAAAGGAAAGTACTTCAACATAATAAAAACCATACATGAAAAATACCACAGCAAACATCATATTCAATGATGAAAGACTGAAAGCTTTTCCTCTAAGATCGGGAGTAGAAAAAACAAGGATGTTCCACCTTCACAACTTCTATTCAACACTGGAAGTTCCAACCAGAGCAATTACACAAGAAAGAGAAATAAAAAGCATTCAAATTGGAAAGGAAGAAATAAAACTCTCTGTTTTAAAATGACATAATCTTATATGTAGAAAATCATAAAAACCGCTGAAAGAAATTAAGAAGAAATAAAATTCCAAGGTCATGGATTAGAAGACTTAACATTGTTAGAATGTCAATACTATCCAAAATGATCTACAGAGTCAATGCAACCTCTATCAAAATCCCAATGACATTTTTTCAGAAAGAGAAAAATTCAGCCTAAAATTCATATGGAATCTCAAGGGACTCTGAGTAGTCAAAACAATCTTGAAGAAGAACAAATCTGGAGGACTTACACTTCCTGACTTCAAAACTTACTACAGAATTACAGTAATCAAAACAGCATGGTACTGGCAAAAAGACAGACATATAGATCAATAGAACAGAATAAAGAACCAGAAATAAACTCTCACATATAGGGTCAAATAATTTTTGCAAGGGTGCCAAGACAATTCAATGTGAGAAAGGACAGTATTTTCAATAAATGGTGCTGGGAAAACTGGATATCCATTCGCAAAAGAATTGAGTTGGACCCTTATCTCTCACCATAAACAAATAATTAACTCAAAATGGATCAAAGACCTAAATGTAAGACATAAAACTATAAAACACTTAGAAGAAAACAGAGCAAAACTTCATGACATTAAATTTGGCAATGATTTCTTAGATATGACACCAAACGCACAGGCATCAAGAGAAAAGGTAGAAAAACTGGACTTCATGAAAATTACAAAAATTTTGTGCATCAAAAATTTTTCTGTGCATCAAAAAACTGTGCACAAAAAATCAAAAAAATTGTGCTTTTGTGCTCAACACAGTAAAAAGGCAGCCCATAGAATGAGAGAAAATATTTGCAAATCATATGTCTGATAAGGGATTAATACACAGAATATATAGAGAACTCTTAAAACTCAATATCAACGAAAAAAAAAAACCCAACCTGATTAAAAAATGGGTAAAGGACTTGAATAGATATTTTTTCAAAAAAGATATACAAATGGCCAACAAGCACATGAAAAGATGCTCAACATCACTAATCATCAGGGAGAGGCAAATCAAAACCATAATGAGATACTACCTCATACCTATTAGGATGGCTACTATCCAAAAAGCAAATAATAACAAATGTTGGTACGGATGTGGAGAAATTGGAACCCTTGTACACTGCTGGTAGGAATGTAAAATGGTATAGGCTGATGTGGAAAACAGTATAAATGTTTCTCAAAAATTAGAAATGGAATTACCGAATGATCCAGAAATTCCACTTCTGGGTATATACCCAAAGTAACTGAAAGGGGAGTCTCAAAGAGATATTTATACACCCATGGTCACCGAAGCATTATTCATAATAGCTAAAATGTGGAAGTAATTCAAGTGTCCACTGACAGATGGATGGATAAGCAAAATGTGGTAAGTACCTACAGTGGAATATTATTCAGCCTGAAAAAGGAAGGAAATCCTGACATATGCTACAACGTGGATGAACCTTGAAAACATGCTAAGCTACTCACAAAAATACAAATACTGTATGGTATTTACATACAGTACCATTTATATGAGATGCTTAGAGTAGTCAAAATCATAAAGACAGAAAGTAGAATGGTGGTTGCCAAAGGAAGGGTGGCGAGGGAGGCGAGGGTTATTGTTTAACGTGTAGTTTCAAATTTACAGGATAGGCTGAGTTACGGAGATGGACGCACAACACAATGAAAGAATTTAATACCACTGAACTGTACACTTAACAATGATGAAGATGGCAGATTTTATGTCCATTTTACCAAAATAAAAAAAAGAATACTGCCTTCTTATAAAGTTAAAAATGGCCTGCCCTAAAATAAGCGTGGCCAGGTGAGGCGTGGGCCAGGCTTCTGCCAGCCGGGCTCTCTAATCACTCTCCCTCATTTGATCACTAACAGGGACCATCTGAACCTGTTCCCCAGCAGCAGCCCACGAAGAGCTGCAGGACAGGGCCGCCACATGAAATAGAGGGAGAAACTTATTTTTCCATGCAAACATTTGCTGTATTGTCTTTTAGCAAATCCCTCAAGTTGGCCAATTACATAATAAATCCACATTCACTTCATTGGTTTCCATGTGGCAGTGTTCCAAATATCCTTTTGAAGTCAGATGTGGGCAGTTAAAATAATTAACTCCAGTCATGCGCTTGCCGTGGGTGGGACAGGGAAACGGATTGTTTATAAACAACAATTTACAAGTAGAACATGTGAAGCTCACAAAATTTAGAGAAAGAAGTTTCTTCTTATTCAACTTCCTCTCATAATTTTTACTGAGGAAGTAAAAAAAAGTTCTTAGTTTCTTACCCCATTTTATTTTTCTGGGCTCTGATAAGGCAGAAATTACCGATTGTCCAGGCATGACTAGTAACATTTTTTTTGCAGGAGAGAGTTAAACACAGCCTCCCTGTGCTTCAGTACTCTCATCTGTAAAATGGGCAATAATTACAGAACTGACCTCACAGAGTCTTTTGAGGGTTAAAGGAGCTAATACATGCAAAATGTCCTAAGAGCAGAGTTCACGCATGGAAAGCACTTACCCATCACCCACTAGGAGAACATGTTCACATTAGGATGTATCTAGAGCTGGCTTTATCTATAGGAAATCTCATTTCTGATTTGGTATTCCGTTAACCTTACTCAGACTAATTCTTTTCAATCTTTAATATGCATGAAAATCACCTGGAGAATGTCTAATTTAGCAGGCCTGAGGTGGGGCCTGAGAGTCAGTACTTCTAACAAGCTCCCAGGGGATGACTACACAGCTGGTCCATGGACCACACTCTGAATGGTAAGGATTTAGTCTTACTTCTGAATACAGCTGCCAACCTCTCTGGGAAGGTTGTGAAGCACTTTACTATTTCCCTGCTCTAAGGCGGTTTTAACAGATGGCTGCATAGTTAGATGCCTATTTGCTAACAGTACAAGAGGCCTCTTCTCAACATGGAGTAGGATGCAGGGAGGAGAAGCAGGGTGACAGGCTCCCAAGACAGCTTTCCAATGTCCCCTATGCCAGTTCTGTCCAGAGTGGCTTCACTGTTCTATTCAGAACTAATTCTTACACGGTTTGGGGTCAATTTATTCTACTGTAAGTACAAGCACTTATTTTTAAAATTTATTTTAACATCTTTATTGGAGTATAATTGCTTTACAATGGTGTGTTAGCTTCTGCTGTATAACAAAGTGAATCAGCTATACGTATACATATATCCCCATATCTCCTCCCTCTTGCGTCTCCCTCCCACCACTCTAGGTGGTCACAAAGCACAGAGCTGATCTCCCTGTGCTATGCGGTTGCTTCCCCCTAGCTATCTATTTCACATTTGGTAGTGTATATAAGTCCATGCCACTCTCTCACTTCGTCCCAGCTTACCCTTCCCCCTCCCCGTGTCCTCAAGTCCATTCTCTGCATCTGCGTCTTTATTCCTGTCCTGCCCCTAGGTTCTTCAGAACCGTTTTTTTTTTTTTTTTAGATTCCATATATATGTGTTAGCATACGGTATTTGTTTTCTCTTTCTGAC
Source organism: Phocoena phocoena (assembly GCF_963924675.1). NCBI lineage: Eukaryota > Metazoa > Chordata > Mammalia > Artiodactyla > Phocoenidae > Phocoena > Phocoena phocoena. Next base: position 10,953,678 of record NC_089222.1, on the reverse strand, counting down.
TTACTTCACTCTGTATGACAGACTCTAGATCCATCCACCTCACTACAAATAACTCAATTTCGTTTCTTTTTATGGCTGAGTAATATTCCACTGTATATATGTGCCACATCTTCTTTATCCATTCATCTGTCGATGTACACTTAGATTGCTTCCATGTCCTGGCTATTGTAAATAGTGCTGCAGTGAACGTTGGGGCACATGACTCTTTTAGAATTATGGTTTTCTCAGGGTACATGCCCAGTAGTGGGATTGCTGGGTCATATGGTAATTCTATTTTTAGTTTTTTAAGGAATCTCCATACTGTTCTCCATAGTGGCTGTATCAATTTACATTCCCACCAACAGTACAAGAGAGTTCCCTTATCTCCACACCCTCTCCAGCATTTATTGTTTATAGATTTCTTGATGATGGCCATTGTGACTGGTGTGAGGTGATACCTCATAGCAGTTTTGATTTGCATTTCTCTAATGATTAGTGATGTTGAGTATTCTTTCATGTGTTTGTTGGCAATCTGTATATCATCTTTGGAGAAATGTCTAGTTAGGTCTTCTGCCCATTTCTGGATTGGGTTGTTTGTTTTTCTGATATTGAGCTGCATGAGCTGCTTGTATATTTTGGAGATTAATCCTTTGTCACTTGCTTCGTTTGCAAATATTTTCTCCCATTCTGAGGGCTGTCTTTTCATCTTGTTCATGGTTTCCTTTGCTGTGCAAAAGCTTTTTAAGTTTCATTAGGTCCCATTTGTTTATTTTTGTTTTTATTTCCATTTCTCTAGGAGTTGGGTCAAAAAGGATCTTGCTGTGTGTGATTTATGTCATAGAGTGTTCTGCCTATGTTTTACTCTAAGAGTTTGATAGTGTCTGGCCTTACATTTAGGTGTTTAATCCATTTTGAGTTTATTTTTGTATACAGTGTTAGGGAGTGTTCTGAGTTCATTCTTTTACATGTACCTGTCCAGTTTTCCCAGCACCACTTATTGAAGAGGCTGTCTTTTCTCCATTGTACATTCTTGCCTCCTTTATCAAAGATAAGGTGACCACATGTGTGCAGGGTTATCTCTGGGCTTTCTATCCTGTTCCATTGATCTATATTTCTGTTTTTGCACAAGTACTTATTTTAAAGCCCAATATAAATTAATTTTGGGGGGTTATGCATGCTCTCTTCTGTAACTTTCAATAAACAGAGGCTGTGTTTAAGTATATCCAAGAATAAAGGATGCTTTTCAAATGTAAATGCAATAAAAAGAAAATGGTAGAGCATGTCATTATCTATGGTATTTAAATTCATCCCTGATTTTCTGAAGATATTTTAATAATAATCATAAAAAGTAATAACTGTTAAATACATTGAGCATTTAGAAATATGCTTTTCTGTCTATTACCATTTCAACATTATGAGCTATTTTAATCTAACTTTGCCTTTCTAGAGGTTGTTTACAAAAACACAATAAATAGAGTAAATAGAAAAGAATAGTGACAAATAACTGGATCATGTACTATAGATTTTAAAGTAAACGGAATAAACGTACAGTCCTGAAAAAACATACTGGAAATTAAAATAAAATCTTTAACTAGGACAACCTCACACAGGTATAATCAGTGGAAGAATAAAACCTTACTCGCATAGTTATAAACCTTCTATTTGCAAAAATCCTGTTACTGCTCTTTTAAAAAAATCATCGTATGCGTATGGTTTGTCTTAGGAACTTCCTAGCCTTTAAAAATTCAAAAGGTATAGAAATGTTAAGCTCAGTTGTTAAGGCAATTGCCGGTCTTCTGAACATTTTAACTGGAAAAAAAAAAGGCTCTCTCCTAGAAGGGATTGTGTTTGACAGGCTAACTAAATGGCATTTGTGGGGAATGTCCCCATCTTTTGGGCTTTTAGGCTATCGCCTTCATGTTGTATTTTTATAATTAGGCAACCTGACCGATCTTTTGTAAACCAGAATGGTTCTCTCCTCCACCATGCCTATTAGCACAGATGTTACTTTATTTATCAAGGGTTTTCCCCTCTCCACTTACACGTGATCAGACCAACTGATGAAACCACCCAGCCAGCACGGAGGCCTCCGGCCGGCCTTCTCGTGGAGTTGCTGTCTGGGCAGAACCATCTGCGTGCTCTCCCTTGCTGTTTCTGGCACCAAAGTAGGCGTCTGCACAATGGCTGACCCAGACAGAAGGGCCTCAGCCAACACTGCTTCTTTACGGCAAGGCTAATTGACCTGTGTGAGGATGAAATGTGCACCCCTGTACCACAATGCTCTGGGCTACTGACCCCCTGATGTCCCATTAGAGACAAACAAAAAATGGCACCCTACAAAAATCCAAGTTGAGGATCACGCATGCTTTACGAAGTACTTTAAGTTATAATTGGTAAAAGGAAACCAAGTGTTGGAACAGCTTTGATTAACACAAACATTACCAGTTCTGAGACTTCTGGAATAAAAAAAAAAAATGTGAGAAGGAAATAATTCTCTAAATTACTGGTTTATTTATATACCTATCACACTTAAAAATTTTTTGTCCCTTAAACTAATTTATATAAACCCCATTTTCACTAGATACCAACAACTCTTGCTATTTTTCTTATGTGGTTGGTGAATGCCACTGGGAAATGAGGTGACTTTTCAGGTTCTAGAATAGGCCAGAGGAAAGCCTAATGCGTCTGAATCCTTGTGCAGCAGGAAAAAACCCTCAACAGCCTTCATTCATTCCCAAACATTTACTGAGTGCCAGACACAATATCTGGCTCAGGAGATACTGTGATAGAGACAAGTGCCTGGAAAAGCCTTATAACTAAATACAAGCAGTTCTCAGACAGTGAAAGCAAAGGAAGCAACTGCAGATAACCTAGGACATGCCTCATCTTTAGATGCTGCTTCCGTAGATTAGGGGAGGGACTCCAGAATCGGTAGCTTCAGTGGGACCACAGCTACCTCCTGAAAGTGCTTAAAGCTTCCAGAGGGTGGCAGGGAAGGCTCCATGGGACACGAGGTGCTTGGGCAGAGACTGGAAGGAACTCTAGGAGTTTTAGGGCCACATGAATCATTTTGGTCAGAAAAGACAGTGGAGCAAAGTAGCACAGAGGTGTGAGACAGCGTGCTTGACTGGAGGTACGAAACAGCTGTGCATTCCTGAAAGGCTGGGGATTTGGAGGGAGGCTCTCACTGTAATGCTGGACACGGTGAGAGTATCAAGGGCCCTGCAGGCTGTGCCTCAAGATTTACCCCGGGGAAGAAGGAGCCTCTGCAGAATTCTGATGGGGACTCAGACATTCACAGCGAGAAAGCCGATGTTATAAATACTAGGGATGTATGTGGCCATTATCAAAATGGACTTATTCTAAAAGTTCTGATTAGCAGGGTACTGTTATTGAACCGAGAACTGAGAACTCAGTTACTGAACTGGGAACAAAAAATTAATACAGAAAGTGTAATCTTTCTATAACTTCCTTTCCCCAACCCAACCAAAATCAGAAGCTGCACGTCACACCCAGAGTAGAGTCAGTTCTGTTATGATGCTTGTTTTGAAAATGTGAACTTGTTCCAACGAGATCGATGGATTAGGGAACAACGGAGCACAGCGTGAACCCCATGTCTGCTTATGCACAGCTGCATCCACAAGCAACACTGGGTGAATGCAGACAACTGCGCGAAGCTGGACCCAGACACGCAGGAATACACAGAATGCATTCATGTGCACACCTCACACATCTGCCAGCGACCTGGGTTCACGGTGTGTGTGACAAGCTGCACCCGTAACCCAAATCTGTCAGATTCCAGAGAATTCTCCTTCCGTTACTTCACTGTAACTCATAAGCTGCGACCTTTCCGACGATGTTCACTTCTCCAACCAAGTAGCAGGTGTTTTTCAAGGTAAAGGGTCATATTTATTGCAGTATTTCTTTATTTCGTAATCATTTTAACATGTGTCAAACCAACTAGGTTCCTACTTCATGTGTCACTGATGAAGTTTTTTAATGTCGTTCCCCAATCCCATCTTCCCCATGAGTCCGGTGGTTTTTAATGATCTTGTACAGCCTGGTGATTTGGGGGGGACGTGTAAACTGCCTCCAGCAAAACTGACCGTTGTGAAGATGCCTGTTCATTTGAAGATCAATACACTCACGACAATCAAATTGATATATTTTCCCACAGAGGTAACTGTTCGCATAAAAGCTTCGGTCTGGAGATCACGGCGGCACGGGGCAGGGCTGACTGAACTCTAACTCCGCGAGGGAGCGGCGAGGACGCTGGTGCCCCCCGTGTTCACTCCACCTCTTCCTCCGCAAGAGGGTCCTGCAGCCAGGAGCCTCCCCTAAGGGGAGGCCACCCCAATCCAGAGCCGCAGGAAGACACGGTCGGTCTCTCTCCTTTTCTTGCTTCTAACCTGAGGAAGGGCCTGCTCTGAGCAGGGCTAGGCAGAGAGGTGCAAGGAACTGGGGCCCTTGAAGATGCTGATGAGTTTCTAAATCATCAGCTCCAAACCTTGACTGTACATTTGAACAAGCTGGGAAGCTTTTTTTTTTTTTTTTTGCTGTACGCGGGCCTCTCACCGTTGTGGCCTCTCCCGTTGCGGAGCACAGGCTCCGGACGCGCAGGCCCAGCGGCCATGGCCCACGGGCCCAGCCGCTCCGCGGCATGTGGGATCCTCCCAGACCGGGGCACGAACCCGCGTCCCCTGCATCGGCAGGCGGACTCTCAACCACTGCGCCACCAGGGAAGCCCCTTCGGACTTTTTTGAGCTAATAATTTTCTTTACTCTTTGAATCGGTTTGAGTCAGGATTTCCATTATAGTCAGCTCAAAGCATCCTAAATAATGATGCTCTCTTCGGAATGAAATGCAAGGTCCAGGATTGAAACAGTCTTAACATTCGATCAGTCCATCTCATAAATTTAAATCTCAGTTCCTGGCAAAAGAATCAGGCCTGCTCATTTATTTGAGGGGGGAAAAAAAAATCTTGTGCTGACCCAACCTTCAAACCTAATTTGGAGACTTTCATCAAGGGTATCAAAATGGAGTTTAGTCATAACAGAGCCTACGGATGGGTGAATTTGATTATAGACACTGAGAAAAAACTTAACATTCATTCATCCCGGGCAGTAAATAGCTATTAATAGTCTAGCTGGATGAGATTAAAGTTTGATTGTTGTCTAGGGATGAATTTAAGATTTCTGTAAATGTTAGCATTATTACCTAGTGTTTCCTTGCTGGTTTCATTCTTTTTTTCTTCAATTTCATTTTCCAAAGTATTGTTCTTGATGTTTCACAGAATATGTATCTTTATACCATGATGGATGAGTAAGAGATGCATGTGGAGTATACAGATATGCTCCAGACCCAGAAGACTACCTAGAGTGTAGACTGAGCACACCCTGATGCTAAGCGATGTGGCAGCACTTCTCAGAGTTTATTCTAGACTGATTGGGGCGTAATTCTGCATGTTGGGACCCCCGCCGTCTTCTGGACTGTGCGGTGGGGGGGTACGTGTGTATGTGGGCAGGTTAATGATATCACTTTGCCAGTTCTTTCCACTTCCCTGTTAGTGGAATCCTTGAGATATCAGAGGGGACACATGAAAGAACTCAGGTAGATGTTGCAAACTTTCATGACCTTGTTTACAGTTCTACCTGGGGGTCTCGCATCGGGAGGAGGACCCCCGGAGCATCTGGCCTTGAAGGCCAGCGGGGCTTGACTGCAGGAGCTCCACAGGACTGGGGGAAACAGAGACTCCACTCTTGGAGGGCGCACACAAGGTCTCGTGCCCACTGGGATCCAGGGCAAAAGCAGTTACTTCACAGGAACCTGGGCCAGACCTACATGAGGGTCTCAGAGGGTCTCCTGGGGAGGCGGGGGGCAGCTGTGGCTCAACCTGGGGGCATAAAAATTGGTGGCAGATATATCGGGGAGTATTCATCTTCGTGGACTCTCGCTGGAGGGTGACATCTTGCTTGGGTCATTAGTTCCAAGACCTGGCTCCACCCAACAGCCTGTGGGCTCCAGTGCTGGGACACCTCAAGCCAAACAACAGGGCGGGAACACAGCCCTACGTATCAGCAGACAGGCTGCCTGCCTAAGTCCTCCTGAACCCACGGCCCCCTCTAAACACACCCCTTGACACGGCCCTGCCCCCAAGAGGGCCAGGCACCAGCTCCACCCACCAGTGGGCAGGCACTGGCTCCTCCTGCCAGGAAGCCTGCACAAGCCTCTAGACCAGCCTCACCCACCTGGGGGCAGACACCAGAAACAAGAAAACTGTGATCCTGCAGCCTGCAGACAGAGTCCACGAATGCAGGCCAGACACTACCCTGGGACCAGCTGGTCCCTGGTCCTTGGGTGATGAAAGGGGAGCGTACTGCTGGGAAACAGGACATCCCTGACAGAGGGCCACTTCTGCAAGGTCAAGAAACATAACTAGCCCCTACTATATACATAAAAATACAAATAGAGACTTAAACAAAATGAAATGGCAAAGGAATATGCTCCAGACGAAGGAACGAGGTAAAAGAAGTGTTAAAGCAGAACAGTAAGAACATCAAAGGTGAAAAAACAATTGGGAAATATGACCAAGAAAAGCAGGAATCAGTCTAGTCAGGGGTCTACGAGTAAATGATGGGGGTGGGGGAGGAGTGGCCCCTTTCGTAAGTACTTTTCCAGCTGAAACACTTCTTTACCCTTTTCTCTCATTTTCCAAGGTAGCCCATAGCTTTTTAGAATTTAATATAAAGCTAATTTGTTCTTGGCTTATTACAATCATCATGCTTTGAGTTACTGCTGTTAAAGTTTCTACCAACTGACCTAGGTAACTTTGGAACATGCCGTGCTGACTAGAAATGATGAGGCTATCGACGGAACTGTACTAAGTTGGTAGCGATTCTGAGGGAAAGGAGGAGTGGCTTTGCCATCATCTTAGATAAAAAGGAAGCTTGGGAACTGGACTGTCTTACCTTCTGGTGATCCATACAGTCAAGGCTTTGTAAACCCTTCGGCCACACTGTAATGTCAGCGCTGGGAGCCGTCTTGGTGGTTGCTTTTTTCACGTATTTTAAAAAGTTGCTCGTGACCAACTGTACCTCACAAGCAAACACCTCAGACGAAGGTCAAGCGTATATGAGCAAAGTTTACTAATCTAATCAAATAAAGTTACGACAGTTAATCAGGCGCATTTGTAATGACAGACATGCTTATTAAGAGGCTTAATAAAGCATGAATGGTGAACTCTCTGTGTCAATGATTATGTTTATTATTATTTTTATGGTCAAATGAATTTTATTTTTGTTTTTCCTTTCTCATCTTATTATTAGTTATTTGTGTCATTGCTAGCAGGTTTTCCTGGTACCATCCATGTTTTTTTAATCATCACTGCCACAGTACAGAAAGATTCTGAATCTTTCCAACAATGGCAACTCCCTCTTGGGGCCTTTACTAACCTCAGACATGCTTTTAAGTTAATTAGGAAAGAAGTCACCTCCTTTGGGTACAGGACTTGGGGAATGGATACTACCTTTGAGCAGAGAAAGAAATGGCCCCCAACTCAGGCTTGCTGCTTGGTGAGCCTCGCCCAGGCTGGGTTTGGCACCCACCTGCCCTCCGCGGGGGCCCTCGTGAGCAGTGCCCAGGCTGCACTGGCGATGCCTGTCACTGCTCCCTTCTCCCCTGCGGGAGACGTGAGCTTCCCAGTACTCACACCGATCCACGAATGCCTGACACACGGGCATCTCGGAGCAAAACACTGGGGGGAAGATAGCAGGGCTGAGGGAAGGAAAAAGGCACCCAGGCCTCTGACTGACCCTCTGGGTACAGCAGCTCTGGCACAAGGAGCAACCAGAAAGGCGTGACTCGGCCTGAAGGTTTCAAGGCAAGGGGCAGGCCGCCTGACAAAGATTCCCCTGCGCCTTGGCTCAGAAGGCCTAGAGTTCCTACGACAGGAGCAAAGCCATTCTTTGTGGGAGTAAAGCCCAGTGGATTAAAAATACAGCATCCTGGAAAAGTAAACATAGGTATTTCAAAGGATAGATGATGAGATGTTAGGGGTAGAAGACTTAAAAGCAGGACGGCGCTGGGTAGGAGGTGCTGGGGGTGCCATGGAGGCAGAAAAGGAGGACCACCCAACAGTCTCCTCAGTTTGGCCTCTGGCCTTGGCTGACTGCCGTCTGCACGGGACAATGGGAAGCCCTCACTTCCTTCCCTGCCATGCACATGTGCACTTCGGGGCACAAATTACTGTCCCTAAGGTAACGTGGAATTAAAAGGTGAAATAAATGTCAAGTTTCAAGAAAGGCCATTGGAAGGAAGCAAATGCTATCAATGACACATTTAACTTGGGATAATTCAAACCCACAGGAATTTCTGGCCAGGGATTCTAAATATTTCTAATTGCTCCACTTGAGCTCTCCCCAAACCACTGTTTCTGCCTCTGGGGCAGTGATCAGCATGGTCTGGTCTGGCATCTTGGCATTTTATGGAGATTATGGGGCTGAAGACAAATGATGGGGGAAGAGGCCCAGCAAGAGGGGATAAGCATCTCATTCAACCCCAAAGGGCAACATCTTCACTGCCCTAAAATGGGCATTGAGTCAAGGTTCAGCATTCCACTCCCTGTCGTTCTGTTTTCAGAGGCTCCTCAGATGTTTTGGTTAAAAATAAATTTATTGATGCATAAAGATGTTAAAAGTTGGTTATAAAACCTGTTTAACGGAAGTTAAATTAATATTGTCATCCTACAAGCTGTCGACTACAGAGCGTTCTTTATGACGTTCCCTCTGACGTTCATATTTCTTTGCAATGATATTACGTGGACTGGGTAAGGCAAGAAGAGAGAGAGAGAAGGATGGGACACTCCTACAAAGATATGGTCCATCTTCCCTGACCCCGAGCTGACACACTGGCAGAAAGACTTGTTTGGTATGTGAGCACGATTCATACGACACCAAATGACAACTAAATATCATGGATCAACTATCTGAGTTCATTTTGGCCTTAAATTAAAATCCCTATCGTGAGACTTAAAAAAGAAGCCAGAAAAACTGATACTTAAATTCATTTTATATCTATTCATTTCAATAAACTATCTTAAATGGGAATGTATTTTCAATAGGACTGTATTTTAATCCAGTTATCATTAGTATTACTGATTAAGTGAGAGATTACAATTATATATTATTTGAAAAAAGTCCTGTAATTAGATACACTCTAGATGCCAGTTTTCAATTCCATGCAGAAGCCCATAAAAAATCCATTATAATCAATACTTTCCACATAATATACCTTCTTAGGAAGTATACATCACTGACTGAAGAGAAAAATCATATAGCCAGGAAAATTCTGACCTACTGGGAAGGCCACTGCTCAATTTCCCTCTTCCAACTACCAGTCCAACTCAAGCTGCCTGAAAATCTACAACTAAAACATCACTGATACAACAGAACTGGCTCTTTTCAAACGTAAATGTTTTAGGGAAGGATTAGATGAACCGTTTCGGCAATTAATACTTCAGGGATAATTGGTCCATCAAAGTGTCTGGTCACCCGCTCCTACCACCTTTCCCCACCGCCGTGGACTTCTCTAAACCTTTCCCCTGGCTGACTGGGTTTACAGTGGGCATGGGATTTAATTCTGCCCAACCGATGAGACGGGAGGGAAAGCCTGCCGGGGAACTTCCAGACTTCCCTAGAAGACGCTGTGTGCGTGTGAGGGGGTAGGGGCGACAGGACACCTGCTGGGTTCTGTGGCAGCCTTCTTGAGAAAAATGGCGGGACCGGGAGCGTGTTGAGGACAAAGCCAACACACTGAGGTGGCCGAATGGAAAGTTGGTGACCCCAGTGCTGAATCATCCAACTCCACACCTGCCTCTCTCGGGACTCTTGTTATTTTAGATAATAAGCAACAAACTTCCTCATTTGAGACGGTAATTTCTCTTACTCTTACCAAAAGCAACTTGATATAAGCCCAACTATCTTACACTCTGTCAGAGGACGTGAGGGAGGAGAGAACAGCTATGGCAGGCTCTGCTGACCACCTGTTCAATATCCGCCCCCCACTGTCTCTCCTAGGAAGTCTCGGGGTCTTCATGAGGGAAAACAATGGTTGCAGTTGGTGGAAGAAGAAATATGTCTGTGGTTCAAGTCTAATCTCTCACACGAAGCTTGTCTGGACCAATAAAGCCCATGGTGGTCTATCTTTTGAATCCATATTAGTTACTGTCTTTACTGTTGGATAGCATTAAACCATCTTATGCCTCTCCTGCTGATGAGTTATATTTTTATTTAGTGTAATTATTACTTAACTTTTGATGTGTTCTCCCCTCCCCAGTTTCACTGTAAGCACCTTCATTGGGACTGCTCTCATATGTCTTATATGGATACGTCTTGAATTCCAACTACTAGAACATGACCGGAGATGATGTAATCAGGTAATGTAGATCAGGTAATGTTCAGGTTGTCTGTACTTCCAGAAGTATGAGTCTGCTTTCAAATCTGTTTTCACTCATCTGAAACTTTTTGTCATTTTGTTGTGATAAAGGAGAGATCAATGAATACGATAAAAATAAATCCTATTAGTATGACAAAGGCATATGTTCAAACTACTGTAGGAGAAAGATGAGTGCGTGCGGGGGTCACAAAGACACAGGGTGGCACCCCCAGTGGTGCTGCGAATCCGCAGGTGGTGGGTAGTTCGTTACACACTCTGTCTTATGCAGGGACTTTCAGCTCAGATAATTTTGATTTCCTGTGGTTTAGAGAGGATTCTGAACCATTTACAAGTTTAGATCTTTGGAGATTGGTATGTAAATGTCACAAAGCATAGCATAATGTCTTGCAGTTCATCAGGAATTCAGAAAAGATCATTTAGTTGGCTAATGTGCTTCAAGATTAGAACTCATTCACCTACACAAATCAATTTTAGAGTCTTTCTCATAGTCCCTATCTTTAACCTTAGCAAATATATTCTCGGAAAACGACTTGGCAACAATCATAGAACATGACTAATGATGCTAAAACAAGTTAAAATTTATTTAGCAGTCAGATGAATGACCAACTAAAATAGATTTCTAGAAAACTAAGTACTGGATGTCATTTATATTACTATGTGAAATAAAGCATGAAAACTTAAGTATCAAAATTGCCAACTTCCTCAAGACTGAAAAATCAGAGCTTGATTAGAACCTGGATGGAGTTAGGTGAGCCCTAAAGACTCTTTTGGGAAACAAAGCAGAGGGAAAATCATCTTCATGAATAAATACCAATCCTCAAAACAATCCACCACTGATAAAGAAGTAAGGTCAATTCTTAAAACTTCCTACTAGTTTGCTTGCATTTCAGAAAACAGTGTCTTTTATAAACACATCGCACAAAGCTTAATTTGTTACCTCTCTAGAGTCTTAGCTGAGTTTTGTGTTCCTCTATTATACAACCAGATCGGGGGCATTACCCGGAGTAAATGTGATACACCTTCATTTAAAAAAGGTAGCCTGTGGATTACAGAAAGCCTTTCTATGATCCATAAAAGGCAACAGTGAGAGGAAATAAGTTCTATGACCTAATACGTGATTCTTGTCCAAAATACATCATACCTATATTGATGTTGAAAAAAATTGTTTCTCAATGATAAGATTAGACACATTATAAGCAGATTTCACCACTTTTAGGTTGATAGCGACTTACTAGGTTACTTCTTTTGTTGCTGTTTGTTTGTTTTTTTTTTTTTTTTTTGCGGTACGCAGGCCTCTCACTGTTGTGGCCTCTCCCATTGCGGAGCACAGGCTCCGGACACGCAGGCTCAGCGGCCATGGCTCACGGGCCCAGCCGCTTCATGGCATGTGGGATCTTCCCGGACCAGGGCATGAACCCGTGTCCCCTGCATCGGCAGGCGGACTCCCAACCACTGCGCCACCAGGGAAGCCCGGTTACTTTTGTTTTAATGTCTGTTTTCAACTGCTATTTCAGCCTTTTGTTAACTGACATCAACCATTTCTTAACCCCAGGATACTTTAAAAGATCAGCTGAGTCTTGAAATCTGAAAGGCATCATACAGTTTTAAGGCACTAGGGACCCAAAGCAACAGATGTCCTTGCTTCAGTTTCTGGCCACCTGCTGCGTGAGAAACTGGTGATGATGATGATGTTAATGAAAAATTACCTTGAATTTTTCTAAGGACATGGAAAACCCCTGTATCACACTAAATGGGGCCGGAAATGAAAGCAAAGTGGGCGCAAGGATGGTCGGTGCCTCGTCACAGGCTCTGGTGCCACCGGGACCACTCTGGTGGTCCCATGGGAGAATGAATCTCAGCTCTGGGCCTGAACATTTCCAACTGTGTACGCTGTGCAAAGCAGCAATCTCACCTTAACTCAGTAAAGGCTTATTTCTCACTCAGGCTCCACGTCTATCATGGGCTGACACGTGGGTTCTGCTCACCATGCCAGAGGGAAGGAGAGGGCTGTGGAAAACCCTGCAGTGGCAACACATGCCTGCCACTGCCGTTCCCAACTCACGGGACACAACAGGCCACACAGCTCCAACGGGTCCCAGGGGACGGTGGGGGGGCGGGGGGTGGTGCAATCCCATCCAGTGCCCAGAGTGGCGCAGAACTGGAATGATGTGGCAAAGAGCACTGACCACGATAAATTATTTCCTAAAATAATAACCTGTAACTCGGAAAACTGTGCACTTTCTCTTGAAAAGTTCTGTCTACTTACTTCTCACAACTTAGGCAATATACTAAATTTTGAATAAGAGTTGGGCCTTCGGTTTCTGGGTTCACAGCAGGTCTACGTACGCTGTTTCTATTTTTGCTCAGCTTTAAGTTACAGTAGCACCATAAAGAAAAGTAATTAGTTGGTGCTGTAGGCTAACCCATATGGCACCAGAAGAGGACAGAACGCAAATCAGACCTGTCTCCGTCTGCCTTCTCACTTGTTATTCCTTACTCTGGTTCTTCAGAGACATGCTCTTTGTACAGGCAGACAGCTCCTCTACTAATTTATTATGCCAATACATCCTATTTTTGTTGAGATTTTTAGTTATTATTTTTAATCTGAGTTACATATGTAACGCTGAAAAGAGTCCAATGGTTCTACGAGGCTTGTTACGAAAAGCAGTTCACACAGCCCCACCCTCTGCTTCCTGCTCTAGCAACCTTTCAACTCTTTTACGCGTGCTTTTCTTCTCACCTTTATAGCTCTAGCTTACATTGCCACCTCTTGATTTTTCTAGAGTATTATTCGCTGATTTTCCAGGAAAGAAGATGAAGATGCGGCTCTTCTGACCACCACCTACCCCTTCCCCTCCCCAAGCAAACGCAGTTCCCCACCCACCTTTCTCAATGGATTTTTATCACCATTAACAGTCAACAGACTTACATCATAATGTTTATGTAAATTCCAGGCCTGGCTCAGTGACAGGGTTTATCAATACCTTTCTGTCTTTTCCTGTACACCCTTGGTTTTTCTTTGGAGTTACCTTGTCCTGTGTTTTTTGTTTTTTTCATTTTTATTGGCATATAGTTGTCCTGTGTTTTAATGGCTTCATTTTTAAAAAGTTATCACCAATTCAAACCTAAACCCACCTGTAGCTGTGTAAATTTCTCGATTTGTCCAAATATACGAGTCATTCTTCCAATTTCGTCTTTTTAGAGAAAACTGTCTGGAACCTTTTGAGTTGCTCCAGTCCGGGCTGGCTGCTGCTCTTTGGATCTGCTAAACAGTCATGCTTTGTATACTCCGGGATTCCCTGCATTACCCTTCTGAGGAATCCTTTTGTCTCGCACTGGTTGCTCTATTTCCTGTTCTCATGTATCCTTTATCCTTGGTACCTGTCCTCATTTTTGTAGAGCACATCCTCCAGTGGATTCTGAGAATGGGCGCATGTGAATACATTTTTTGAATCTTGAATGTCTGAAAGTGGCCCTCACATATAATTAGCTTAGCTAGGGACTGAATCTAGGCTGGGAGTAATTTCCCCTCAGAACTTTGAAGGAATTTCTCCTCCATTGTCTTACTTCTGGTGTTGCCATGTGAAATTTGTAGCTATTGTAATTCCTCACCCTTTGTTGGAAATCTTTATTTTTCCCCAACTCTACATGTTTGTAGGATATCTCTTTGTTCCCAGGGTTCTGAGCCTTTTTGGTGGTGTATCTGGGTGTGGGTTTGTTTTTATTCACGTGGGACCTTCTATGACCTTTTTCAATCTGAAAACTCAGGTCTTTCATTAGTGGAAAAACTAACTGAATTATATTTTTGATTATTTCCTTCCTGTCACTTTCTCTGTTCCCTCTTTCTGCAACTCCTGTTTTTTTTAGATTTTGAACCTCCTGGGCTGGTTCTCTAATTTTTTTTTATTTATTATATTTATTTCTCTTACCTTCCATTTCTGTCTTGTATCCTATTTTCTGGGGAGGTTTCCTCAATTTTATCTTCCAATTATTCTATTGAGTTTTACATTTCAGATGTCATCTTTTAATTTCTAATAGCTTTTGTTGTTGTTGTTATTCTCCGGATGAATATTTTTTTCTGAAGCGTTCTCCTGCAAAGACTTGTTTCTTCCCAGTTGCTTTTTATCTATTTGTTCCTGCCTGTCTGTCACTATTAGATGCTCTCCTCTAGTATCTGGTGATCCTTGCCTGTCCTGTTCATATAAAATAGTGTGAACTACAAGTTAAGAGAAATTTCTGTGCTTAGATGGGCCTGTGATGGTTGAGTTCACTGTAAAGTGAACTGGCTATTTCCCTGGAGAACCCCTAAGGTTTTTCTAATTTGTGACTTCTGCCTAGAGAAAACCCTTCCAATCTCCTGCCTGAAGGGACATGCTTACTGGTGTTCTGGGAAGCAAGTGGGGTGAGGCCTGGGGATCTCAATTCAGTATTTAAATATATTCAACACCCTTTTCCAGGAGGGTGGTCTCATACTCGAATATTCCTGATCTCTCTCAGTCCAGAGACATTCTGTTTCGCACTTCCCAGAGAATTAAACCTCCAGTCTTCTGCCAGAGTGAGGATGGGAATCTATCCGCTTTTTAAAGAAACCTCTAACCAGTCCTCATGTCTTCAGCTCCACCTTCACCCCGTTTCCAGTTCCTGAGCTTCTAGAGGGTTTTACCATCTCACTCAGGTTGCTTCTTGGTTTTTCCCTACTGCTGGCTTAGCATGCACAGCTTTCTTAGGCCGCTAAGTTAGCTTCCACTTAACATCTGCTTTCCAAGTAACAAAAAGCTAGCGGCTATGGTCTCTCCTGTTTCCTTATTCCTCTAGGGTTTACCTGAAATGACCTTAACTGTTCCTGGAGTGGAGTTTAGGAGGCAGCAGAGCTAACTGCTTGCATTAAAGCTGCTATTTGCAAATGGGAGTTCCACTCTGCTCTTCTACAAATTAGAGAAGCACGGTTCCTACACGTGGAAAGCGCCCCGAGAGAGTATGTGGTGAACTCTTCCCTTCAGAGGGCAAAGTATGTTGTTTAACTTACAGATGAGGTGGCGGAAGCACCAGGAAGCTGAGTGTCATACAGTCACGCAGATAGATACCATGCTGTTATCTGGCCTATGTACCTTAAATAATTATCCCTCAAAGGTCGTACAGCCCACCCCTCCATCTTAGCACTGTTTCAGCAACAGCTAGTCCTTGGCTGTAAGACCTTGCATTTACAGCCTCTTCCAGTGGGCAGATGAATTCTTCCTATTAGAATACTGGGTTGAAATAGCTATAAAGTGTGACTAAATGTTTTATCTCTTGTGAAGGTGACTTAAACATTTTTTCAGAAACGAGATTTTTTTTTTTTTGCGGTACGTGGGCCTCTCACTGTTGTGGCCTCTGCCATCGCGGAGCACAGGCTCCGACGTGCAGGCTCAGCGGCCATGGCTCACGGGCCCAGCCGCTCCGCGGCATGCGGGATCTTCCCGGACCGGGGCACGAACCCGCGTCCCCTGCATCGGCAGGCGGACTCTCAACCACTGCGCCACCAGGGAAGCCCAAGAAACGAGATTTTTTAAGTATTGTAGTTGATATGCGCTAGCTGTGTCCTTTTGAGTAATGTATACAAAGGATCTTAGACAGCAGCTATCAATACACCATAATTTAAAGGTAATCTGTACAACTTTTTTAAACAATTGGTAAAATAGCTGTTTTTCATTTTCAAGAAATACTTAAAACTGAAAAAAACAGCTTGGTTTAAGTGTCTTATTCTATGGTTTGGTATAATGTTATTTCTTAGCATTTTAGAAGAGTACAGGCTTTGACAAAGGCATTTGTAGAGGAAAAAAAGGATGAAGATTTGGGATTCAACTTATTTTAATTGATGCTACTTCCCCTCACCCCCACCCCAGTGTAATATAGATCAGAGCATTAAAATATTACTAAATTATAATAATAAAAATATTTCTGATGAAATAGTTCATTTTAGTCCATAAAAATTTTAAGAACTTTATAAAACTAGGCACGAAGAGAGGCTTTCACAAATGCAGCATTCTAGAGGAAAACGTAGGATAAAAAGAAAACCGTCCTTAAAATACTTACAGATTCTTTTCTGCCCATAGTTTTGCTGTGTGAGCGTGAACGGGAGATGTTGCTGAAAAAGGAATCCTTTTTAGTAGCAGATGAAGGTGGGGAGCCAGTGAACTCTCTTCCTCCAGGCAAACTCTCAATGCTTGGAGATGAACGGATGTTTTTAGAGCTTTGTCCTGTAAGAAAAATTAAGTAGCAATAATGAGACACCAGACTCTTTCACTGCTACTGAATTTACTGCTTTTAATAAATGATCAATTAGAATACTTCTTTATTCACACTGTCAACATGATGACGCTGTGGAGTGTTAAGATGCATGTATTTTTATGTATCAGAATAGCTGTCGATTTTTTAAAACAATGAAGTAGTGCTCTAGTTTTCTGCGCGTTATTTAAACTACACTGGTCCAAGTGTGGTACGCATATCAAAAAACGAAAAAAATCCAATTTTCAGAAATCACAGGTGAAATGACTGGATTTTCCCCCACTAATGGAATCATCCTTAATAACAGAAGCCAGAAACAATTATATGGCACATTATATTATTAATATACACACAAAAAACCCCTAAATCCTTCACCAGTTTTTCAAAAGCACCCCTTTCCTTTTCAATAATTGCAGAACAGATACACCGCTACCCCCAGGCCATAGTAGAAGCATCTGGAAATGGGACAAGGTGCTGGCTCAAGGGCTACATCCAAGACTGGTCGCCACATCAGAGTGGGTGCATCTGTGACTCCCTGCAGTGCCTTTTGCACTGAGAGGTTCTGGAGCCACAAAGCTCCCTTAGACAGGAGCAAGGGCTCTAGGAAGGCCTGCTGGGAGGGCAGCACGGCGCAGAAGATAGGTGAACAGAATTGGCTACGGCCAGACCCACGCAGGTCTCACGTATACGATGGGGACGTTTCTGGAAGGTTGTTATGAGGATTTAAGGACCTAGCGCAGCACCTGGTGTGCATTCAGTTATTCATTCATTCACCCATAGTAACTGAGCGCCTAGTAAGTATCAGGCACTTAGCGGGGCAGGGAGACTGGAAACTGAGCCATCTAAACTCCCATCCCTCAAGGCATTCAGTTTCTAGTGAGGGGAGACAGACACATACATTCATAAAATATATATGATTTTAGATGGTAGTAAACACCGTGGGGAAAAAGAAAGCAGGAAAAAGAAAGCAGGAAAAAGAAAGCAGGAAAGGGGATTGTCAGTGTCGGAGGAAGGTGTGCAGTATGAAATAGGATGGTCAGGGAAGGTGTCACTGAGAAATGAGGTGCAGGACATTTGGGCAAAAACTTGAAGAAGGTAAAATACCAGCTTTGCAGACAATATGAAGGGACAGTAAGTACCAAGGCCCCAAGCAGGACCTTAGTGGTTCTGAAGAACAGCAGAGTGGCCAGTGTGGCTAAAGCTAAGAATGGGGGGAGCAGATGGGGCCTGGGGGCATCACGTCAGGTGAGGAATTGTAGACAATTTTGATGACTTCTCCTCTGAGAAGCGAAGCCAGTAGAAGCTGCTAGAGGACTTGAGCAGGAGAGTGACATGATTTGACTTCATTTAAAAAGGATCCCTCTGACTGCTGCATTGGGAACAGTTTAGGGTTGGCAGAGAGCAAAAAAAGAGGGGAAACAATTTTTGCCATTGCAAAAATCCAAGTCAGCAGAATGTTCACAGCTTGGTGGTGAGAAGAGGTCAGATTCTATACAAAACTGATGAGATTTACTGACGAATCCGGGAATGAGAAGGAATGAGAAGGGTCAAGTTTAACTCCAAGTGTTAGATAGCGGTATGAGGTGAGCATCTCTGTGAATATGCTAAAAACCACTGAATGATACACTTAAAGAAAAGTAAATTTGATGGCATATGAATTATACCTCAATAAAGCTGTTACTTTTATAAAGTCGGTTTTCACACGTGACTGTCAGTCAGCGACCAGCAGTAAAGGGCCGACCCATTTCCACCTGATGACACAGGGCTCTTCTACTAGGAACTCAGCCTCAAGGCTTCCTGCTGAGCCTCCAGAGACCTCCGTGAGGTCTGCATCGCAGTCTGATGACAACCCCCTTCTTAGTTCCAGCCCCTCCTCTTTTCCTTTCACAGATGGTAGTCCCCTGTAAGCCTTGTGTACTTCTAACTCCGTCTCAGGGTCTGCTTCCTGGAGAATCCAACCTGCAGTGGGTGATGTCAGAGCTGAGCCCTGAGGAGGACAGAGGCGGTCTTGAGGTTGGGAAAGGAGGGGCAGCAGAGTCCCAGGCCATAGAAGCATCTGATGTTGACTGCAGGGTCTAGACTGTCTAAGTCCCCCACACCTTCCCTTCTTCCCTCCTCTGCCTCTGTCTGTCTCCCACCCACCCGCAGGCTCTAGGTCATAACTTCCCTGGGCTATGCTGCATGGCGACAAGCTCACTGGTAGAGGGTCCTAGAACGCTGGAGCTGAAAAAGACCTCAGGAACCACCTATTTATTTTCTCTTTTTAAGATTATGCCACTAATTCGTAAATATATTTTTATTGTAAACAGACTAAATGTGAAAATTGCCTTTATAAAAAAAAATAACAGATTTATTGAGATATAATTCACATACCATAAAACTCACCTTTTAAAAGTGTATAATTCAGCGGTTTTTAGTATATTCACAGAGATTCTCAACTATCACCATCTAATTTTAGAACATTTTTATCACCAAAAAACCCAAACCTGTGCCCATTAGCAGTTCCTCCCAATACCCCCTGGCTACCACTAATCTACTTTCTGTCTCTATGGCTCTGCCTTTTCTAGAAATGTCATATAAATGGAATTATACAATATGTGGTCTTTTGTGCCTGGCTTCTATCAGTTGGCACAATGTTTTCAAGGTGCATTCACACTGTAGTCTGTGTCAGTACTTCATTCCTTTTTACTGCCAAATAATACTCTGTTGTATGGATAGACCACATTTTGCTTATCCACTCATCAGTTGATGGACATTTATAGCTTGTATCCATTTCTTGGCTATTATTATTATGTTTGTACCACAAACAGTCGTGTATAAAATTTTGTGTGGACCTATGTTTTCATTTCTCTTGGGTCAGTACCTAGGAGTGAAACTGCTGGGTCAATATGGTAAGTCTGTGTTGAACATTTTGAGAAACTGCCAAACTGGTTTTGAAAATAGCTACACCATTTTAACATTTCCATCAGCATCCTATGAGGGTTCCAGTTTCTCCACATCCTTGTCAACACGTATTTTTGGCTGTTTCTTATTTGAGCCACCCTAGTGGGTATGAAGTGGTATCTCACTGTGATTTTTATTTGCAATTTACCAATGCAAATGACTAACGATGTTGCGTTCATGTGCTTATTAGATAGCTGTATATCTTCTGTGGAGAAACACCTATTCAAATCTTTTGCCCATTTTTAACACTGGGTTATTTGTCTTTTTATGGTTAAGCTGTAAGGATTCTTCATATATTCTATTTCAGAGATATGATTTGCAAAGAATTCTCCCATTCTGTGTACTGCCTTTTCACTTTAATGGTATCCTTTGAAACCAAAAAGTTTTTAATTCTGATGAATTTACCTATTTTTTCTTTTGTTGCTTGTGCAATATATCTAAGAAGATATTGCCTAATTACAAAGATTTACTCCTACATTTTCTTTTAAGAGTGTTATAGTTTTAGCTTTTGCATTTAAGTCTGGTCCATTTTGAGTTAATTTTTGTACATAATGTGAGGAAGTAGTTCCAGTTCATTCTTTTTCACGCAGAGATCTAGTTTTCCCAGTACTATTTCTAGAAAAGACTATTTCCCCACTGAATGGTCTTGGTACCCTTGTTGAAAATCGACTTACCACAAATGTAAGGGTTTATTTCTATGCTCTCAACTCTATTCCATTTACACATGCCTATCTTTATGACAGTACCACACTGTCTTGATTACTGTAGCTACACAGTAAGTTTTGAAATCATGGAGTATGAGTTCTCCAATTTTGTTCTTTTTCAAGACTGTTTTTTTGCCTTTAGGGGGATTTTGCATTTCCAGATGAGTTTTATGATCACCTTGTCAGTTTCTCCCAAAAAGACACCTGAGATTTTGAGGGTGATTGTGATGAATATATAGATCAATTTGGGTAGTACTGTTCTGTTAATAAGACATAAACAAAATACATTTATACTGTATTTTATATTTACCTATGTAGTTACCTTTATCGGTGCTCTTTTTCTTTATGTGGATCTGAATTCACTTATAGTATCCCTTCATTTCAGCCCGCAGGACTCCATTTATTATGTCTTACAGGGCAGATTTGCTAGCACTGGATTCTGTTTTTGTTTATGTGATTGTCTTAATTTCTCCTTTCTTTTTGAAGGATAGTTTTACTAGATATAGAATTATTGAATATATCATCCTACTGCCTTCTGGACTCCATGATTTTTTATGACAAGTCAGCTGTTAATCTTATTGAGGTTCCCTAGTATATTGTGAATTGTTTTTCTCTTTCTGCTTTCAAGTTTCTCTCTTTGTTGTTGGCTTTTAGCAGTTTGTCCATGCTGTGTCTAGGTGTGGATCTCTTTGAGTTTACCCTGTTTGGAGTTAACGGAGCTTCTTGGATACACAGACTAATGTTTTTCATAAAGTTGTGGAATACTTCTGCCAGCATTTCTTCAGATATTCCTTCCGCACCTTTCTCTCTCTTCTCTCCTGGAATTCCCATCATCTGTATGTTGGTATATTTGATGGTATTCTGCAAGTCTTTGAGACTCTGTTCATTTTATTTCATTCTTTTGTCTTTCTGCTTTTCAAATCAGATCATCTCGATTGACATGTCTTTAAGTTATGATTCTTTCTTCTGTAAGCTCAAATCTACTGTTGATCCTCTACAGTGAAATTTTCATTTGAGTTATTGTATTTCAACTCCAGAATAGCTATTTGGTTCTTCAAAAAAAAAAAAAAATCCTATCGCTTTATTGATATTCTCTATTTGGTGAGAAACTGGTCTCACACATTCCTGTAGATCTTCAGACACAGTTTGAACTTTTTCAAGATATTTGTAATAGCTGACTTAATAGCTTACTGATCTAGTTAGTCAAGTAAATGTCTCTGCTTCCTCAGGGGCAGTGTGTATTGATTGCTTTATTCCCAATAATATGGGCCATACTTTCCTGTTTCTTTGTACGTCTCAGACTTTTTATTGAAAACTGGCCATTTTAATAAAATAATGTGGCAGCTCTGCACATGAGATCCCATCCCAACCCCCAGATTTGTTTTTCTTGCTGTTTGTTTTGTTCTTTAGTGACTTCCCTAAACTAATTCTGTAAAGTCTATATTCTTTGCTGTTGTGTGCCCCTGAAGTCTCTGCTCGGTTAGCTTAGTGGTCAGTTAAGAGACAGAAGTTTCCCTTCCTTAAATGCCTTGAACCAGTCAGTCTCTGAGCCTCTGCAGGGGGCTCTGTACGCGTGTGTCTTCGGGCATGCCTTCAGTGCTCAGCAGGCAGTCTACAGTTCTGCTCTAGCTTTCATTCTTGTCTATGCAGAGCCTCAAGTTCATCCAGAGTTGACAGATTAAACCCTTTTTAAATCTTCCCTGGGCATGTGTATAATCTTGCATGTGTGTGGCCTTCTTGATTCCCAGAAATATACTGGAGCTTTTCAAAACCCCCGATGGACATCTCATTCCTTAGATTTTCCTTTTAAGCTTTTTGCTAGCCTCTGATTTTCCTGTTAAGTTTTCGCTTAGCCTCTTGTTTGCTCCATTTCTGCCTTGGGCAGCTGCGATGTTAAGTAACTGCCACTGATTATTTTCAATGGATGCTCTGTGGATAGGGTTTCTCCCTTAGTGAGTTCTGATTAAAGTCCAATAAAGACAAGCCCTAAGAAAGAGGTTTTTTGAGAGTGCTGCTGCACAGGTCAACTACTGACATTTATTGGGGATGGGACTTTTAGGGTGCTCCAAATTCATTCTTTTTCCTCCAGCGGTTGAGAGGCTGCTGTTTATCAAAGGCTATGGCAGAGCTGGGGAGAGAGGGTGGAAACAGGGAAAGTTAAAATGTTACAAAGCATGCTGTCGTTGACTTAAAAAATATATATATGGACAACGTGAGAGCTGCGAGTTAAGTTTTATTTGGGGCAAAATGAGGACTGCAGCCCCGGGAGACAGCGTTTTCAGATAGCTCTGAGAAGCTGCTCTGAGGAGGTGAGCGGGGAGGGGGGTGGCAGGGCGGGGGTGGGGGGTGGGGAGCCAGGTTATATAGGAGTTCTGTAACAAAGGGCAGGTAGTCTGAACATGAAAAGATTATTGTTAAGTAAAGAAAACCAGATATCTCAAGTTAAGGCATTTATCGCTTTTCTATACATGGGAAGATGCAAGAGTCTGGGCTCACTGAAATCCTTCCTTTGATATGCACCTCAGCTATCTGCAGCCAGCATCCTGACACATCCTGAGTTTCCTCAGGGCTCACCGCAGGGAGTGGCTGCAGTCTGATGGCTGCTAGATGGCAGGTATTCTTTTCAGCCCTGAGTTTTCTCGGCTCATGGTGTAGGGCTGCGATCCTTGATGACTGTGACATCCTCTGTTTATTGATATAGCAGGAAAATATTTCATTTCTCACGGTTGTAACTGAAATTCAGCCATTTTTTTCTTGAATTGATGCTCCTCAAATGGACTCAATCCTTTGATTAATTTTCAGAGTTCTGAACAAGTTGATTTTGGCATTCTTGCCATTCTTCTTGTTACTTTTATGGAGAAACAGATTTTTCAGAGGTCCTAATTCTGTTATTCCAAAAGTACATCCCTCTGTAACATGTTTTTTGGACTTGATCATGAAAATTTGTCTTTCATTTATATAAAAATCTGCCTTATCTTTTTTAAGGAATGTGAAGAAAGAAATTTTGTAGCGCTCCTGAATAATTGGGATTTTTCTAATTTTTTGCCTTTGCAAACAAAATGACAATGCTCTGGAGAGGTACATCTTTAGGTACAGTTGGCTATTTCTGTAAGATAAATTTATATACATGGAACTGCTATGTTTAATGGTATGTACATCTTAAATTTAGATGATTCCAAATTGCTTCCTCCTAGGATTTTAACAGACATATATGTGTGTAATATATATTTATATATAAGTGTAAATGTAATATGATGTATGATATCTTTATCTACTTACTTATTTGGTTAATCTGATGGAAGGAAGACTTCATTATGTTAGCTTGAAGTTTCTTGATAACTAGTGAGGCTGGATATCTTTTTTTTTTTTTTTTTTTTTTTGCGGTACACGGGCCTCTCATTGTTGTGGCCTCTCCCGTTGCGGAGCACAGGCTCCGGACATGCAGGCTCAGCGGCCATGGCTCACGGGCCCAGCCGCTCCCCGGCATGTGGGATCTTCCTGGACTGGGGCACGAATCCGTGTCCCCTGCATTGGCAGGCGGACTCTTAACCGCTGCGCCACCAGGGAAGCCCTGAATATCTTTTTAAACAATATCTCTTAACATAATAATATGGGCCATCTGAAGATCCTCTGTGAATTGTCTCTGTTAATTTCATTTAAAAAAACTGATTTAGGGAAGTTCCTCCTAAATTCTAGAACATAGCCCTTTGTATATATGTCTGTGTATGTCTACATTTACCTTTATGGCTTCTGTTTTTAGGGTCCTACTTAGGAAGGCATTTCTTACCCAAGATGATAAAGTGAAAAACAACTTAAGTGTTGATTATAAACCTAGGTTTTTCTTTTTCCTTTTATGAACATTTTCTCCTTGCTCCTTCAAACTCTACTCCTTAAGAAGCTTTTATTGCCTTGGGGTGGCGGAAGATAAAGCTAAAACAAAAGGAACGTTTGCTCAGTTTTGAGTTTCAATTTACTTTTAAAAGTACACAGAAAAAAAGAAATCCAAGAAGCCAAAGCATTTTGATTCACGAGAACATGGTTTTCTTCACAAAATGAAATGAAAAAACTTCCATCTCTTTCTAAGTTTATACAACTGAATTTATCTGTCCCTTCAAAATCTGGATCATTCACCCATAACTCTGGTGCTGGTGACTTTTGAAAGGTACTACTATAGCGGCTCTTTGGATTTTTTTCTATGTTAATTCCTCTATTAAAGTTTCCTACTTTTACTTGGGTCAATTTTGATCATTCGTATCTTTCCCCCAAAAGCCAGATTATATGGCAGGTGGAATAATGCCTATGCCCTTCATCTCTAGAGCCTATGAATATGCTACTTTATGTGGCGAAAGAGACTTTGCAGGTGTGATTTAAAGAACCTTAAGATGGGAAGAGTATCCTGGGTGATCATGGTGGGTTAGTGTGAACACGAGTCCTTACAGTGAAACAGGAAAGTAGAAGAAGGAGTCAGAGCTGTGACTAAAGAAAAAAAAGGCAGGGCTTCCCTGGTGGCGCAGTGGTTGAGAGTCCGCCTGCCGATGCAGGGGACACGGGTTCGTGCCCCAGTCCAGGAAGATCCCACATGCCGGGGAGCGGCTGGGCCCGTGAGCCATGGCGGCTAAGCCTGTGCGTCCAGAGGCTGTGCTCTGCAATGGGAGAGGCCGCAACAGTGAGAGGCCCGCGTACCGCAAAAAAAAAAAAAGAAAAAGAAAAAGAAAAAGAAGGCAGCTGAAGCAGGAGAGGGAGCTGACCTGGTGGTGTTGGCTTTGGACGTGGAGGCAGGGACGTGAGTCAGTGTGGCTCCTCTAGAGATGGCAATGGCCCTCAGATGACGGCCAGTGAAGACATGGGGACCTCGGTTCTACAGTCACAAGGAAGTGAATTCTGCCAACAGCACAGATGATTCTCCCCTAGAGCCTCCTGACACCTTGGTTTTAGCTTGCTGAGACCTCAATCAGACTTTTGATTCACAGAACTGTTACAATAGTGGGAAATGCTCATTATTATTTCTTAAGTATTTCAGAAGTATTTCTCTACTTACGATCTCTAGACTCTTGAACATTTGACATTATAGTTCAGATTCTGAGTTAATCTAAAATTCCAGGTAGAATCATTTGAATTTTATTATACTGCTGGAAAAAGTTAGAATTCTGTGGACTATAACAACTTTTGCCCCCATCTTTCTTCCAAAATGGAAAAAAAAAAAAAAAAAGCATATATTTCAAGCACTCCAAGGTCCTGTGTGGCTAGCGGACACCACACTGGACAGGACAGGTATAAACCACTTAACAGTCTAAATTTCCAAATGTTTTTCACAACAGGCAGGCAAGTAACCATCTTAACAAAATAAGCTAATGACATATCTAGGAGAGATCTTTTGAATACCTGCTTTAATAAATTAGCTCATCAGTTATTTACTGGGTGAGATTTAGTATCCAGTTATCCAATCCAGAGAGAACTTAAAAGTGTCTTATTCTCCCTAAGTTTCTTTTGTAGCTATTATGCTCCTGGGCAAACTACCTTTTCAGAAATAACACTAAGCCAGTTCTTATCAGAATTTCCCTCTGAATGATCAAATTCCAAATTGGTCGTGGTATTATACAGTACTACTTGGCCTGTATCTCGTATAAAACCCCTGTACAAAATACATTTCCCCTCAATTACACAAATTAGCTAACATTTTTGTGCCCTTTGGGACCGTAGACATTTAGACCTTAAGAAGACAGAGTCACCAGCCCGTGAGACAGAAGAAAGGACTGTCAGACTTCCCGCCCTTTCCAGGCCTGAGACATTCCATCACCCGGGCCTCACCCGGAGAGCTCCCAAGCTGAGGAGTCAGGACTCTCAACACGCCTGTAGCCCATAAACCGCACAGTAGCCCTGATACTCTTGTAAACCTTTGAAAGTTTTTAACTGACAGGAACAACATTAACCATTTCTTGTGTTGCACCAAAACCCGATGCTCATTCCTAGAGGAGCCTGCGGAGCCCTGCCGAGATCCCCGCTTCGGGACCGAGGCACTTGTTCTCCCAGACGCGGGAAGCGTGGGCTGCCACTGGCTCTCACGGCTTCCTCTCTGGAAACAGCCCCAGCCGAGGAGAGCTGCTTTGCCCAAGATCATGCCCCTTCCCCGGGGAACAGCTCCAATCCAGTGACTGGTTTGGGTGGACAGAGGACAAAGTCTGGCCCCCTTGTCTCAAAACAGACAACTGAGGGCAACACTGCTTCTTTGACCCTGAGGGCACTCCCCCAAAAGCTTCCTACTCGAATTCTCCAAAGTCCTGACCCAAGACGATTATTTATGATTATATGGTAAGGCACTCTTGAATATACTAAATACAGACCTATTCTCAAGCCACCTCAGGCATGCCCAGTCTTCCTTTCATAACCAAACGTCGGGGAACAAGCCCTATACAGACTGATCTGAGGAAATGTCTCTGGAAACTCTGCCCAGCACTGAGGATGGGGGGATGACCACAGGAGCTCGTGAGAAGCTCCTAAAACAGCAGCACAAGGGAAACACAGACTTGTACCTGCACTGACTGACCTACAACCCCAGGTGGTAAAAGCAAACACTGAAGTATGAACAGCGGGACTCTGGAAGCACAAAAGAGGGACCATCCAATCCTGTCTCAGGCCATCAGAGTTGTGAGCGACATCTTGAAATCCGAGGAGTGGGCAGTGGTGGGGGTCATGGCTCAGGGAAGGTCATTTGGGGGCAGAAAACATGGTATTTACGAGGCAGTTAGACTCCTGGGAACATCGAGTTCAGACAAAGCCTGATTAATCCTTCAGCGCTTCCTGCCATCCATATGGAATTGAAAATGACACCAATACCAGTGTAAACAAAATAGGATTAAGTTCAACTGGGTGCTTCTGTTTCATTTGATGATTACATCAGTGGTTTTCTCCGGGGTGGGCTGGGGTGGGCTGGGGTGGGGAGGAGGGAAGAAAATTCTTTCTAAAAGTTGCCAGTACCCCAAATGTGAGCTGCTTTCTCTCTTGGTCATCCAGCTCTGGGGGAGGGAGGCAAGAGGGAAGGTGGGGCTCTAAAAATAGGGCCAGCTAGACCAAGAAGAGCAACTTGTTCTCATGTGAAGGGGTCTGGCCTTTCTCTTGTCAGTAGCGATGGGAGTTTTTACAGATGTTAATCAGGAAAGTAGCCTGAGTTTCACAGGAGCTTGGCTGAACGAGGCATGCCCTGCACTGGCCCATGCAAGAGATTATAAGGCTTCAACTAAAGCTGGGGTGATAGATTTGAGAGACACTTGCAAAGCACAATTCCTCAAAGCAATACCTGCTGAGTCAGCACCTGTGCTGGAGTCTGAGCTCAGCTGGTATCTAGCTGTGTGGCCTTGAACGAGTCACTGACCCTCCACAGGCCCAGTTCTCATCCACAAGGGAAGCATCCACTTCACGTGCGCTGTGTGTCCTAGGTGGGTCGCGTGTGTAAAGGGCTCAGCGTGACTCCCAGCATCTGCTACGCGCTGCGCAGACCCAGACCAGTAACCAGCACGCTGGGCACTTCCAAATCTAGAGCAGGCGGGTTCACAGGCAGTCCTGTGGTCACAGACCTGCCAGTGCTCTCCTGCTGGCCTGTCCTTCCACTGGCTGCACTGCCCGGTGACCACCCACAGACCTGGGCTAATTGGCTCTGAGCCCAGGACCACCATGTACGCCACGCCTGGGAGCGCCTGCGGGTTCGGACGCACGCCCTGGTGCAAGCTGCATCTGCGCAGGACGGGAACATACCTTTTTCTAACATGCACAAAGGGACTCCTTGGACTAGCTATGGCTGTGTCTGGGTATATTAAATCTTTCCTTCACTCTCTGTCCTTCTCTGAAAGATGCAATAAAGCTTCTGGGTCCCCTGTGCTACGTGTCAATGGAGGTTATCTGTCAAGCACCTGAGTGGACTGAATGAGCTTCACAGGCATCAGCGGGGACCCTGACCACAGAGTGGCTGGGAGAGAGGAAAGGAGGAAGGGGAAGAATATTTACTAAGTTCCTACTATGCCTCATGTATTTTCATGACTTTTCTCTCATTAAACTCAGTGGGAAGCAAGAACAGGGGTTGGGCTGTATTCCTAAATAGTCGGGCAGAACCCCCATAAACCTGAGACCAGCTGGGGGATTTGGACACAGGACGGCCAAAGGCAAAACGTTCAGGAGGCTAGGAAGTCTGGGGGTCGCTGGTGGGAGGCCTGGCTCAGGGAAGTGGGAAGGGCAAAGCCTTTGGGAAGCCCGGTGCTGTGGCCACAGGAAGGGGGTCGCCTTGACGTCATTCAGCGACCCGGAGAAGACAGGACGAAGCTGGGCCCCGCCTGGTGACACTTTGGTACCTCACAGACCTGAGTGACAGACAGCAAGAGGGCTCAGGTCTACTCGTGAGAAACATACATCTTGGTGCCACAAGAGGGGAAAGGAAACAGGCTGTACCTGAAGCCCCTGAAACAGACCTGGTTCTAGCCTGGCCAGAGAGGTCAAGCTTTACCGCGTCCAGGGCTGGCGCGCAAACGGGGTTTCAGATTGTCAGAAGTCATTGTTAAGCAAAGAAAAGACAGAGGTGTTAAGTCGGTTCATCTGTTTGATTCTGGAAACCAAAGAGGTACCTGAGGAAAACACATAATGATGCCACCACCAGGACCCGCCCCCCACCGCTCCGTAGGTCGTGCCCTCGAGCCCTTACTATGCGACAGGTAACTGCCCTTGAAGCAGCTACTCTTTCTCTGTCTTTACAGGCGAGTGGTGAAGTGGCCTCACTGGGTCATCCAGCAAGGCAGTGACGGAAGCAGGACCCTAACCCAGGCCCGACTCCAGAGCCCGGGCTGGGCAAAGATGCACCACCATCCTGCTCCCCTACAAAGGGCTGCAGTAAACGTGACTTCGAATTAAAGAAAAGTGGAATGAGGTCTTTGGATATCAAAGGGCAAATTCTGATCTTGTTCTCAATCCAAAAACAACTCATTTATTCAATGTTTTTTCCAGTAAGTGTTCCAAAAAGAGGCTTTTTCTAGCTAATTGATGCATCCCCAAATTTGTTTTCCATATTCTGTACTTCTCTGCAATTGTTCAGAACATAATGGAACTACCTGTTCTGCTTCAGGACTATCATGTCTCAACAACACCTGGAGGGACCGGTACCAGGTCATCTACCAGGATAACCTTTTGGCTCTGCAGTCTCCTCCCTCACCCTTGTGGGCAGCAGCAGCTATCTGTCCTCTCGTCACCATGTCCTGCTTGAGTTGATTTGACCTCCCTCTTCTTTGTTCTATCCATTTGCTGCTTGTTACCTGCACTGGGACTTTTCTGTTAGTGTTTTCATCTTGAAGGTCCAGAGTGAAGTCATCTCCAGGCACGAGCTGTTAACACATTTAATGTGACTCGCATGTTGTTTCTCAGTTTAAAATCTATTTTTTTTTTTTTTTCCTACAAGGCATTATAGGAAACTTAACAGTGGATACCCTTAGTGAAATGGGCTGGCAGAAAGAAGTGGGAGGAGAACAGGGGGTTGTTTTATTTCCCATGTAATGTCTTTAATTAATTGGGGATTGTCTAATATTATATGTACTTCAGTTTTACCTTAAGAATGTCAACAGTGGTTATCTGGGCAGGGAGATTTTTGATCTTTCTCAACCTTTTTTATTTAAAAAAGCAACCTGATACATGCACCCCTATGTTCGTAATGGCACAATGTACAATAGCCAAGACATGGAAACCACCTAAACGTCCATCAACAGATAAATGGATAAAGAAGATGTGGTACGTATATATAATGGAATACCTCTCGGCCATAAAAAAGAACGAAATAGTGCCATTTGCAGCAACATGGATGGACGTAGAGAGATTACTATACTAAGCAAAGTAAGTCAGAAAGAGAAAGACAAATACCATATGATTAGCACTTATATGTGGAATCTAAAATACGACACAAATGAAGTTATCTAAGAAACAGAAACAGACTCACAGACATAGAGAACAGACTTGTGGTTGCCAAGGTGTGGGGAGAGGAGGGGAGGGATGGACTGGAAGTGTGGGATTAGCAGATGCAAACCATTATACATGTCATGGATAAACACAAGGTCCTACTGTATAGCACAGGGAACTAAATATATTCAATATCCTGTAATAAACCATAATGGAAAAGAAAAAAAAAAACAACCTGATAAATGTTATATAATGATATCTATACATTCATGTTAGTAACATAAATACATATACACGAATACAAATTTTAACACTGCCTATGGCAATAACTTAAGAAATCTAAATTTCTTTCCTAAGGGTCCATTATATGATAATACTTATATACGTCCGTTGTTGGAAATTCTAAATTCTCTTTGGAAGTAATGTCTGTGTATATGCATGTGTCTATCTCCCCATATTTTAAAGTTTTTTAGTTTATGAATTAATAATTCCTAAGTATCTCTCGAAAAAAGTTCCTGGGGGTAGATGTGCCATTTCCAAAAATAATTTTGAAGAAACCCTTTGAGTTGCCAAAAGTGAACTGTCCTGTGGCACATTTTTTTATGATTGCAACCTACACTGAGAAAAAATGGAACTTTCCAACAATTTTCCAAATATTATTTATTGACTAAATTGTGAGATCTCACTTTATATTCAGAATTTTCTTCAAAAAATTAAAACCTGTATAATTATTGTGTGTTAAAAGGCAAAGATAACAGATATGAAACCTCATGGGAAGAAAAGACTATCTACAATCAAAGAATCATCGAAAATATTGACATTTACTTAATTTCTTGAAATTTGCTCCACTGCTTTGAAAAAAGATACTTGGGAAGCCTAAATGTTAGTTTTATTTCCCTGAAATGAAAAGTATACCTACTCTTGTGGGTTTAGCACATCTGATGAGATTCTCAAATTTCCAATATTAGTGACCCTATCAAGCAGAGATTGTTAGAAAGTTTTTTGTTGTCACCGCTGACTATTTTGGTTTACTTCTACTTCCCCTTGCTTTCTGAGACTCTGCAGGAAGTGTGTTGAGGGAAACACACTGTGACTTCTCCAAATCCCGGTAGGTATCATCCTACTGTCTCATCACAGATTGGAAGCTCTTTATCTGGCCTCATGTCTCATTAAGCCACTGGACTCTTCCCTGTCAGACTGATACAGTCTCTGCTGGAGCAGGGCAGGCAGGGTAATTTAGAACAGGGTATCAGAAAAGGAGCTGGTTCCTGACCATGTGGGCTTGCTGGGCCATCTACAGCACCGGGGATGCCCTAGCAGCCTGGTGAAGCTGGACGGAAGCCCAAGGGACTGATGAAAACAGAGCTTGGCACACAGTAGGCACTCAATGAACACTTGTTGAATAAGTGAATGAGATGATTCTACTTCTACAACACAAGTCATTTGAACAAAATGATACAACCTCCTTCTTTAAGAGTCTATTTAAAAAGCGACACTGTTCACGTGGCTCTGGTCTGCAGGAAAACATGGACTGAGCAATAGCATAAAAGCAGAAGTCAGAACAGACAAGCCAGCCTTCAGCTTTCTCTTACCACAGGTATAAAATGATCGGGCTTCAATACCCAAAGGAATACTCTGCGGTGGACTCACTTTGGGATAACAAAACTCTGGTTAAAAAGTTGTCTGGGTGGGGGCTTCCCTGGTGGCGCAGTGGTTGAGAGTCCGCCTGCCGATGCAGGGGACACGGGTTCGTGCCCCGGTCCAGGAAGATCCCACATGCCGCGGAGCGGCTGGGCCCGTGAGCCATGGCCGCTGGGCCTGCGCGTCCGGAGCCTGTGCTCCGCAACGGGAGAGGCCACAACAGTGAGAGGCCCGTGTACCGGGAAAAAAAAAAAAAAAAAAAGTTGTCTAGGGGGAATTCCCTGGCAGTCCAGTGGTTAGGACTCCGTGCTTTCAGTACCAAGGGCCCGAGTTGATTCCTGGTCGAGGAACTAAGATCCTGTGAGCCACGTGGCGAGGCCAAAAACGAAGTCGCCTGGGGGGGCTCAGATTTTAATTTTAGGAAAGAAATTTAAGTCCTACAAATCCTCACCGTATCAGAAGATCACATCAATATTCATCTAAGCGCAATAACTGACAAAGCTAAAGAGAAGTCATCTGGAGGTGATCTGCCTCTTCTACTGGCCACGCTACTGCACCCCTTTATTATACAGATCACTCCACAGACACCAAGAAGAGTAAATAGCAGCTTTTCACAGAATCCCTGAGCTTGAAAAGCCCTAAAGGTCAGCTGGTTCACTTAACTAGAACACAGCCAGAAACCCTACCTGTGAAACACAGAAATACATATAGAAGTAAGATCACACCCCTCTGTGCCACAGTATGTTTTTTAAGATGTGAAGTCAACATACCACCGATCTCCTAATCACAATATATTGTTTTCTGTTAATTTATTAAAAGGCACAGATATTATGGAGACATATCATTATTAGAACAGTATTTTAATACTAGTAGCATGACTGTACTGTGCGGGTATTTTAAATTAAGGAAGACATGATAGGAATTTCAATTAATACAGCTGCCTTTTTTGTCTGAATTTGAATGGAGGATTCTTAAAGTTAGTCTAGTCTTCCATTTAATACAGAATTCCTCTCTGTAGCATGTTTTTTTTCTAAAAGATCACATAATAAAAGATGAATGCAGCAACTTTAAATATTTACCTTTCTAAATTCCACAGGAGCTGCTGAATATGGATTACTATTATTGTTTCTTTTCTTTTTTTTTTTTTTTTTTTTGCGGTACATGGGCCTCTCACTGTTGTGGCCTCTCCCATTGTGGAGCACAGGCTCCGGACGCGCAGGCTCAGCAGCCATGGCTCACGGGCCCAGCCGCTCCGCGGCATGTGGGATCTTCCCGGACCGGGGCACGAACCCGTGTCCCCTGCATCGGCAGGCGGACTCTCAACCACTGCGCCACCAGGGAAGCCCCCTGTATTTCTTAAATAAACTTCTTCTAGATTTTGAACACACGGTTATGATATTTAACTATTATCTTTTTATTTTAAATCATTACCAATGACTCTACATAGAGATTTGTCACACTGAACTTTAATTCTGTTAGTATGATTCATAGTACGAAGCCTGTACTTAAAAATGTATTTCAGAATCAAGTTGTAATTCTTTTAGCTAAAATATAATAAGTACCTATGGCTAATACATACAAGAATATGTATACACACAGCATCTAAAATGTCTTAACCTCAGAACTAATTTGTCAAATCTTGTCACAGAGCACCTATGCACAACTGAAAGAACACCTCAGCGTGAGCTGCCAAATAAAATATGGTGGTAAAATAATCACAAAATCTAAAGTGACCATATTTTGGCAAGGAAAGAAGCTGGTGCAAACTCGATAAAAAACCCACAGCTTAACGGGATTTGGCATCAGCATCAGCACGATATGACATGAGAGGGGACTTTTGTTCTTAACAACAGTGCCACTCAGTGGCTGAACAATGGAGTGAACTGATAAACAGCATGAATGGAAGGTGGGCAAAAAGGAAAATGGAGTTTGGGAAGAGGCAATGATAGTACTGCAGGCAAAGAGATACTGCATTGCCATGGTAACTGTACCTGGGAGGTCAGTTAGGGTCTGGGCAGGAACAGAAACCTGAGCATCGCTTCCTGTAACTACATCGCCTGGATTTCATAAGAAAAAATAATTAGGTATCATAAAGAGGAAAAGGAAATCAACTTTTCTTTCATATTTAATGCTGGAATACTTTTACTTATCAACCTAATTACTAAAAGTACAGTGAAACAGAAAATACAACACAATCTTAGAAAAATATAAAATATTTTTTAAAGCAACTGATTTTTAAAAAGTGTTTCCTAGAAAGCTTTTGTGCCTGTTTTTCTTAAGGAAAAAAACAAGTTTCTATTACTCTAAAGCACAGGAAACTTTAGCCATCAAAAGACTTGGCTGAGCAGATTTCATTATGCTACAAATAACAGCATGAATTTATATTTTCTTATTTTTTTTAAGAATTCTTTATCCAAAAGTAAGTTAAATGCCTTTATTAAGAAGTCAACATTCTTCTGAAATTGATTTCCTCCTGCAACAGACAAAATTTATTTTTAACTAAACTTGAAACCAATTTCTTCAGTGATAAGATAAAGACCTAAACAAGTTCTAATTTCATATTAAGTATTGAAAAGATTTCATAAGTTACCACATGCACTTATAAATGTCAACATGTAAAAATAAATCTGTGAACTGCATACCCTTTAAACTTGATATACTTATTATAGGCGAGATTTCATTTACAAATTGGACCTGCAGTAAATGCTTAAAATAAAGAAGTGTTCAAATTCAAAAAACAGAGGAAAAGGGGGGGAAAGGGAGTACATTTAAAAAATGCAGGAAAGAAAGGAAAAGGAAGTACTGAGAAGCATTCGAGGTACACGACCACTGAGAAGGAAGATTTTTTTGGTTCTTTGATTTCCTTCCTGGATGACAAAGTTCAATATGAAGCACAGTTGCTGTTGACAGAATCATCCCCTGGATAGATCAGCATCTGAAGCCCCATGCTATTTTGAGATTAATGAGCTGAAAAACAAGCCTTCTTAAAAGGCACCATATTTTCTATGTATGATAATGTATGATTAACAGATTTGCTTTCCCTGTAGCTTTTACACAATAGTAAAAAAAAAAAAAAATCAATTTTTGAATTATATAACAACCCTCAGTGCCTTGACCACTTGCTACCATTATGATTTACAGCACAGCCAGCTCATCTGGAAATTATTGGGTTGTAATTAGACCATTCCTATCAATTAACGGTACATGCATTTATATTCTCCTATAGCTGAAATAAAATCTATAAATAGGTACATATGCCAAACAAGTGATAAACAACTTTTAGTGGAACTTCTCAGGTCCTGAATTTTCATAATATAGTTAACTCTCTATTCACTGGTGAATGGTGTGCCTCATTTTCTGTACATCTGAAAATTTTCAATTCTATGCTTGCTACCCATTTCACTCTGCTGCTTCTGGATCACCTATTAATGTATATTTAGAGACTGAGACTAACTTTAATATTGGATGTCACCAGGAAAATGATGGAGGATCACCTGTACTCCCTCCCTCCTTCAGGACCCCGGCCCCAACAGAGATGGCAACAGCAGAAGGCATTTCAAGTGACTCATACATGAATGTTGGCTTCTCCGTAGAACTCTTCCCCTATACAAGCACAGGTAATCGGGATTTAACTAACCTATGAAAGCCATAAGGATATCCAGCTGCATAAACAACCACTTTTCAAAACAACTTTAAAATTTTCCAGCAGAGTACACTAAAAAGGCACCAAGTAGATGACTCTGTTCTGAGATAGTCAGAAGTCCTATTCCAACACATGCCTTCTGAAAGGGTAAACACTGTGCTCACTCATTCCTGGGCCAGGTGACACACCTGCAGATTTGTCAGTGTCACAGCACAGCAGGACACTTGTGGGAAACACCAGCGTAAACAACCGATGTTGGTATCTTTTTTTTTTTTTTACATCTTTATTGGAGTATAATTGCTTTACAATGGTGTGTTAGTTTCTGCTTTATAACAAAGTGAATCAGTTATGCATACACATATGCTCCCATATCTCTTCCCTCTTGCGTCTCCCTCCCTCCCACCCTCCCTATCCCACCCCTCTAGGTGGTCACAAAGCACAGAGCTGATCTCCCTGTGCCATGCGGCTGCTTCCCACTAGCTATCTATTTTACGTTTGGTAGTGTATATATGTCCATGCATGTTGGTATCTTTTACCAAAGGAACCGCAGATTTTTGGAGCTGGGAGGCTCCCCAGGGATCAGTCCAAACCTCTTATTTCCGGATGAGGAAAAGGGTCTGAAAGCTTCAGGATTCTGCCCGTGGTTCACTGGAGAGTGAATGAAGGAAGGGGATCAACCTACCCTCGCTTCTACTGGTATAAAACTTTCTCCTTCCTTTTACTCCATTTTATTCAAAACTTCATGCAGGGAGGGGCATTAGCAGGACGATATACCTTTAATATGAAGGTAGACAAGCTTTTTGTAGGTTGACACGACAAGAACAAACCAGAAATAAAAAGGAGAGTTGCCAAACAAGACCACTTTTGTTCAGCGCAGGGATCAGTTACAAAATGCCCCAGTGATGCTCACGTTCCAAATACTTTGCTTAAGTGCTCTGTTGTTTCCTTGTAACTGGAGACTTAGTTTTCATCAATTGTTCCATCCTCATGCACTTCCTTTCTCACTTACTGTGATATTAATACTTGACATTTCCTTAGAGACACAACTTTATATTTCTATAGTCATTTGGCTTGGTTCCTCAGAAAATTTAACGGCATTAAGAGATTCTCTGACTCATTTGCTGCCATCAGTTAGAACTACTACTGACTACAGCTTGTTATCAAAGCAATATTGAAATCGTATTTGTTTAGAACAGTAAGACAGTACAATTAAGAAATATACAATAACATTCATTTCCATCCTGGAAGTGGGCATGTCTCCTGGCATTAAAATACATTTACAATATGTTAATGATCTGAAGTCTCCTATTTTTTAAAACATGTGTGATAGCTCGACATTAAAAAGAGAAAAACGTAATTTTAAAAGAGATATTCGTATGTAAGGTAAATGGAATATTCTAATAGAAATTTAAATACTAAATATATAAAGTCTAATACTTCATATAGGCAATGATAGATAATATGATGAAACTAACAACACACACTTATTATTGAACACACACTTATTATTATTGAATAACTCATTATTTTCTATCATTGGAGAAGAGTCCATTTAACTTAAGTTCTGACCAGTTTAAATGCCAATAATTTAATTTTAAAAATAATTTTGGATGCAATCTTCTTAAACAGAGTATATGGAACATGGTTTAAGGTCTTCTTACTGATTCAGTATTACTATTGTTATTGTCAACACCTGTTACTGAACTTGGCTATGATCCAGGGACACCTTTAAGACACAGATGAGGCAGGGGTCAGGAGGGTATTTGCTCTGACACTAACTGGCCACAGACACTATGCTTTGTGAGGCCTTAGGATTGATTTTTGTAGATTTTCTGCCATCGTGTTACTATTTCTTGTTTCCGTAGTATAGACAGCAGAGTCCCATCACTAAAAATAAATGTGGCTGTTTCTAATCGGCTATGAGTAGGGGTACTTAATTCATATGTCTTTGGAAAGAAGTAGAAAATAAGAGAAAAAGGTTATGAGTAAGAACCTGAAGGGCTCCCTTATGAACAAATCACCGGAGGCAGGTGAAGCGCTGGAAAGGCCCTGAAATGGAAAGGAGCGTACCTGAGTCCCAGCAGCAGGAGAGCCGCTGACGGCACTCCCAGCAGCAGTGCACACTCGTCAACTGAGTGATCCGGCTCTCACGTTCTCTGGTTCTCTCAGTGCAGGGACTCAGACACTAACTCTGCTGCCTGAGATATTCTGTTTGGCCTCTTCCCCGCTTTGGGCTCTAGTTTGAATTCCTTGGAGGTAAAGCAGGTGGAACAGGGACTGCAAGCCTGGTGACCCGCTTCCTCCAAACCAACTGCACGGACAAATGCTGTGACTAGCAGAGCCCAGGGTACCAGACCTTCCCATCTCAGATGCTCTTCTAGCCAGAAGCATCACTATACAAAGCTAGCAGGGATCTCGGTCAACCGACGTCAAGTTCCATGCTGTGATGGTTCACGCCATACTCTGTGGGCATCACCAGGACGCAAATGCAAGTATACTAAGGTACAGACGTTAAAACAAGTACTTTAACAAATTACCTCATAAAACGTTCTTAAGAACAATATAGTATCTGATATTGCCACTTAAAAAGGACCTACTATAACAGATTTTAAAAAATTAAGTCTTGCACTAATTTCTCTTTCTAGGACGGGGATTCCTCACAGGCAGGTGAGGAAATCCCAGGCTACCCTGGGAGTGTTTCCTCTAGATTAACCAGCATCTCCCCTTACCTTTGTTCAGCTGCACTGGCATGCTTTCCGATTTCATCAGCCTCTGCTGCTGCTGCAGAGGATGCGTGGGGGCCTCTGCCAGGGTCCTGGTGGGAACCACAGCCGGGGAGGAGGCACCGCCACTGCCTCCCGGTACTGGGCTATCCGCACCGCCCGGGGCCGTTGCCGGAGAAATCAACTTTCTTCCAAAGTTCATCAGGCTGGTAGAGACTTTATTGATATTCAGGGGAGCACCTTTGGCACTAGTCCTGTAAAAAAACAAATTAGGTGGAGAGACATTGTTTAAATTAGAGGACAACTCTATTTCACATGCTCTGTTGATATAAAAACATACCTCACCTGCTTTGGAAAAGGTCTAGATCAGCTACACGAAGTGAGGCGTGATAATTTCAAAGTGACCACAGGATAAGAAAACAACAAGATTCTTAAAGACGTGGCTTATGGAATATAGTCTTTTTACTTTCCATTCATTCATTCATTCATTCAACAAACAGGGCCCATTATAGCCAACACTGCAACTGTCCAAAACAGACATAGTTTCCCTCCTGGAGATTCTAGAAAATACATTCATCACATAATCACATAAACAGATGTATGACTAAAACCTGTGATGAGGACTCTGAAGGAGAGGTACAGGGCTGGGCGAGTCTGGGGTAACCCACAGAAGGGGGCACCTGGGAAGCCAGGCTGAGAATAGATTTCCCACAAACTCTGGCCTGTGGGAACAAGGCCATATTTAATCTGACTTTGAAAAATAAATGTGTCTGAGAGCCATGAAGTCAGTTCATAGAAGTACATCAAGGGCTCTGGTCCACGAGAATTGGGTCCACCCTCACCCCACACTACCGGCCCCGCGTTCCGTATCCTCCTTCCCCACGTCCCTGCTTTACTTTTCCTGATGGTGCTTTGCATCACCTGACATACTACATATTTTACTTATTTGGCTATGATCTGTCCACCTCCCCCAACCCCCACTGGAATAAATGTTTCATGGAGACAGGACTTCGGTCTCTCTGCCATGTTGCCAGTCGCCTAGAACATAACAGGTATTCTAGAAATATGTGTTAAAAGGCAGCTGCGTCTGCCTGTAGTCTAAGCCTTTACACCTATTCCCATGGAGGAAGTGTCCCTTGCTCCTGGCCACGGCCTGCCTCCCCACGTGCGGGGAGATGCCATCTGCTCTGACCTTTGGAGACGGTTGCTCCTGGATCTTGCTCTCCTGCATCACCATTTCCCCCTTTCTACCGTATCTTTCCCATGAGCACACAACCGTGGTGTGTGTGTGTGCACGCGCGCACGTGTCTCCCAACTTCTCCTTTGAACCCTCATTCCTTCCTGGTTACCATCCTACTTCTTTCCCTCCTCACAACACGTCTTTTCAGAAGTGTCTTAATGTGCTACTTGTGCTTCTCCAGTCCTGGCCCACTAAGGTCTGGCTGTGGCCTCCTTGCCATCGCTCTGAAACCACCCCTGGAGGTCACCAATGACTCCGCAGGGCAAAGGTCCACCCTTACTTCGTGCCACGTCTCAGCAGCAGCCAACTGCCCTCCACTCCCCGCTCCCTCTCAGACAGGTCCTCTCTCGGACACCAGGGTTTGCCAGCACCTGTGCTCTGTCTGGCAGATAGAGGACACCAAGTCAACATTGGCTAAAATGAATGATTACTTCCCAAATGATTCATCATCTTGAAGTATCTCAGGGCTATTACGTGAAAGACCAGTTATGATCATAAATTATTTTAGTTGTAGGAGGCTGACCATGTCAATATCAAAGTTTGCATTTTTACTGCCCAATCATTAATAGAAGCTTGTTTTCTCACATTTAGCTTCTTTTTCATAAAAGTAGGAAACTGAAAATCAAGTTTGAGGGATCCACTTGTTATGATTTTAGTTACCTTGAATATTGCCATCATTTCGTCCTCTCAGATCTACCTGGCAGCACTTACACGGTAATTCGCCTACTTTTTATATGACAGCTGTAACCTTGCCGTTGCTAGATAGGGCGCTAGAACAGAACTGATCCAGAGTTCTGTAATAAAAAGCAAAGAACACTATGCTTGTTCCTTCCATAAAGTCTTTAACGGTCCTAGCTAATATTATGGGCTAGGTATGGGAAACTTATATTGCTTCAGAGATTGGACAAATCAAATTTAAAACCTGGAATTTGCTTTATAAAAGAAACGAGCTATTCATTTATAATGCATGAAATGTGAAAAAAAAATCCTTTTTCAAATGGTTCATTTTGCATCATTTCATCTTTAAAGAACAAAGCTATTTAATGTTCTTCGAAAAATTATTGAAAATAATGTTTCCTAATGGAGATGAGGATATATAGTGATGATGCACCACTTATTTCCAATTATTTATTTATTTATTTATTTATTTTTTTGCGGTACGCGGGCCTCTCAGCGCTGTGGCCTCTCCCGTTGCGGAGCACAGTCTCCAGACGCGCAGGCTCAGCAGCCATGGCTCACGGGCCCAGCTGCTCCGCGGCATGTGGGATCTTCCCGGACCGGGGCATGAACCCGTGTCCCCTGCATCGGCAGGCGGACTCTCAACCACTGCGCCACCAGGGAAGCCCTATTTCCAATTTTTATATGCTTCCTAAGGAAGTAGAGACCTCTCAATGTATAGACACTACAGCTTGGCAACAGAGAAGGCGCTCAATACATGTTTATTGAGAAAAAGAATGAATGACAGGTAAAGAACTCATAAATTCTGGATTCAGAAGGCGTTCACCTCTGGCACTGCAGTGCACTCAGCAGCCTGCGTGCATCCCCCTTTCTCGCGAGTCATAGTGGAAAGAAGAGTTATTAGGATACTGAAGTTCCACTGCATTTTAGTTTCGCTTGTATGCAAGTCAAGATCCATAATTCACGGATATGAAGAAGTTATAATGTTGTTACCCTTTTTTTATAAACAAAAATGTACTAGTCAAATTCCCATATTGCCAGTTCTAAAATTCATATGTTGATAAAAGTACTAAGAAACTGCTAGAGCATTATCAAGAGACTATGGTTATGGCATCTTCATTACTACTACAAACCATGAAAAACACAGAGATCAAGCTCATGCCGAACCATTTTTCATCTGAATAGCTCTTAAAAGAGGATGAGCGCTGTTTTCCTTTTTTGAACGTTTTTTGTTTTCAACCAATTTCCCCCTCATCCACTACCCATGCTT
The DNA here is from genome assembly GCF_963924675.1 of Phocoena phocoena. Classification (NCBI taxonomy): domain Eukaryota; kingdom Metazoa; phylum Chordata; class Mammalia; order Artiodactyla; family Phocoenidae; genus Phocoena; species Phocoena phocoena. The sequence goes on along the minus strand of NC_089222.1, from coordinate 10,912,217 downwards.
CCAGAAGAATGAGAAGAATTTTGAAAACAACTATTGAAGGTGACTATTTTCAGGTAGAAACAATTATAACCCATGTACTTCTAGAGCAGGCATGCTAAGCATGCTGCCCGCTGTTTGTGTTTCAGGCATGACAACTTTTATGACAAAGTTAGCTAAGAGAGATCTTAAATATTAGCAGCAGCGGTCTTCGCAAGACATACTAAACATTCTGCAACAATTATTATTGGCTGTCAAGTCACGTGTGCTAAATTCATGAAAATTAATGCAGTTGTCAAGAGATCTGATGGACAGTGAGGACCGGACTGGATTGGATTAAAGATGGCGGCAATGGGGCTTCCCTGGTGGCGCAGTGGTTGGGAGTCCGCCTGCCGATGCAGGGGACGCGGGTTCGTGCCCCGGTCCGGGAAGATCCCACATGCCGCGGAGCGGCTGGGCCCGTAAGCCATGGCCGCTGAGCCTGCGCGTCCGGAGCCTGTGCTCCGCAATGGGAGAGGCCACAACAGTGAGAGAGGTCCGCGTACCACAAAAAAACACAAAAAACAAAACAAAACAAAACAAAAAAAGATGGCGGCAATGTGTAAATAGTGTTAAAAGAAATGCTAAGAGGGCTTTGGAGTTAACAAGACACTGAACAGCAAATCTAATGAGCAACTGGCTCTGTGTAATCAAAGTTTTTTGTTACTGTCGTCTACACTACATACTATTATTAAAAACAGTATCACCTAGGAGGGATTGTTTGGAAATTGTGCCAAGAACTTTCTTTTAGCACAGCCTCTTCAGTGGGTTAAATCAGCAGCAACAGAGGCATCTTCCTGAAGATCCATGAATCCTTCGAAATACCTGTACCAGAACCCAACCTGGCTTCACTGTTGGGCCCTTTTTGTACAGTTTCTGAAATTCTGAAAGTGGGTGACTCTTGCTGCCTCTTCTACCCTCTTCCTACCAACTTGATCTCTTGCAGCCTGGCTTTCTAACTCACACTCTGTTTACTGAAAGAGTTTCTAGGGTCTCCAATGCCTTCTTAATTCCCAGGATCATGAGCTGCTCTCATTCAGCTTCTAAAACCTTTCTAAAACTTAAAAAAAAAAAAAGTATTGCCTCTGTAAAAACTCTCCACAACCTTCTTTCCTTTCCTGGTATCCAAATCTTTTCACCACCCTGATTTATTTCCTTCTTACCTACAGATTTCTTTCAAGTCTGATATTAAGTATCTAATATTTGTTTATTTCACTCCTCTTGCAATAAAATGTTGTTAAATGCTTGTTTATATTTTTGTCAAATAATGAGTTTTCAACTCATTTTTAATTATTTTATCTATATTCCCAAAGGTTGAATGCTTGGTTCATTCATTCATTCACTTACTCATTTTCTCTTTTTCCCAATATAAGTATTTAAAGCTGCACATTTGCATCTGATTAAAGCAATAGCATTGGGACTTCCCCGATGGTATAGTGGTTAAGACTCCTCGCTCCCTATGCAGGGGGCCCCTGCACGATCCCACATGCATGCCGCAACTAAGGGTTCGCATGCCACAACTAAGGAGCCGGTGAGCCACAAATAAGGAGCCTGTGAGCTGCAACTAAGGAGCCCGCCTGCCACAACTAAGACCGAGCACAACCAAGTAAATAAAATAAATAAATATTTAAAAAATTAAAGCAGTTGCATCAAAGATTTTCCCTCACATTTTCAAATAGTCTGTTGATCCAATTGTTATTTAGATACATTTAAAATTTTAGACAGTTGGGTTTGTCTTAAGTATATTACTCATTTTGTTTTATTAAATAAAAATAGAAATATCAGCGAATGGAAGTAGGGAAATATTCTGATTTTTCAAAAGGAGTGTGGAAACCAAACTGTAAAATAGACTGGTTTATACAAATATTTTTACTAATTACTTGGAAATGGCTGTGTTTATTACAAGTAGCCAGTCTGGTTCACTAAAAACAAGTCATTCTAAGACAACTTTATTTCTTATCTGAAGAGCTGACCTCTGTTGGATTTTATCAAGGTGCAGTGGATATAATGGAGGATGATACACACTTAGTTACAGCTGAACAACTGTACCTCACGTGTACCGCTGAATGTTCTAGCTCCCCTTTGGTGACGTGTGTCTCAGACTTGGTTCACAGACCTCCTCACCAGTCCTTTTTTTTAAAGGTCATAATCTTCTGTCACTGAATTGCGTAACTTGGAAGAGTTATTTAGCCTGTTGTCTGGACCTTAGTTTCCTTATCTTTAAACCATGGGGGCTGAGTTATATGATATTTTGTGTCCCTTTGAGATAGAAGATCCTATAGTTTTAAGACTTGAAGAAAGAGAACATGGGCTTATAAATTTTAGACCAAAAGCTGCAGAGGTACCCAATACATCAGATAAAATAATCAAAATTTAAAACACTCTCAAGAGGGTAGCATGAGAAATAAATGAAACACATAACATTTAATGAAGATAAATAAAAGCTTATACACTTAGGTTAAAACTTTTGACAACTGCTCATTACAGATAGAATAGGGAGGCATGGATTAACATGAGTTCATATTGAAAAACAAAAAGTCAAGCTCCCAAAAATGAATGTTTTGGTCTGGTCTACAAGGCTAATCTGAGCCCATAATGATGTTGCAGGAGAAAACTAAGATTCTTGGGGTACATTAATTCTAGATGAGTGAACTTCTGGGCTTCCAGGCAAGCGTGTAAAATGCTTGGAAGTCTTTACACTGTCCTAACAACAAGTAAAAAGCTGAACAAACTGAAAAAAAAAATCAACATTTTTTTCTTAGATCCATAAGAGAAGTGAGGTCAAAGGGCAAACTGCTGTCACCCAGATTGGAGAGAGTGACGGGTGAATACAGAGGATCACGACCTACCAGAGCAGAAACCCACAAGAACTAGTGCTGGGGTAGGGAAATTGGAACTGTGGCTGAATTGCTAGAAGCTCAGTGTGGACAAACTTGAGAGTTAAAATCTCCCAGGGGACCCAGTCAGGAGGGTGGAGGGGCAGCCCAAACTTCAGCGAGTTTTACCTCCTGGAGCTCTACCAGGTTCTCATGGTAAATATGGGAGAAAAATTGTGCTTCTGGCAGGGGTAGAGGAAAAGGAACCATTTGAAATACACCAGAGCATCTTGTTCTTCTTAAATGGTCTGCCCTCAGGAGAAATATTTAACCAGAGTCCAACCTACAGGGATTTTCGCCGAGCCTAACTGACCTGGGAGAAGGCAAGTACCCAACCCCAGCCCCCACTAGCCGTCCTGTTCCACCTGATGTTGGTGGGGGCTGCAGCTGAGAGGCATGTGTCAAGTTCACAGTCTGGAAGCCCAGGCTCACTAAAAGATTGAGACCTAATCATAGGACCATAGAATGCTTCCTTTCCTCCACACCTTATCACCACATTACTAAAGGCCTATTTCTGGAGTTCCTTTTACCCAGTACAACATGTCCAACTATTAAAAAAAAAAATTAAAAGATATATTAAAACAGCAAAAAGCATACTTTGAAGAGAGAGAGTGACCAAGCTTCAGAACCAGACTCAGATACATCAGAGATGTTGGAATTATCAGACTGGAAATTTTAAATCACTATGATTAAAATGCTAAAGACTCTTAAGGAATAAAGTATACAGCATGCAAGAACAGATAGGAAATATAAGCAGAGGGGAGGAAATTCTAAGAAAAAAAAAAAGAAATGACAGAGATCAAAAATACTGTAACATAAACAAAGTATGTCTTTGATGGGCTTATTATTGATGGACATGGCTAAGGAAAGAATCTCTGAGGTTGAGGATATTTCAATAGAAACTCCCCAAGCAAACAGAAAAGACAGAAAAAGCAGAGCAGAATATCCAAAAATTGTGGGACAACCCTAAAAGATGTAACATTCAAATAATGGGAACACCAGAAGAAGAAAGAGAGAAAAGAACAGAAGAAATATTTGAAACAATGACTGAGAATTTCCCCCAAATTAATGTCAGTCAACAAACCAAAGATCCAGGAAGTTCAGAGAACACCAGGCAAGAAAAATGCCAAAAAATAACTATGTTTAGTTATATCATTTTTAAACTATGGAAAATCACAGGAAAAAAAAATCCTGAAATAAGCCCGAGGAAAAAAAACAGCTTACCTATAGAGGAGCAAAAATAAGAACAACATTCTAATTATCCTCAGAAACCACGTATGCAAGAAGAGAGTGCAGTGAATATGTAAAGTGTTGAGAGAAAAAACCACCAACCTAGAATTCTGTACCCTGTGCAATTATCCCTCAAAAGCAAATATGGTATCTATATATAGTAAGTATATATTAACCTCTTATAGGAAACACGTTTTCCTTTAATAGTAAATATGATATGTGGCTAGAAATACTAGCTGACTGTCTACACTGCAGGAGGTAACTAACTGTACAATCATGGCAGACTGTTTTGGTGATGCATTAATTTCTGGCAGAACTGAACTTTGTGTCTATAAAATGGAGTGGTACAGTAGGGAGGTATGAAAATTACGATGGAGGAGAAATGGCTAAAAAAGCAGGGGAGCAAGTCCTCCAGTACTGTGAGAGCTGCCATGAGGGAAAGCAGCACTTCTTCGCGTGGCTTTTAAAAAATAAGTTTACAAAAGTTACAGACAGTAACAGAAGACAGTTAAAAGGCTATGACACAGGAAATCCTTTCTAGTGATTTCACAGGCTCAATTTAAAATAGTAAGAGCTCCGTTTCTGGAACTGTGTAAGTAGAGATTAGAAAAACATTTTCAGACACACAGGCTCCCTGGCCCTGGCATGGGTGGGAGGCAGGGTTCAGTGAAAGCCCCTTCTGACTCTGACAGCTTGTGATCAGCTGAGCCAAATGGCTTCTACCATCACATTCACCATCTTGCTAAGATTACAGGACCAAAAAGAGGCCTGAATGATAGTGTGGGCCCTTGAGGGATGCTGACCAAACCCATCTCAAACTCAGGGGCCTACCTGTCTGCCCTGCCTCCTTATTTCCACCCTCAGTTTCTATTCTGTTCTTTTCACCTCTCCTTCCTCCTCTACGTTCATCTTCCCTCTGAGGCCTTTTTTCTCTATTCTTTTCCTTCTCCTTCCATCAAAATCTCCTTTTCTTTCTATCATATTCTCACCTCATCCTACCTATACTTTTTTCCATCATAAAAACATATAACTTACTTTAAAATTATCTTCTTAAGTACAAGGAGTAGCTGGAAAAAGTAAATATAAATATGAGACTTTGGTTTTTGGATAGAAAAAATATTCTCTTTGCATCTCTGTAATTTTCTAGTCTGTCATTATTGATGTACCCTGAATGGATTATGATTCATATTTACCTCTTTCAGAATGCTTATTATATACATCCATCTTTTATTTGGAAATTTAAAACAGTTGCCATGGTTGCAAAATAATACTTTTCCAAATGATTCTAACATTTGAGCTAACGTTCATCATGTACTTCTACTCACAAATTCTCTAAGCTGAAGGTCTCAATTCTATAAAATGAATTGGTTTCCAACTTTCTTAATTCTTTACCTTTAAGGTTGAGTGTATCGAATTTGCTTCAATGAAAGACATCTATATGTAATTCTAATTTGTTTGCCATATTGTGAGGTTTCTATTATCTTAGAAAATGAACTCTCTCCATATCTCAAGAAACTCAAGATTTTATAGGCCTTTATAAAAACTATGTGATAAAAGTTAGCTTGCTATTACTTATTCCTTAGGAATCTGCCTTTCAAGTGAAACATGTTTCCTTTCATCTAGGAAGACCATGGTTATTTTGCGTGTGGCATGTAAATCTTTGTGACTGTTATGTGAAGCAAAAGGAGTGCTTGTTAGGGATAGAAAAGCTAGCCCTCATGAGAGGGTGGATATAAGCTAGACTGTAGGGCTCACCTAATTGGGTCTGAACACAATTTGTAATATTTGTTTAATATAACAAATAATTAGCAATTACACATTAATCGTGGTTGTATAAAATCATGAGATAAACTCCCCAAGACATATCTCTAGGAATAAATTTTGAGGTTTCTACTTCTAGAGTGGTGGTTTTCAACTAATTTATTTTCTGACCCAGTATCTGAGAGGGATACAAATCTCTCCCGTTAACCGTGGCTCATGGGAGTCTCTGGCCTAGGGAAATACATCAGAATGGAAGAGGATAAAGTTCTGAGATGCCCACCTGGTGGGGAGTTTTGCCCTCTTCACCTCTCTACCTTCACTTTGAGAATCACTATATATCTTCACAATTGAAAAAAAAATCACAAGCAGCTGTACTTAACATGTATCAAGAATCAACTGTTAAGGGTTTTAAGGAAGGAGGTATGGGAGCCAATAAAGATAAAGAAAGTGTGAGTGCACATAAAAGTCCAAGGAAACAGTCACATTAAAAAAAGTACAGCCATGGAAGGGAACAGGTTAGATGCAGAAAAAAAGAGGAATTTATTTTCTCTCAATTGAAAAAAAAAATATACAAGACTTCTGCACTAAAAACTATACAACACTACTGAGGGAATGTGAAGAAGACTAATTGAATGAAGAGATAGTCCATGTTCATGGATTAGATAATTCAATAATATTAAGGTATCAGTTCTTTCCAAATTGATCTATAGATTCAGTGTAATTCCAACCAAAATCCCAATAATTTTTATAGAAGTTGACATGTAGATTCTAAAATTTATAAGGAAATGCAAAGAACCCAGAATAGCCAAAATAATAAAAAAAAGAATAAAGTTGGAGGATTCAGGCTATTTAAAATCAAGACTTGCTATAAAGCTACATAATTCAGTTAGTGTGGTACTAGAGAAAGGATAGAAGGTCCAGAAATTGGCTTATATCTATATAGTCAATTGATTTTCAACCAAGGATCCAATTTAATTCAATGGGGAAAGGAAAGACTTTTAAACAAGTGGTACTGAACTGCTGGATACCTTTATGGAAAAAGATGGACTTTAATTTTTACCTCACTCCACACACAGACATTAACTTGACGTGGACCACAGATTTAATACAAATGTTAGAACCACAGAGCTTTTAGAAGAATACAGAATACCTTTGAGACTGTACAGTAAAGGGCTAACTCAGCGGGCCTGGACTGTCCCAATCCTGCACATTCCAACATTGTTTAGGACTGGACCTCGAGGGACAACTGGGAGATAACCTCCTCTAGCCCTTGGAATATCCAACCTGATAAAAGTGTCTTTGTAGACCTGGGGCCTTGAGCCACACCAAAGTTTATGCTAACAATCAGATTTATGGCAAAAGTCTGTTTTTGTTCAACCTGGGCCCCTGCCACACTATATCAGTCTGACCTCTGGAGGGAACTGGAGATGGAGTAGCTAATGTTAGTCACATGGTTGCTTCATGACTACATGACTGACCTCTAATAACAAACCTTGGGGTCATCAAGTCCTGGGTGAGCTTCCCTGGTTGGCAACACTTTACATGTGTTGCCCTACATGGTTCCCAGGAGATTTAAGCAGTCCACTGGGAGCGGACACCTGGAAAGTTGTACCTGGTTTCTCTTAAGACTCTGAGTGAAAAATGTTGCCTGCCATATCAGTAAGTAGAGGATGCTGCAGCCATCAAGCCATCACATTGTAGCCTCCCCAATGGTGAGCCCTGAGGGAACTCAGGATGGAAACAGGATGCCCACCATCTAGCAGTCAACTGCTGCAGCCACCCTGACGGTGCACCCTGAGGAGACCCTGGATGAGAAAGCACAGGATGCTGGCCCCAGGTAGCTGAGGTGCATATCAAAGCAATGATTTCAGTGAGCCCAGACTCTTGCGTCTTCCCATACACAGAAAAGCGCTCCATTCTTTAACGTGAGATGTCTGGTTTTCTTTAATTAACAGTAAACTTTTGATGTTCCGACTACCTGGTATTTGCTGCAAAAACTACTGTATATCCTGGCTCCCCCCTTGCCTCTTCAGAGCAGTCCCTCAGAGTGATCTGAGAGTCCTGTCTCCCTGGCTTGAAGACCTCAGAAAGTCCGCCGAATAAAACATAACCCTCAGCTTCTAGGTTGTGCATTTTTTCAGTCTACAACACCAACCTTTTTCCCTTCCTGATTTTAATCTATTATCTTTTGCCACAGTATACTATAAACATGAGTCTATCAGCTTTTCTGAGTTCTGTGAGTCCTTCTAGTGAAACTTCGAAGCCAAGCGTGGTCTTAAGGACCCTCAACAATGGAAACTAAGGTGAGTCTTAGATAGGAGATTTCTTCAATAGGAAAATAAAATGCACTAGCCACAGAAGAAAAAAACTGGTAAAAGAAACTTCACTGAAATAATAATTTTCTGCTCATCAAAAGATATCACTAAGAAAATGAACAGGCAAGCCACACACTGGGAGAGGATAATATTTGCAGTACATTTATCTGACAAAGACTTCCATCCAGAATATATAAAGTATTCTTACAAATCAAGAATAAAAAGACAAACAACCCATTAAACACAGGCAAACAACCTGGACAGTTCACAAAAGAAGATATACAAATCACCAATATTCTATGAAAAGATGCCCAGGAAAATGCAAATTAAAACACAATGAGATAGCATTTTCACACCAACTAGAATAGGTAAAATCAGAAAGACTGACAGTAGCGAATGCTGGCAAAGATGAAGAGCAGTTAGAACCCCCATATATTCCTGATGAGAGTGGAAAAAGGTATAATTACTTTGTAAAACAGTTTGTAGTTTCTTATAAAGTTAAACATAGATCTATCCATTAGGACAATTTAATTTCTAAGTGTTTACCCAAGGGAAAGATAAACACCACAACCAAAAACAACAAACAAAAACATCAAAACACCTGTACAAGAATGCTCTTAGCAGTCTTGTTCATAACACCCCAAATCTGGAAATAACCCAGTATTTATCAACAAGAGAATAGATAAACAACTTGTGATACATTGTATAGTGGAATACAACTCAACAATCTAAAGGAAGAAACTGCTGATACATGCAACAACACGCATGAATTGCAAAAACATTATTCTGAATGAAGAAAGCTAGACAAAAATGAGTGCATACTGTGTGGCTCTATTTATGGGAAGCTCAAGAAAAGGCAAAACTAATATAAGGTAATAGAAATCAGACAGTGGTTGCCTTGGGATGAAGGGTTGGAACTGACCGTAAAGGGACACCAGGGAATTCTCGGGTGAAAGAAATGTTCATTCCAGATATATTGTTTTAGATGGCGCTTACAGGGGTATACACAGCTGTCAAAACTCATCAGACTGAACACTTAAGATGTGTTTTGTGTACAAATTACACTTAAATTTTTTAAAACAGGAGAAAGAGTTATTTACTCTGCCCTAAACAGGAGATAGTTTTACCAATTTACCTAAATTGGTTAGGAATTAACAACTCTTTTTTTTTTTTTTTTTTTTTTTTTTTTTTGCCGTACACGGGCCTCCCACTGCTGTGGCCTCTCCCGTCGTGGAGCACAGGCTCCAGACGCGCAGGCTCAGGGGCCATGGCTCACAGGCCCAGCCGCTCCGCGGCACGTGGGATCTTCCCGGACCAGGGCACGAACCCGCGTCCCCTGCATCGGCAGGCAGACGCTCAACCACTGCGCCACCAGGGAAGCCCTAACAACTCTCTTTGATACAAGAGAAAGAGCATTTCAGACATAGAATTGTTTATAGCATAAACTCTTATTTGAGCACAAAAATATCACAAAATTACATTTATATAGAAATCAGTGTCCTTTAGAATTCTGATTAGCCAATTAACTACTAAGGGACTATAACAATGGACTTCTTGGCTTCATGACTTGGGAAATATCATTAGCATATTATTTCTTTACCATATTTTAGCAATAAAATACTTCTGAGTAAATACAATAAAGCCTAATTTAAAAATCTTGTGGACCATATAAAATGGAAATTGGCCAGAAGAATTTTATAATGCCTTTTAGGTATTCAAAACAGTATTTATTTATTCAGTCATTAAACTAAATACTCACTGAACACTAGAAACAGTGCCAGGTACTGTGCTAGGCCCTGGCAATATGAAGATTCTAGGATTCAGTCCCTGACATCCATATGGTTCCTCTATAAATGAGGCTAGAAAGCATTCAATCATTTCACCAGTATTTGAATGTGTTCTCTGTGCCGGGTACTGAGGAAACAGCAATGACAGAGGCAGATGTGGTCCCTGTTCTCACAAAGCTCAAATTCTAGCATAAGATGACAACTGGTAGAAGAATTCCTGAGCTTCCTGGGATCACGCACTTTCTAGGACATTCTTGTTAGGCCAGGTCCTGAGAAGAACGCTCCTAAGCTGGGGCAGATCCTGATCCCAAGGAGAGACTGAAAGTTATTGGCCATCAGGCATTCTTGGGGTAAAAATGGACTGGACGCCATCACTACTTCATCACTGGAGCCCAGCTGAGGAATGTGGAAAACATCTTTAAAGCCCAGCGAACACTCTTATTAGAATCATCTTTCCCTGGCTTCCTGCTGGATCCCATGCAGGGATCCTGACAAGGGGCCTTTTGTAGAGGTCTGCCAGAGGCCTGTACCTGCCAGAATTCTAATTCTGGAATCTTTCATTATTGGTATCAGTTAAGTTGTTCAAGCTCTGACACAAGGCAGAGGAAAGCTGGGAATATTAGCACAGAGAACGCTATTGCTGATCTGGTGAGTACGCAGATCAGGAACTGAGCTTGGTTTCTTCCATCTCTACCAAGGTCTCATTTAATCAAGCGAAATATCTAACTTTGGTGATGCGAAATTGCTTAAGCAAGTTAAAAGACCTATAGTTGTGGAGTCTGTAAAAAGGAACCACTAGGGGCTTCCCTGGTGGCGCAGTGGTTGAGAGTCCGCCTGCCGATGCAGGGGACACGGGTTCTTCGTGCCCCGGTCCGGGAAGATCCCACGTGCCGCGGAGCGGCTGGGCCAGTGAGCCGTGGCCGCTGAGCCTGCGCGTCCGGAGCCTGTGCTCCGCAAACGGGAGAGGCCACAGCAGTGAGAGGCCCGCATACCGCAAAAAAAAAAAAAAAAAAGGCACCACTAGATAAAGTGACACATGGCCTTGAGTCACTGCTGACAGCTCAGGCGTGATTATTTCATCACCTCTGCAGAGCAGATAAAAACTACACATTCTGAGAAATTGTGTTCTCTCATTTTCAAAACAGAAAACCCATGAATGTTCTGGAATAAAGAAGGTATGAGATTCTACTCTTACTATAAGAGGTTGCAGTATTTAAAAACTATTAAATTCTGTTCCATGACTTCTCAATTGGGCACTTCAGTGGTCATAGATTCCTGAGTAAATTAGATGGGTCTTTCTGAAGACCAGTCACAATTTAGATGTGCTTTTTCTAAAAAAAATATGTATAGCAGCAACTTATGGTTATTTAAGGACAAAATTGGAGCAGGATTTGAGTGTTAAATTATTGTTCTGAGCTCAAAAATTGAATGAATAACAAAATGTCAATTCCCATTTTTAAAGAGAAATTTGCAAGTAAGTAAAATCAGAGCACAGTGAATATTACCCACACACGTAATGGAAAATCTACCACTAAAATACCTAGGCACTTGCGTTTAAAGACTTAATTATAGCAATCCATGGTAAAGCAGAGAAGAGAAATCAGGCTTCTTGATTTCTAGAGATATTCTTATCTCAAAATCACATGTCATCTTTGCATCCTCATCCCTCATTTGGATAAGCAACACAAATAGAAGTCCATTGCCCTAGACGTAGCAAGTATTAGCTCCCTGCTTTCCAGGTGTCTGCCTGCCTCTTGTCTGTCCACTGCTAACTGATCCCTGCTCGGGGTTCCCCCATGAGGATATAAATTCCCTCTAGACCATCCCCACTACCTGTCTTGCTGCTCAATGACAGTCCCAATGCATTAACTCTTTAATAGCCTCTATACAGCTAAGAAAGTAGTTGCAAGGCTAATTATGGCTGAAGGGTCCAGCTTGGTAAAAGCATCAAATAGCTAAAGGGGGACTTTCCCAAGGATTTTGCAGCTACAATAGTTTCTGATCATGGATAAAGTAGTGGCAGGATAAACAAACCTCTGGGGAATAATGTGGTAGTTATAAGGGCTACATACAGAATTAGGAGTACTATTTGGCAAGATTACCAAGCTTGTCTCAACTTATACTCCCTGTATTGGTGACTAAGGATATCCGTTCACCTTCACTGGTGCTAGCTTGCCCATTTATTCATTCATTCATTCAAAACCACTTTATTGAGGTATAACAGACATACAACGGCTGTACCCATTTAAAGTGTACAACTTGATAAGTTTGGAGATAAGTACACATCTGTGAAACTATCACCACAATCTATGCCATAAACCTAACCATCACCCCCAGAAGTTTCCTCCCACCCTCTTTATCACTACTATTTTTATTTATTTTATTTTTTGTGATAAGAGCACTTAAGGTCTACTCGCTTAGCAAATTTTAAGTACACAATATAGGATTATTAACTATGGGCCTAGGCCGTACAGTAGATCGTGATGATTTACTCACCTCTGCCTCGTTTATTTTTAATTTGCTAATTTGAAAGGTGAAAAACAGTGCTTCATAGGTGTTTTAATTAATTATGCATTTCTTTGATTAATTATGAGTTTGAACAGCTTTTTAAATGTTTATTTGCTGTTTGCAATCCTTTCATTGAGTGCCTACTATATTCTAGGCACTATTTTAGGTGCTGAGGATAAGACAGTTAACAAGACAAACATGCAGAGTTTACATTTCAATGCAAGAAACAAACTATAAAAACAAACTGAAAAGCTAAAAAAAATTAAAAATACCATTTCAGCTATTAAAAAAAAAACCCCACAAAAACAATAACAAAGCAAATTAAAGGGACAGGGTAGAGTGGTCCATTATTTTAGACAGGGCAGTCAAAGAGAGGTTCTCTGAAGAGACGATATCTGAACACAGACTGAGCAGTAAGTGTGCCATGTGGATTCCTGGGGAAGAACCCAGACACGGGGAGAAACAAGCTCAAAGCTCCTGAAGTGGAAACTTGTTCGAGAGCTGGAGGGATGGTAAGCAGCCCGGTGTGGCTGGAGTCCAGTGAACAAGAGAGCAGGGTGGTGGGGTTGGAGAGACAGGATCATGTAGGGCCTGCCTTGCAGACCACTGAAAAGGCTTTGGATTGACCCCAAATGTTTTGGGAAGCCACGGAAGGGCTCTGAGCAGAAGAGTGATATGATTGGACTTGCATAGGGAGATGGGTTAGGAGACCGTGGGGGTGAGATGGGCAAGGCCACGTGACTTGGTGCCACCACTGCAGAGAGAGGTAAGTGGCTTAGTTCAGGATATAGTTTGAATAGGAGTTGCTGATGCACTTGACGTGTGATGTCAGAGAAAAAGAAGAGTTAAAGGCAATTCTAAGGCTTGATCAACTGGGTCATGACATTCATTGTGATGCAGAAACACTGGGGGAACAACAGGTGTGTGGAGGTGGAATCAAGAGTTTAGTTTGGAACATGTGAGTCTGGAGTTCAAGGGAAGAGGTCAGACTGAAGATATAAGTGAAGGACCCTTTAGTCATAAATGGAACGTAAAGCCATGAACCTGGGCTGAGATCCTCTGGGCAGAGAGGAGTATGTCAGGAGATGTGATGGCCCCTGAAACAGATCTTGTGTTTCTTACTGAACTGTGTACGTTTCTATACATTAATGATATTATAGTTTGTCAGTCATTTATACTACAAATATTTTCCCAATTTTCTGTTTCCTTTTTGATTCAGTTTATTTTATTTTTGACATCTACTTAAAAACAGTTGTGTAATAAAATCCACCAGTCCTTCCCTTTGTGATTTCTTCCATTACTTTTAAGGCTAAAAAGTCTAGTAACTAGAGGTCAGACAGACATTTGTGTTTTATTTCTATGTTTGCTTGTTTGAATGAACTTTGATTAACTCAGAGTTTATTCTGGTGTGTGTTAAGTTTATAAGTTGATACCTTTTCAAAAGATTTGTCAAGTTTCCCAGTACCATCTCTGAACTCTTTCTCTCCTCATTTGCTGGTCTGTGATGTCTTCACACACTACACTTTATTTGGTTCAGTTTCAATTTCAAGCTTTGAAATTGCAACAGTGATGATGAGAAATCTGCCTTGCATCCTTACAGTGTTACTTTGTGTAAGAATCTCAATGTGCTTACAAGGAAATATATAAAACAGAACCAACATTTTTGAGAAGAAAAATGCTGGGACAGAAAGCTAAATGGAAGAGAGATAAAACATCAAGGGGAAAAAGGAAAGGGTACAGTCTATTTCCTTTTTTGAAAAAAAAAAAAAGTAGATGTTGAAAAATGTAAAAATAGAATCATGTATACATACAACAAATACTGAGTAACCTCCCCACACCAGCCAGGATTGTCCAGGTGCCCTCAAGTAGTGAGTAAGACAAGGGACCTGCCTGCAGGGGGCTTGACTTTAGTGGGGAGGTTGGGGAGATAGATGATACATATGTCTATGACTTCTGTGAGTAAAGAATGCTATGAAAATAAGATGGGGGCAGTGGGGTAGAGAGTGACCAAGGGAGGTGAAGACAAAAGGGAGGTCAAGAGAGGCTTGTGTGAACATATGGATCGCTAACAGGCACATGAAAAGCTGCTCAGTATCACTAATCATTAGAGAAATGCAAATCACAACTACAATGAGGTTTCACCTCACACCAGTCAGAATGGCCATCATCAAAAAGTCTACAAACAATAAATGCTGGAGAGGCTGTGGATGAAAGGGAACCCTCTTGCAGTGTTGGTGGGAATGTGAATTGGTACAGCCACTATGGAGAACAGTATTGAGGTTCCTCAAAAAACTAAAAATAGAGCTACCATATGATTCTGCAATCCCACTCCTGGGCATATATCCAGACAAAACTATGATTCGAAAAGATACATGCACCCCTATGTTCATCGCAGCACGATTTACAATATCCAAGACATGGACATGGAAACAACCTAAATGTCCATTGACAGATGAATGGAAAAAGAAGATGTAAGTCAGAAATAGAAAGATAAATACCATATGATATCACTTATATATGGAATCTAAAATATGACACAAATGAACCTACCTACAAAACAGAAACAGACTGACAGACATAGAGAACAGACTTGTGGTTGCCAAGGTGGGGTGGGGAGGGGAGGGATGGAGTGGGAGTTTGGGATTAGCAGATGCAAACTATAATACAGAGAATGGATAAACAACAAGGTCTTACAGTATGGCACAGGGAACTATATTCAATATCCTGTGATAAACCATAATGGAAGAGAAATGTAGATACATGTATAACTGAATCACTTTGCTGTACAGCAGA
Source organism: Phocoena phocoena (assembly GCF_963924675.1). Classification (NCBI taxonomy): domain Eukaryota; kingdom Metazoa; phylum Chordata; class Mammalia; order Artiodactyla; family Phocoenidae; genus Phocoena; species Phocoena phocoena. The sequence continues at coordinate 10,896,932 of NC_089222.1, read as the reverse complement.
AATTAACACAACATTGTAAATCAACTATATGTCAATAAAAAAAAAAACTGTGAGAGAGAGATAGGCTTGCCTTGTGTGAGATATTTGTGCTGAGCCATAAATCATGAAGCTGAAAAGGAATAGGGGAGGTGGGAGGAGAACAGGGAAGCACTATGGCCCCAGGCAAGCTCAGGCAAGAGGGAAGAGAAGGGCAGGGTGGAGGAGATGAGGTCACTAGGGGAGGGGCAAGGGAAGAAGACTGGATTATGGGAGGTATTAGGAAGCCTTTGGAGGTTCAAGTGGGAGTGTGATCTAATCTGCTGGAAACTGAGAGTTTACAGGCCGTCCTGTGAAAACTAACCTGGGGAAGGTGGTGGGCAGGGGGTGCAGGGTGGAGATTAGGGGAGAGAAGAAGGAGCTCCAGCTGGAAAGATCTTGTATGAAGAAAGTACCTAAAATATACTTTTTAAAAAACATATCAAAACTAAATACTTGACAGGGAGGAAATACAAGTGATTAGACTGTAAGATTCCTGAGGGCTAGGATTTTTTTCTGGTTTGTTCACTATCTCCAATGCCTAGAATACTGAAAGTCTGGCACTCAAGAAGAATTTGTTAAATTAAATGAACAAAGTGACTATAGGGAAAAACCTTTTATTTGTGAACCAAGAATCAGATGAAATGAACAAACAGAAAAGAGCTTCACAGAAGCCTCGTGGGCTACAGAACTGGTCTTATAATTACATAGCCCTTCAAAACATGAGACAGACTTCAATCAAGGATGGGTAATTTAAAAATAACGTTACACTAAGGGTTCAAAATGCAAGTTTAAATTTAGCTGCTTTCTTGTAAAATCCTCTCACCCCTCAGACGATGAGTTTCGATGTGTCAGGAATTATGTCTTTTTTTAAAACTCTCCGAGTAGGAGCAGAACACATCATGTACGTGTACTCCAGCCATGTATATTTAGGTTGTTGGAATTCTACTGAAGAAAAGCTAGCACAGAGGCAAAATGCTTAAGGAAGAAAATTCGGACAACTTGCAGCATTTATCATGACTAACATTTTAGTCTACCAGAGTAAATTTTGAAATTATGTTCTAATTTGAGATGGTTCTGGTTTGATGAGTTAACTCTTGAGACATCTGAGTATAGTATTATGAAAGAACAAAACTGTTCATCAACCCTTTATGCCAGTGTTAATTTCTTTTAAAAGTAGGATTTTAATGTTTTTTTTTATTCCTACAGTGGCCCTTAAATTTTCTATGTATGTAATCACAAATGCACACACAAGATGCATTTATAAGTTTATTGTGTAGTTCTAAAGACAGTTGGGAAACCCAGTTTTAATTTTGTTACTGAAATAATTTAAACATATATTACAGAACTGCTTCTTTTCAGTCAACAGCTAGGGTCTAGAAAGAGATTGCACAAGCAGGCATACTTTATTCAGGTTTCTTAGTGTTAGAAGAACAAAGTTGACAAACTTCAATCTGTAATAAGTACTCTTAAATTTATTTAATTTTTCACCTTACCACTGACATCAACATACATCCTTTGCTCATGCCTTAAAAAAAAACTCAGATAATTTATTTTACAAAGATTCATTACATGCATTAACCATTGCCATACTCAAATCTGGGAAATTATTTTCAGCAAACGTGTAACATTTCCTGACGATCTCCAAGAATATTTTAGTGACTTTCATCAGAGAAAGAGGACTTACCGGCTTTTATTCATGAGGTCTGCTCCTCGGGCTTTGTAATAATCTAAATTTGGATGGAACTGATAAGTCACTGGTCTTGGATTTCTCTATAGAAAAAAAAAAGCAGTAAATTAAAATGTATAAAGCTATTTAAATTATACATTAACACATAAAAGAATGAAACAATTGTTTTTATATTCTTTCAGAAAAAAATACGTATAATAATGAAGTTTAATAATTAATGTGCTTGGGTTTTTCTGTTTTTTTAATTTGGCTGCGCCTCATGGCTCGTGGGATCTTAATTCCCTGACCAGGAATTGAACCTGGGCCACAGCAGTCAAAGTGCAGAGACCTAACCACTGGACTGCCAGGGAACTCCCTGTTTTTTTTTTTGTTTGTTTGTTTTTATTGTTGAAGTTTTGCCTTAACTGATCTTAGTCTGATTAGACTGAAATTGTTTTAATACATTTTCTTTTTACCTGTTTCGTAGTTCACACAGATTTATTCCTTTCATTAGATTTCTTTTTGATAATTTTGATCATTTTCAATATGCCTTTCCAAAATACAATCAGACAAAATTACAACAAAACTGAAATATTGTATGAGATTAACCCCAGCATAATCTATGCCTAAGGCCTAGGAGACACAAAGTGTCAAGAAAGCTGCATTTGAAGAAGAGCAAAACTCAAGTTAGTTTTTGATAACCGAAGTGCTATATATGCCCACTAGATGGCACACCGAGTCTTTCTTCTCCTAAAATGAATGAGTTATTTCAGAATTCAGCAATTCTTTTGAAGTTTGCACCTTCTGTGTCATCTATTCTTATATACGAGTTTAATAAGTGCCCAGGTAGTAGAAATACAAAAGCAAACTGACCAATGCACATTTTCATAAATGCAGCAACACACTGTACTTTCTGGCATGTAGTATTATTTATAAACTTGCAGAAATGTCCTTGAATCATTAGGTTGGGTGTGTCTATTTACATAGGTTGCTATTATTTAATATGTCTATTATTTAAAAGTATCAAGTCCCTCAGGCAAATACAAATTAATCAAATACACTTTCAGTTTATAAAAATGTAACACGTTAATAGCATAACTTAAATGAATACCATCATCTCTGAAAGGTTAAATTATATGTATTTTTCCTTAAACAGTTTTTAAAAACTTATAAATAAATGTGTTCCAATGTTTACCTGAACATATAACTCAAGTTAATAATTAGGACTTTGAACAAGAGCATGCCCTGTCCTTTGAGAGATCTAACTAGGCATAAAAAGGCTGCATTTTATCTTAATAGAAAATTACCAATATGCTTTGATATCAGTCCTTGGAGACATAATCCCAAGGCACGGATATACTTGCATGTAGGCGGGGGTACATAATTGCTAAGGTTAAATAGTTTGAAATTCATCAAGCTAACAAGCTGCATCTTAAGGCCATGATGGACCTTTTCTTTTTCTGCTGAAAAGAGAATATTTACAGAGCTCAACCCTTTCATATCTCTTCCAAGTCAGCCGTAATCATCTGACAAAAATGACAATCCCTTGATTTAGCTCCAGCTACTACTCCACTGGTTTGGTATTCAACACAGTTCTACAATAATCAAATCTGAATTGCCTTGATGAAGATAACTGATGCTTCCATGACTACCATACTATTAAGTCTAACAGTGCAACTTCTAGCTCTCTAGGAATTACATAGGTTTCCTCTTGGTAGCTGATGACAACCTGGACCCAAGCATAACGGGAAAATGAAATAGAGGTCAAAGCCACTGGCAGACTGACAGTGCATTCATGATTTATTTTAAAAATTAACTTGCGTAGGACTATCACTCATAACCAATTTTGTTCTTTATTCTCAGTACCTGGAAACATTTTGTTTTCGTGACTATAAAAGGCTTTTCTTCTCTGACTTTCAACAAATTAATATAGGATTATGTTCCTCTTTGCTAGGAAACAATGAAAGCAGGGAATGCATGGAGCAATTTCTTGAAACATCTTTATAAAGAAATGACAAGCAATTCAAGACACGAAGTGCTGATCTATCTAAGCACTTAAAGCCATTATTAGGAATAATGATCTAACTTGAACATATGAATGAGGCTCAAGTATTGCTTTCACTGAGGCCTATTTAAATTCCTAGGAGACTTACTAGTATCAAAAGGAGAGGCAGTTTAAAGTGCCACTGTACTGGGATGGAAAAGAAAGAATCAAAAGATGATGTCGAAAAATAGTATTTGAAATGTAAGAAAATAAAATCAGAAGTTATAGTTTAAAGTCATTCAATAGGGTTTTCTATCTGAGAAGGTGACACTGTTACTAAAACAGAAGTATGTGTACACATGGATGGTCTAGACCAGCACTGTCCAACAGAAATATAATGTGGGTCACAAATGCAGGCTTCATATGTAACTTAAAATGTTCTAGAAGGTACAGGAAGATGGCGGAAGAGTAAGACGCGGAGATCGCCTTCCTCCCCACGGATACACCAGAAATACATCCACACGTGGAACAACTCCTACAGAACTCCTACTGAAGGCTGGCAGAAGACCTCAGACCTCCCAAAAGGCAAGAAACTCCCCACGTAACTGGGTAGGGCAAAAGAAAAAACAGAGACAAAAGAATAAGGACGGCACCTGCACCAGTGGGAGAGAGCTGTGAAGGAGGAAAAGTTTCCACACACTAGGAAGCCCCTCCGCGGGCGGAGACTGCGGGAGGCAGAGGGGGGGGGGTTTCGGGACCGCGGAGTAGTGCACAGCGACGGGTGCGGAGGGCAAAGCGGGGAGATTCCTGCACAGACGATCGGTGCCGACCAGCACTCACCAACCCGAGAGGCTTGTCTGCTCACCCGCCGGGGCGGGCGGGGCTGCGAGCTGAGGCTCGGGTTTTGGTTTTGGACGGAGCTCAGGGAGAGGACTGGGGTTGGCGGCTTGAACATAGCCTGAAGGGGTTAGTGCACCACGACTAGCCGGGAGGGAGTTCGGGGAAAAGCCTGCACCGGCCGAAGAGGCAAGAGACTTTTTCTTCCCTCTTGGTTTCCTGGTGCGCGAGGAGAGGGGTTTAAGAGCGCTGCTTAAAGGAACTCCAGAGACGGGCGTGAGCCGCGGCTAAAAGCGCGAACCCCAGAGACGGGCGCGAGCCGCGGCTGAGGGCGCGAGCCCCCGAGACGGGCGCGAGCCGCGGCGGGAAGCGCGAGCCCCAGAGACGGGCGCGAGCCGCGGCTAAAACCGCGGAGCCCAGAGACGGGCGGGAGACGCTAAGGCTGCTGCTGCCGCCACCAAGGGGCCTGTGTGCGAGCACAGGTCACTCTCCACACCCCTCTTCCGCGGAGCCTGTGCAGCCCGCCACTGCCAGGTTCCCGGGATCCAGGGACAACTTCCCCGGGACAGCGCACGGCGGGCCTCAGGCTGGTGTAACGTCACGCCGGCCTCTGCCGCAACGTCACTCTGCCTCTGCCGCCGCAGGCCCGCCCCGCACGCAGTGCCCCTCCTTCCCCCATCCCCCAACCCCCGGCCTGAGTGAGCCGGAGGCCCCGAATCAGCGGCTCCTTTAACCCCGTCCTGTCTGAGCGAAAAAACAGACGCCCTCCAGCGACCTACACGCAGAGGCAGGGCCAAATCCAAAGCTGAGCTCCTGTGAGCTGTGAGAACAAAGAAGAGAAAGGGAAATCTCTCCCAGCAGCCACAGAAGCAGCGGATTAAAGCTCCACAATCAACTTGATATACCCTGCATCTGTGGAATACCTGAATAGACAAGGAATGATCCCAAATTGAAGAGGTGGAATTTAGGAGCGAGATCTATGATTTTTTTCCCTTTTCCTCTTTTTGTGAATGTGTACGTGTATGCTTCTGTGTGAGATCTTGTCTGTATACTCTTGCTTCCACCATTTGTCCTAGGGCTCTATCCGTCCATGACTTTTTTTAAAAAATTCTTTTTCTTAATAATTAAGTTTAATTGTAATAACTTTATTATACTTTACCTTCGTTCTTTCTTTCTTTCCTTCCTTCCTTCCCTCCTTTAGACAACGAATCACCCCAAATTGAGGAGGTGGTCTCAGGGAGCAGGATTTATGATTTTTCCCCCTTTACCTCTTTTTGTGAAGGTGTATGTGTATGCTTCTGTGTAAGATTTTCTCTGTATAGCTTTGCTTCCAACATTTGTCCTAAGGTTCTATCCGTCCCTTTTTTTTTTCTAAATATTTTTTAATTCAATAACTATATTATACTTTATTTTATTTTTACTGTATCATCTTTCTTTCTGTCTTTTTTCCTTCTTTCCCTCCTTCCTTCCTTCCTCCCTCCCTCCCTCCCTCCCTCCTTTCTTTCCTTCTTTGCTTCTTTCTTCCTTCCTTCCTTTCCTCCTTTCCTTCTTTCTTTACTCATACTTCTACTAATTCTCCCTACTTTTTCTCCCTTTTATTCTGAGCTGTGTGGATGAAAGGCTCTTGGTGCTCCAGCCAGGAGTCAGGGCTCTGCCTCTGAGGTAGGAGAGCCAACTTCAGGACACTGGTCAACAAGAGACCTCCCAGGTCCACATAATATTAAACGGTGGAAATATCCCAGAGACCTCCATCTTAACACCAGCACCCAGCTTCACTCAACGACCAGCAAGCCACAGTGCTGGACAACCTATGCCAAACAACTAGCAAAACAGGAACACAACCCCACCCATTAGCAGAGAGGCTGCCTAAAATCATAATAAGGCCACAGACACCCCAAAACACACCACCAGACGTGAACCTGCCCACTAGAGAGACAAGATCCAGCCTCATCCAGCACAACACAGGCACTAGTCCCCTCCACCAGGAAGCCTACACAACCCACTGAAACAACCTTAGCCACTGGAGACAGACATCAAAAACAACGGGAACTACGAAAGTGCAGCCTGCAAAAAGGAGACCCCAAACACAGTAAGATAAGCAAAATGAGAAGACAGAAAAACACACAGCAGATGAAGAAGCAAGATAAAAACCCACCAGACCTAACAAATGAAGAGGAAATAGGCAATCTACCTGAAAAAGAATTCAGAATAATGATAGTAAGGATGATCCGAAATCTTGGAAGTAGAATGGACAAAATGCAAGAAACAGTTAACAAGGACCTACAAGAACTAAAGATGAAACAAGCAACGATGAACAATGCAATAAATGAAATTAAAACCACTCTAGATAGGATCAATAGCAGAATAACTGAGGCAGAAGAACGGATAAGTGACCTGGAAGATAAAGTAGTGGAAATAACTACTGCAGAGCAGAATAAAGAAAAAAGAATGAAAAGAACTGAGGACCGTCTCAGAGACCTCTGGGACAACATGAAACGCACCAACATTCGAATTATAGGGGTTCCAGAAGAAGAAGAAAGAAAGAAAGGGACTGAGAAAATATTTGAAGAGATTATAGTTGAAAACTTCCCTAATATGGGAAAGGAAATAGTTAATCAAGTCCAGGAAGCACAGAGGGTCCCATACAGGATAAATACAAGGAGAAACACGCCAAGACACATATTAATCAAACTGTCAAAAATTAAATACAAAGAAAGCATATTAAAAGCAGCAAGGGAAAAACAACAAATAACACACAAGGGAATCCCCATAAGGTTAACAGCTGATCTCTCAGCAGAAACCCTACAAGCCAGAAGGGAGTGGCAGGACATACTGAAAGTGATGAAGGAGAATAGCCTGCAACCAAGACTACTCTACCCAGCAAGGATCTCATTCACATTTGATGGAGTAATTATAACCTTTACAGACAAGCAAAAGCTGAGAGAGTTCAGCACCACCAAACCAGCTTTACAACAAATGCTAAAGGAACTTCTCTAGACACAAAACACAAGAGAAGGAAATGACCTATAGTAGCAAACCCAAAACAATATATAAAATGGAAATAGGAACATACATATCGATAATTACCTTAAATGTAAATGGACTAAATGCTCCCACCAAAAGACACAGATTGGCTGAATGGATACAAAAACAAGACCCTTATATATGCTGTCTACAAGAGACCCACTTCAGAACTAGAGACACATACAGACTGAAAGTAAGGGTATGGAAAAAGATATTCCATGCAAATGGAAACCAAAAGAAAGCTGGAGTAGCAATTCTCATATCAGACAAAATAGACTTTAAAATAAGGACTATTAAAAGGGACAAAGAAGGATACTACATAATGATCAAGGGATCGATCCAAGAAGAAGATATAACAATTGTAAATATTTATGCACCCAACATAGGAGCACCTCAATACATAAGGCAAATACTAACAACCATAAAAGGGGAGATCAACAGTAACACATTCATAGTAGGGGACTTTAACACCCCACTTTCACCCATGGACAGATCATCCAAAATGAAAATAAATAAGGAAACACAAGCTTTAAATGATACATTAAACAAGATGGACTTAATTGATATTTATAGGACACTCCATCCAAAAACAACAGAATACACATTTTTCTCAAGTGCTCATGGAACATTCTCCAGTATAGATCATATCTTGGGTCACAAATCAAGCCTTGGTAAATTTAAGAAAACTGAAATTGTATCAAGTATCTTTTCCGACCACAACGCCATGAGACTAGATATCAATTACAGGAAAAGATCTGTAAAAAATACAAACACATGGAGGCTAAACAATACACTACTTAATAATGAAGTGATCACTGAAGAAATCAAAGAGGAAATAAAAAAATACCTAGAAACAAATGACAATGGAGACACAACGACCCAAAACCTATGGGATGCAGCAAAAGCAGTTCTAAGGGGGAAGTTTATAGCAATACAAGCCCACCTTAAGAAGCAGGAAACATCTCGAATAAACAGCCTAACCTTGCACCTCAAGCAATTAGAGAAAGAAGAACAAAAAAACCCCAAAGCTAGCAGAAGGAAAGAAATCATAAAAATCAGATCAGAAATAAATGAAAAAGAAATGAAGGAAACAATAGCAAAGATCAATAAAACTAAAAGCTGGTTCTTTGAGAAGATAAACAATATAGATAAACCACTAGCCAGACTCATCAAGAAAAAAAGGGAGAAGACTCAAATCAATAGAATTAGAAATGAAAAAGGAGAAGTAACAACTGACACTGCAGAAATAAAAAAAATCATGAGAGATTACTACAAGCAACTCTATGCCAATAAAATGGACAATCTGGAAGAAATGGACAAATTCTTAGAAATGCACAACCTGCCAAGACTGAATCAGGAAGAAATAGAAAATATGAACAGACCAATCACAAGCACTGAAATTGAAACTGTGATTAAAAACCTTCCAACAAACAAAAGCCCAGGACCAGATGGCTTCACAGGTGAATTCTATCAAACGTTTAGAGAAGAGCTAACACCTATCCTTCTCAAACTCTTCCAAAATATAGCAGAGGGAGGAACACTCCCAAATTCCTTCTACGAAGCCACCATCACCTTGATACCAAAACCAGACAAGGATGTCACAAAGAAAGAAAACTACAGGCCAATATCACTGATGAACATAGATGCAAAAATCCTCAACAAAATACTAGCAAACAGAATCCAACAGCACATTAAAAGGATCATACACCATGATCAAGTGGGGTTTATTCCAGGAATGCAAGGATTCTTCAATATACGCAAATCTATCAATGTGATAAACCATATTAACAAATTGAAGGAGAAAAACCATATGATCATCTCAATAGATGCAGAGAAAGCTTTCAACAAAATTCAACACCCATTTATGATAAAAACCCTCCAGAAAGTAGGCATAGAGGGAACTTTCCTAAACATAATAAAAGCCATATATGACAAGCCCACAGCAAACATCATCCTCAATGGTGAAAAACTGAAAGCATTTCCACTAAGATCAGGAACAAGACAAGGTTGCCCACTCTCACCACTCTTATTCAACATAGTTTTGGAAGTTTTAGCCACAGCAATCAGAGAAGAAAAGGAAATAAAAGGAATCCAAATCGGAAAAGAAGAAGTAAAGCTGTCACTGTTTGCAGATGACATGATACTATACATAGAGAATCCTAAAGATGCTACCAGAAAACTACTAGAGCTAATCAATGAATTTGGTAAAGTAGCAGGATACAAAATTAATGCACAGAAATCTCTGGCATTCCTATATACTAATGATGAAAAATCTGAAAGTGAAATCAAGAAAACACTCCCATTTACCATTGCAACAAAAAGAATAAAATATCTAGGAATAAACCTACCTAAGGAGATGAAAGACCTGTATGCAGAAAATTATAAGACACTGATGAAAGAAATTAAAGATGATACAAATAGATGGAGAGATATACCATGTTCTTGGATGGGAAGAATCAACATTGTGAAAATGACTCTACTACCCAAAGCAATCTACAGATTCAATGCAATCCCTATCAAACTACCACTGGCATTTTTCACAGAACTAGAACAAAAAATTTCGCAATTTGTATGGAAACACAAAAGACCCCGAATAGCCAAAGCAATCTTGAGAACGAAAAAAGGAGCTGGAGGAATCAGGCTCCCTGACTTTAGACTATATTACAAAGCAACAGTAATCAAGACAGTATGGTACTGGCACAAAAACAGAAAGATAGATCAGTGGAACAGGATAGAAAGCCCAGAGATAAACCCACGCACATATGGACACCTTTTCTTTGATAAAGGAGGCAGGAATGTACAGTGGAGAAAGGACAGCCTCTTCAATAAATGGTGCTGGGAAAACTGGACAGGTACATGTAAAAGTATGAGATTAGATCACTCCCTAACACCATACACAAAAATAAGCTCAAAATGGATTAAAGACCTAAATGTAAGGCCAGAAACTATCAAACTCTTAGAAGAAAACATAGGAAGAACACTCTATGACATAAATCACAGCAAGATCCTTTCTGACCCACCTCCTAGAGTAATGGAAATAAAAACAAAAATAAACAAATGGGACCTAATGAAACTTCAAAGCTTTTGCACAGCAAAGGAAACCATAATCAAGACCAAAAGACAACCCTCAGAATGGGAGAAAACATTTGCAAATGAAGCAACTGACAAAGGATTAATCTCCAAAATTTACAAGCAGCTCATGCAGCTCAATAACAAAAAAACAAACAACCCCATCCAAAAATGGGCAGAAGACCTAAATAGACATTTCTCCAAAGAAGATATACAGAATGCCAACAAACACATGAAAGAATGCTCAACATCATTAATCATTAGAGAAATGCAAATCAAAACTACAATGAGATATCATCTCACACCAGTCAGAATGGCCATCATCAAAAAATCTAGAAACAATAAATGCTGGAGAGGGTGTGGAGAAAAGGGGACACTCTTTTTTTTTTTTTTTTTTTTTTTTTTTTTTGTGGTACGCGGGCCAGCGGCCATGGCTCATGGGCCCAGCCGCTCCGCGGCACGTGGGATCCTCCCGGACCGGGGCACGAACCAGTGTCTCCTGCATTGGCAGGCGGACTCTCAACCACTGCACCACCAGGGAAGCCCCGAAAAGGGGACACTCTTGCACTGCTGGTGGGAATGTGAATTGGTTCAGCCACTGTGGAGAACAGTATGGAGGTTCCTTAAAAAACTACAAATAGAATTACCATATGACCCAGCAATCCCACTACTTGGCATATACCCTGAGAAAACCAAAATTCAAAAAGAGTCATGTACCAAAATGTTCATTGCAGCTCTATTTACAATAGCCAGGACATGGAAACAACCTAAGCGCCCATCATCGGATGAATGGATAAAGAAGATGTGGCACATATACACAATGGAATATTACTCAGCCTTAAAAAGAAATGAAATTGAGCTATTTGTAATGAGATGGATAGACCTAGAGTCTGTCATACAGAGTGAAGTAAGTCAGAAAGAAAAAGACAAATACCGTATGCTAACACATATATATGGAATTTAAGGGAAAAAAATGTCATGAAGAACCTAGGGGTAAGATAGGAATAAAGACGCAGACCTACTGGAGAACGGACTTGAGGATATGGGGAGGGGGAAGGGTGAGTTTTGACAGGGCGAGAGAGAGTCATGGACATATACACACTAACAAACGTAGTAAGGTAGATAGCTGGGGGGAAGCAGCCGCAAGGCACAGGGATATTAGCTCGGTGCTTTGTGACAGCCTGGAAGGGTGGGATGGGGAGAGTGGGAGGGAGGGAGACGCAAGAGGGAAGACATATGGGAACATATGTATATGTATAGCTGATTCACTTTGTTATAAAGCAGAAACTAACACACCATTGTAAAGCAATTATACCCCAATAAAGATGTTTAAAAAAAAAAAAAAATGTTCTAGCAACCACGTTAAAAAAAAAAAGAGGAAAAAAGAGTGAAAGTCTGTAATAATATTTTGTTTCATTTGGTATATCCAAAATGTTGTCATTTTAACATGCAATCGATATAAAAAAATAGAGATATTTTACATGCTTTCTTTTGTACAAAGTGTTTGAAATCTTGTGTATACTTTACACTGAGAGCACATCTCAGTTTGGACCAGCCACACTTCAGGTGCTCAATGGCCACCTGTGGCTGTAGCTACTGAATGTCTAATACCTCTGTAAACCAACATGTGGCTATAGAAATCAACAGGTATAGACACTTATTTAAAAAGGGCACATGCCTTTGTTTATACATTAAGATTCAGTACTGGCAGTTCTTTAATTCACCTATAATTGTTCTCTTTTAATTTAGTTTAGTCTCTTCTGAATAAGGTTTTAAAAAGTCAAGAAATTTTGGAGCAATATCTTCTCACACAACTATGTACCAAAATGATAGCAATGGTTTCCTTAGCGGGATGAGATTAAATGAGCTGAATTCTAACCTCATGCAATTGCAATATTTTAAAAGTAACATTTGCCTTTCTTATTTCAAAGGATTCTTTTCCAAATAAAATTTAACAGAAATATAACAGTTTTGATTTCTATTTTTTTATAGATCTGGAATTTCCTCTAAAATGTAAGAGCCACTAGAATTCTACACATATAAAACTCTGTATGTAAGAAAGACCAGACCCAATGACAGTTTTAAGTTCTCATTGTGTAGGACATGTGATGTGGACAACTTTTTTTTTTTTATTTTTTTAACATCTTTATTGGAGTATAATTGCTTTACAACGGTGTGTTAGTTTCTGCTTTACAACAAAATGAATCAGTTATATATATATACATATGTTCCCATATCTCATCCCTCTTGCGTCTCCCTCCCTCCCATCCTCCCTATCCCACCCCTCCAGGAGATCACAAAGCACCGAGCTGATCTCCCTGTGGTGGACAACTTTAAAAGTATGTCTTTGCAAAATATTGGAACAATTAGTAATTATTTTAAACCCACTTTCACACAGTCAGGATTCCAAATATTATAAGCTTTTCCAAGCCAATGTACATTTAAAAAAAAAAAAAAGCAAAAACAAAAACAACAAAAAAACCCACTTCTGTTTATTTGGGGGAATTTTTCTTCAGAAGAAAAAATGGTAATTATACCCTAACTTATATTGGTCTGTGTACAGAGGAATACCAATTATGTTTCATGACCTGAGAAGTCTACATAACTATACATGAAAATGCAGAAATCACAAATTCAATCCACCCTGGGTTTACCATGCCTTTCCTAAACCAACCTGGATGGACTTGAAATAAATCTTCCACAAGATTGCAGCTAATTAACTTCCCAAGTACCACTCCATCCTTCTCTGTTAACAAGCTGTTGGAGCTCTTCTTAAGGCTTTCTCTTCAGCATGTTACTTTATGGTAATAGAAGAAGAATGTTGAAACTCCCACCTGTGGCACAGATAGGCTGAAATCTGGGGAGGCAGCTTAGAGCCTTGTGGACAAAATGACTTACAGAAGCAGGATAGATAACAGTAGAAACAAGTATCCTAGAGGGAACTATACGGAAAAAAAACAAAACAAACCAAACTCGTGTGGTACTTCTGAATTTTCAAAATGCTTTGGTTAATTTGGCGTGGTCAAATCAATTTACAGGTAGTGCTTAAATGACAGCAATCAATGTTAGGGACAAAACTGATTGAAACCTAACCTCTCCGTTATAGTTAACATTCTTCACTTCTGAGTTCTATATTATACAATAGTAAGCTGTGCCTTAATGTAATTTCAGGTAAAACACCCTGTCCCTTACTGAGTATGGCTTTTGATGGTGGACAACTCCCCTCCGTTCTACTCTGTAATAGAAGTCCCTCCCTACCACCCTTACCCGCACAGTAATATTTCAGGACTTTAAGTTCAAACTCACTTTGCTATGGTAGTGTACAAAAATATTTAAATGCTAACCCACACTAAGTACAACTAACCACAAGAAGTGAAATTAACCACAAGATGAAATGTGACAATTTTCCTCGTTCTGAGCCTGGTGAAATCAAACTCATCCAACAAAGGTCATCACAAATAGTACTTTCTAGACTGATCCCCTAACTCCCTTCCCTCACCTGAGGACGATAATCTCCTTTTGCACTGTTAATGGAAACTCCAGAAGGAAAAGAGTCTGAGGCACTCATCCTGCTTGGAACAACACATCGCCTGCCTTTCAAAGGTCTGGCTATTTGTAAACACATGTAGAACTGAATGGAGCAAAAGATAAGCAATTCCAGTGATCCCTGTTCTAATCTATGAATGTACCAGCAGGAGGTAAAGAAGAGTAAAAGTGTTACGTTAGAAACAAAGGGACTAAGGTAGACCTAACATCTGCTTTAGAGGCACAGGCTGCCTGGCAGGGGAGGCCAGGGATCCGGAGTCAGGGAGGTTCAAGTCCAGAGCCTGCCCCTCCCATGCCTGGCTGGGAAGGAGTCAATTTACACTCCGGCTCAGGTTTTCTCATCTGCAACATAACGGAAAGGATTAAAGGGGACAATGAACATTAGGTGCGGCACAGTGCTGGGCACTTCGTAAAAACTCAATAAAATGGAAGCTACAATTACCTTCTGATACCACTGAGCACGGATAAACAGAACTTTGACAGCAGATCTGACAGTTTGACGACTTGAAATCCATGATAACAAACAGGTAGAGAAAGCAGTGTTTCGTCCTTCTGATAACCACATATAAACTTAGGGCAGATATTACCAAACATTCCACTTTTTAAAAAGTAAAAACACATATTTAGGAAAATATATCATGCACAATGGACCTCATATGTGGGGAGAAAAGCTGTCTTATTTCTCAGAACAGGCGTACGTACATACATACAATTTTTTAAAAATTGTAAAACCACATACTATTAATGCACAGTTGTTTGCCAGCTAATGAGGTTACAGTAATTAAAGTGATTTCTTACAATAAGTCCAAATTATTATTTTTATAGTTTATTGGTTACAATTTTTACATTAAACTGATAAAGTTCCTGTAGCACTTGTCTAATAGAAAAGGTTAATTTATATTTACAATATAAATACAATGTCTGGCATGAAGAAAATATTTGACAAATGAAGCATTACTTAGTTTGCTTTCCCCTAATACCTTGCTACCAACTCTTAATTTTTAGCATGGCAGATTAGGGGAAGAATAAGGCTCAGAAGGAGAAACAGCACTGTAAAAAATACGTCAAACATTTCCCTTTGATGAAAAATGAGACTCTTATTTTAGTGAATATGTTATTGCCTCAATGCTGGGGGAAAAGCAACTGCCATTAGAAAAACGAATTGCTCAGCTGTTTATAAGCAAAAAGCTCTGGGGGAATTTCTCAGGACCCCAAAGGCAAAGCATTACAGGGTTATGCAAACATATGTTGCAGGTGTTTTAGGGGAGACAGGTGGGCAAAACTCAGCCCTGGAAGAGGAGTTAGTTTAATACGCTGTAGCTGAAACGACGTAACCTAAATGCATCCAAGTGCAGGGCTGCCATGGCACCAGTGAACCAGAGCTGCAGAGCAAAAGCTCTCCCTAAAATAATTATCTTGTTAGTGCCAAGCAAACAGCATTTTTTCCTTCTTGTAGTTTTACAGAAAACAAACACTGTCAATTACTTTTTCTTTTCCCCACCCCCCCCCCCCAACTAAAGGTATTTTAAACCTGGAACAAAGAACAGCCTGAAATAGTGATAATTATCCAAAAATGATAAGGATGAAGTATTGTTGCCTTCATTTAAACAAATATTCCTAAGAAGACAGTTTGTTGTAATATTCCCTCTTTGGTTCACTAGGCAACATTATATTTATCATAATTCTCCTAAAGCCTAAGATATTTCTATATTAAAATGCTAATTTTGTCTTTTCTTTTGCCTGTAATTAAAGCTGGAGAGATTTGTGATCTGATATTCACTGATTGCTAGAGGGTCCACAAAGGTCTCAACATTTCTGTTCCTTATTGCTACATACTGCCCTCTTCATTAAAATTAGATAGAGTAACACAGTGGATCAAAAAGGCAGCCACTATAATCCTAAATGCTCACAAAATTCCCTTAAAAAAAAAAATATATATATATATATATATAAATAAGTGGCATTATCTAGATATTGCTGTCAAACCTAGATTTGTATTTTATTTCCTTCATCATTTATCTAGGAGTTGATTTTCTTTTTATATTATGTGCTATTGAGACAGTACTGATTTTACCGTTATGTATTTATGTGTAATAGTAATACTGAGCCATACCTTCCTTATATAAACCACTTTCCCTTTTTTTTTGTTTTAAGAACCCATGCCATGAATTAAATGCCAAATGCTTTGCATAAAATAAGTTCACAAAACATCAGATTTGGAAAAACAAAATCTAGTTTGTTTTTTTTTTTACAACATTACAAAATCTAAAACGTGGATACCACACAGACCTTCATCAAAAAAAAAAAAAAAGAAAACAAACCTTTTTAACAAGGTTGTAAATGAGAATTTCACTTCAGTACCAGATTAAAATGACCTCTGGTTTATATACTAATAGTTCCTATGTCTTTTGATAGGAAATATATATTACAGATACTAGGTATTAAGACAGCGCCTTTGACAGAAAAATTTCGGTAATTTCAATCTATGAATCTACAGATTAAAACAAAAAAGAAAAAAAAAGAGAGGATTTAAAAGACCTTAAAAAAAAAAGGAAGCAAAAATTGTTAATTGTTAAAGACAGACAAAACCTCTGAACCCATGCCAGCCTCATTTTACATACTGAATAAGCCCAATTCCCTAAAGTGACATCCACATCTATACCCTGGCAAGCCAAGATCTCAGATGGCAGAGAAGCATTTTAAACCACCTGTGCGTTATGCTCGGCTGTAGCTTCATACAATAAATAGACACCAAAAGAGAATTTTTTTTCCTTTTTCTAATGTATTTACATTTTGAATTTAGCACGCAGGAAGATGAAAGATTAACATGCCTATATATATATATATATATATATATGGAAAGCAGTTCATGTTTACACATTTTCTTTGTTACTAATCCTGGGCCTCAAAATATTCCTTTTAGGTAGTTGGTGAGCTCTGTTCAGCGGCACTGAACTCTTCACCTTTTCCCTTCCTTGAATATGAGCAGAGTGAGGGAGGGGGAGCCTTACTTCAATGGTTTAGAGACAACTGGAAACCCATTTATCTTTTCCTAAGACTGAAGGTTCCCAACTGTCAATGATACAAAGCAGAAAAGGAAAGAGAGAATCTCAAAAAAAAAGAATCTTAAATATTCCATTTCAGGAAAGAGACTTAAGAAACTAAAATCTCAGATATAAAAATTACCACCGTAAATTTTTATTTTTAGAAATGTTAAAATAATTTTAAACAAATTATCATCAAAATAGAAGCTATTTACAAAATGGTTTTAGGAGTTTTGAATCCTCAGGAATAAGTCTATGTGACCCCATAGGACTGAGAACCCTGTTTTGAGAAATTTTACCCCATCTTCTTCCCTTTCGTGACTTGCTATTGTAATTGCCAAGGCAACAAAAGCTGAGCTCCTGCACTGAGGTCTGGTAAAAGAAAGCCTTGCACAGTCACACTTCTCATGCAATATTGGGAGTAACTTCAATGATAAAACATCTTGCAATTAAAAATTCTATTATGTAAATACACTTTTACTAAGGTCATTCACTTACACTCTATCTTTTCTGATACTTTTTAGGATAACCATGAAGTATTTATACTGAACTTTAAAATGTCCAAGAGAAAAAAAAAAAAATGTCCAAGAGAGAAATTAGAAAGCAAACATAGGGCTTCCCTGGTGGCGCAGTGATGAAGAATCTCCCTGCCAATGCAGGGGACACGGGTTTGATCCCTGGTCCAGGAAGATCCCACATGCTGTGGAACAACTAAGTCCATGCGCCACAACTACTGAGCCTGCACTCTAGAGCCTGCGAGCCACAACTACTGAAGCCTGCGCGCCTAGAGCCCGTGCTCCGCAACAAGAGAAGCCACCGCAATGAGAAGCCCGTGCACCGCAACGAAGAGTAGCCCCCACTTGCCGCAACTAGAGAAAGCCCGCATGCAGCAATGAAGACCCAACGCAGCCAAAAATAAATAAATAAAATAAATTTATTAAAAAACCCAAAAAAACCTGCTAAGCCTCTATGTCTGGTATTAACATTTCAGATCACTTCTTAGAACCCTAAACCCAGGACATGACACATCTGGGGCTGGGCAAGTTCCACCGTCCCGCCTCCCCAATGACTCCCGTGGTGCGATCCCACTGCTGCATGACCAGGACCCTCACGGTGGTTCAGACCTGTCTTAACTTTTCTGCTGACTATGTCAAGTCTCTAATCTCGTGCCCCTCTGATCTGTATATATAATGCCACCAGAATCACCTAAAAATATAGGCCTGATTTTTTTTTTACCTCCCTTCCTTAGTTCTGAATCAAGTCTCAATTGCCAATCAAATAAAGTTCCAATTTCTTAGCGTGACATTCAAGGACCTCCATGATCCGGGCCCTAAAACACTTCTCATATCACCCACCATGTACCCCATGTTTCACTCACCACAGTCTATGGGCATTCCCCACATCTCCAGACTTTAGGTAAACTGTTCTCTCAGGTTAGAGTTGTCTACACACTGTTCTCTGCTTTCTGGAATCCTTCTCATTCTTAGTCAAATACGCCTCCTGTGTGAAGCCTTTTGTGAATTTCCACATCACTCCACCGCCTCCATTCTAACAGCGTGCTAATTTTAAGTTGATTTTGCATTTACTCCACCTTGCCTTGCATGATGGTTACTTGTATACATGTCTGTCTTGCACGTAGAGTGTAAGTTCCCTGAGGGCTGAGTCACGTCCAGATCTCCCTTCGTATCCTCTCTGCCTCTTGCAAAGTGTCTGGTACATGGTATGATCTATGAACTACATAAAACGAAGAGCTCGCCAGAGTCTGGCCTTTAAAGAAAGAGCTGCAGAGAACTAGGGTGAAGATCCATCTGACCTGCATGTCCGCATGACTAATGGAAGGCTCAGAGAGTAGCCCACACAAGTCCTGTCCTCAGTGTGAGGCCAAAGATGCTGCCATTACACCCATTTTAGAAAGAAGCTCAAAAAAGTCTAGCTGGCAGTGAGTGCGATCTCATGCTGCTCCCAAAGTTTCTCTGGATGAACAGAAGCCTAACTCACTGAGTCCAACATCATGATCACAATTCAGGTCACAAAAATGGAAAGAAGTCCAGTCAGCAGACAGCAGAGTGAACACGAGTTGGCCATGACTACCTGACCACACCCCTGTTTGGTGGGTTATTTCACAAAGGAACAGCTGGCTGAGTGGCTGTGGATGGCACCCTGCTTTATAAAGAAGAACACAGGCAATATAATTAACTTTTCCTAATTGAGTTGAATTCCTTGCAGGCAGTAGGTTGTCTGACTATTTCATTTTGTTTTTCTGGTGTGATATTGTCTTTTGTTTGTCTGGATCTTCATAGGAGTTTTACTAGGAAATTGAGAATCTGGATGTCATTTTAAAACCAAGAGGTGCTATCTAAGCTGGATGGCAAGGGAGGTTGTGACGCTGCCAGTAGGAGAGGGGCAGAAACAGTAATCCATGTAGAAGGAAGACAACACAGAGCTGGGGTGAAGACACTATGGAAAGAAACATTCTTCTGTCTTTATCCAGCCAGCCAGCCAGCCACCCATCCATGAATCCTTCTATCCAAATACCTCCTATATGTCAGGTGCCGTGCTAGATACCAGCAGTACAATGGTGACACAATAGTTATGACTCTACCCTTAAAGAGCGGGAGGATGAGACAATGAAATAATTACACACATCAATGTAAGACCGTGCCCATGCCGAGTGCTTAGATAAGGGAAGTATAGGGTGCGGTGGAAGTGCAGAATGGGGTGATTTTATTTCATCAGAGAGATCAGGGAGGAACTTCCCAGAGGAAGTGACGATGAACAGCAATCTGAAGGAAGAGGGATTGTCAACTATGTTTGAGTTGTGGGGGAAGGTTCCAGAGAGCAGCAGTGCAGCAGTGAGGAAAATTCTTGTCATTCTTGGAGCTCTCAACAGCCTTGAAAATGTGACTTCTTTTTCTAGACAGCACTATTTAATGATCAATGATGTCTAGAACTTTCAAACTTTATCTGTCTATACACCTACATTAAAAAGCAGTAGATAATTTTATTTTTATTTTTTAAAAGGTTAGCATTTATTTATTTATGGCCACTCAGTGCGGCCTGCAGGATCTTAGTTCCCCAACCAGGGATCAAACCCGGGGCTCCCCTGCAGTGGAAGCACGGAGTCCTAACCACTGAACCGCCGGGGAATTCCCAATAATTTGTAGAAAATCAACAAATAACAATACAGTAAATTATTCAGGGAGGGGCGGAGTCAAGATGGCGGTGTGGGAAGCGTAGAGTTCACACCCCCTCACAACTGGCTGCCTGCTGGAGGCTGGTGGGGGACCTCGACACCCAAGGAGGCAGGAGGAACCCCCAAGCGAACTGGTAGAATGTGGGGGGACTGAGGGGGCAGGAGAAGTGGAGGCTGGATGAGACTGACGCCCCTGAGGAGCGGCTGAGAGGGGGGAGGGTTCCCACGCCTGGAGGGACCCTCGGGAGCTCCGATCAGGTGGGAGCGCACCCAGCGTTTCCCCTGCCCAGTCAGACAGGGAAGTCTGCCCAGCTCTCCGGCCGGGTCCTACACCCTCAGAGGCACCCTCTGGGCCACATTGGTCCTGGGGGTGTAGGAGGGAGGCCAGGGCAGAACAAGAAAGGCAGGCAGGTGGGGCCCTCCAGGACTGGAGGAGCAGGGGGAGGAGCGAGGGTGTTTGCCCCACCCACTTGGGCCAGGGAAGCCTGCCAGGCTCCCAGGCCAGGCCCCCTCCCCCACACTGGGTCCCACTGGTCCCGGGGGGTAGGAGGGAGGCCTGGGGAGAGCAGGAGTGGCAGGCGGGAAGGGGCCTCCAGGAGTGGAGGAGAAGTGGAGGCTGGACAGGCCACTGGGGCCCAGGAAGCCTGCTGGGTTCCCATGTGGGGTCCCCAGCCCTCTGAGACCAGAGGCAGGAGGCACGCCTGGGCCCCTTCTGTTCCGATGAGCCTAAGCCCCACCCCCACACCACCCAGGGCCTTTCCCAGCCTGGTGGGTCCAAAGCATAGGTCCCACCCACAGCCCAAACCCCACCCCTGCTTAGGGACCGCCCTCCACAGCCAAGGCCTTTTCTACCTCTTTTTTTGTTTTCCCTTCTCCTCTTTTTTACTAGTGTGGTTCTGTTTTACCTTCTGGTTGTTGTTTCATCTATATTTTAATTTTTATATTCTTTCTAACATATCTGTTAGTTTCCTAGTCTAATTTTATTTTTTACTGTTATTGTTCTCCTTTTCTTTTTTTTTTTCCTGCCCCAGATGGCTTGCAGGATTGTGGTTCATGAGCCAGGGGTTGGACAGAAGCTCCTGCAGTGGGAGCTCTGAGTTCGAACCACTGGACGAACAGAGAACCTCAGACCCCAGGGAATATTCATCAGAGTGACGTCTCCTGGAGTTCCTCATCTCGGCACCAAGACCCAGCTCTAAACAACAGCCTACAAACTCCAGTGTTGGAAGCCTCAGGCCAAACAACCAGTAAGACAGGAACACAATTCCACCCATCAAAATAATAATAATAATAATGAGATGGCAAAAAAAAATGTCACAGATGAAGGAGCAAGGTAAAAACCTACAAGACCAAATAAATGAAGAGGAAATAGGCAATCTACCTGAAAAAGAATTCAGAGTAAAGATGATCCAGAATCTCGGAAATAGAATGGAGGCACGGATTGAGAAAATACAAGAAATGTTTAACAAAGATCTAGAAGAACTAAGGAACAAACAAACAGAGATGAACAACACAACAACTGAAAAGAAAAATACACTAGAAGGAATCAATAACAGAATAACTGAGGCAGAAGAACGAATAAGTGAGCTGGAAGACAAAATGGTGGAAATAACTGCTGAGGAACAGAATAAATAAAAAAGAAGGAAAAGAATTGAAGACAATCTCAGAGACCTCTGGGACAACACTAAACACACTAACATTCGACTTATAGGGGTCCCAGAAGAAGAAGAGAAAAACAAAGGGTCTGAGAAAATATTTGAAGAGATTACATTCAAAAACTTCACTAACATGGGAAAGGAAAGAGTCACCCAAGTCCAGGAAGCGCAGAGAGTCCCTTACACGATAAACCCAAGGAGAAACACACCAAGACACATATCAATCAAACTAAAAAAAATTAAATTCAAAGAAAAAACATTAAAAGCAGCAAGGGAAAAACAAAAAATAACATACAAAGGAATCCCCATAAAGGAGTGGCAGGATATACTTAAAGTGATGAAAGAGAAAAACCTACAACCAAGATTAATCTACCCAGAAAGGACCTCATTCAGATTCAATGGAGAAATCAAAATATTTTCAGACAAGCAAAAGCTAAGAGAATTCAGCACCACCAAACCAGCTCTACAACAAATGTGAAAGAAACTTCTCTAGGCGGGAAACACAAGAGAAGAAAAAAACCCACAAAAACAAACCCAAAACAATTCAGAAAATGGTAATAGGAACATACATATCGATAATAATCTTGAATGTAAGTGGATTAAATGCCCCAACCAAAAGACACAGTCTGGCTGAATGGATACAAAAACAAGACCCATATATATATATTGTCTACAAGAGACCCACTTCAAACCTAGGGACACATACAGACTGAAAGTGAAGGGATGGAAAAAGATATTCCATGCAAATGGTAATCAAAAGAAAGCTGAAGTAGCAATACTTGTATCATATAAAATAGATATTAAAATAAAGACTGCTACAAGAGATAAGGAAGGACACTACATAATGATCAAGGGATCAATCCAAGAAGAAGTATAACAATTATAAATGTTTATACACCCAACACAGGAGCACCTCAATACATAAGGAAAATGCTAACAACCATGAAAGGGGAAATTGACAGTAACACAATAATAGTAAGGGACTTTAACACCCCACTTACACCAATGGACAGATCATCCAAACAGAAAATAAATAAGGAAACACAAGCTTTAAATGACACAACAGACCAGATAGATTTAATTGATATTTATAGAACATTCCACCTGAAAGTGGCAGAGTACACTTTCTTCTCAAGTACACACAGAACATTCTCCAGAACAGATCACATCTTGGATCACAAATCAAGCCTCGGAAAATTTAAGAAAATTGAAATTGTATTAAGCATCTTTTCTGAACACAACGCTATGAGATTGCAAATAAATTACAAGAAAAAGACTGTAAAAAGCAGAAATACATGGAGGCTAAACAGTGTGCTACTAAATAACCAAGAGATCACTGAAGAAATCAAAGAAGAAATAAAAAAATATACAGAAACAAATGACAACAAAAACACAACAACCGAAAACCTATGGGATGCAGCAAAAGCAGTTCTAAGAGGGAAGTTTATAGCAATTCAACCTCACCTCAAGAAAGAAGAAAAATCTCAAATAAAAAATCTAACCCTATACCTAAAGCAACTAGAAAAAGGAGAACAAAGAAAACCCAAAGTCAGTAGAAGTAAAGAAATCATAAAGATCAGAGCAGAAATAAATGAAATAGAAACGAAAAAAACAATAGCAAAGATCAATAAAACTAACTGGTTCTTTGAGAAGATAAAATTGATAAATGCTTAGCCAGCCTCATCAAAAAAAAAAGGGAGAGGATGCAAATCAATAAAATTAGAAATGAAAAAGGAGAAATCACAACTGACACCGCAAAAATGCAAAGGATTATAAGAGACTACTACAGACAAATATATGCCAATAAGATGGACAACCACGAAGAAATGGACAAATTCTTGGAAAGATACAATTTCCCAAGACTGAATCAGGAAGAATTAGAGACTATAAACAGACCTATCACAAGTAATAAAATTGAAACTGTAGTTAAAAATCTTCCAACAAACAAAAGTCCAGGACCAGATGGCTTCACAGGTGAATTCTATCAAACATTTAGAGAAAAACTAACGACAATACTTCTCAAACTCTTCCAAAAAATTGCAGAGGGAGGAACCCTCCCAAATTCATTTTATGAAGCCACTATCACTCTGATACCAAAACCAGAAAAAGATATCACAAAAAAAGAAAATTATAGACCAATACCACTGATGAACATAGATGCAAAAATCCTGAACAGAATACTAGCAAACAGAACCCAGCAACATATTAAAAGGATCATACACCATGATCAAGTGGGATTTATCCCAGGATGCAAGGATTCTTCAATATATGCAAATCAATCAACATTATACACCATATTAACAAATTAAGGAATAAAAACCATATGATCATCTCAACAGATGCAGAAAAAGCTTTTGACAAAATTCAACACCCATTTATGATTAAAAACTCTCCAGAAAATGGGCAGGGAGAGAAACTACCTCAATATAATAATGGCCATATATGACAAACCCACAGCAAACATCATTCTCAATGGTGAAAAGCCAAATGCATTTCCACTAAGACCAGGAACAAGACAAGAATGTCCACTCTCGCCACTCTTATTCAACATAGTTTTGGAATTCCTAGCCACGGCAATCAGAAAAGAAAAAGAAATAAAAGGAATACAAATTGGAAAAGAAGACGTAAAACTGTCACTGTTTGCAGATGACATGATACTATACATAGAAAATCCTAAAGATGCCACCAGAAAACTACTAGAACTAATCAATGAATTTGGTAAGGTTGCAGGATACAAAATTAATGCACAGAAATCTCTGGCATTCCTATACACTAACAATGAAAAATCTGAAAGAGAAATTAAGGAGACAATCCCCTTTACCATCACAACAAAAATAAAATACCTAGGAATAAACCTACCTAAGCAGGCAAAGGACCTGTACTCAGAAAACTATAAAACACTGATGATAGAAATCAAAGATGACATAAACAAATGGAGAAATATACCATGTTCTTGGATTGGAAGAATCAATATTGTGAAAATGACTATACAACTCAAAGCAATCTACAGATTCAATGCAATCCCTATCATACTACAACAGCATTCTTCACAGAATTAGAACAAAAATTTTTTACAATTTGTATGGAAACACAAAAGACCCAAAATAGTCAAAGCAATCTTGAGAAAGAAAAATGGAGCTAGAGGAATCAGGCTCCCCAACTTCAAAGTATATTACAAAGCTACAGTAATCAAGACAGTATGGTACTGGCACAAAAACGGATATAGAGATCAATGGTACCGGACAGAAAGCCCAGAGATAAACCCATTCACATACAGTCACCTAATTTACAACAAAGGAGGCAAGAACATACAATGGAGAAAAGACAGCCTCTTCAGTAAGTGGTGCTGGGAAAACTGGATAGCTACATGTAAAAGAATGAAATTAGAACACTACCTAACACCATACACAAAAATAAACTCCAAATGGATTAAAGACCTAAATTTAAGTCCAGACACTATAAAACTCTTAGAAGAAAACATAGGAAAAACACTCTATCATAAACCACAGGAAGATCTCTTTTGACCCACCTCCAAAGTAATGAAAATAAAAACTAAAATAAACAAATGGGACCTAATTAAAAGCTTTTGCACAGCAAAGGAAACCATAAACAAGATGAAAAGAAAACCCTCAGAATGGGAGAAAATATTGGCAAATCAAACAACGGACAAGGGATTACTCTCCAAAATATACAAACAGCTCATGGAGCTCAATATCAAAAAAACAAGCAATCCAATTAAAAAATGGGTGAAAGACCTATATATAGACATTTCACCAAAAAAGACATACAGATGGCCAAGAGGCACATGAAAAGATGCTCAATATCACCCTAAATATCTCAGCAACTTCCAACGGATTATTTGCTTATTTTTAATTTCAGTTGATCTCTCTACAACATCTGTCACTAACCATTTCCAGGTACTTGGGATTATCCACACTTGGACAATTATAATTCTATTTTCTCATGTGGTATATCTATATACAATGGAATACTGCTCAGCCATGAACAAAAAAAAGAAGAAATCTTGGGACAACATGGATGGACCCTGAGGGCATTAGGCAAAGTGAAATAAGACAGAGGGAGAAAGAGAAGTACTGTATGACCTCACTTATATGTGGAATATAACTAATAAACAAACAAAATAAATAAATGAACCAAAGCAAACACATAGATACAAAGTAGTGGTTATCAGAGGGAAAGGGGCAGGGGGAGGGTGAAATGGGTAAAGGGGTCAACTGGAAGGTGACAGAAACTAAATTTTTGGTGGTGAGCACGTTGTAGTATATACAGAAGTAGAAATATAATGTATACATGAGACTTATATGTTATAAATCAATGTTACACCAATTAAAAAAATAAAATTAAAAAAAATTAAAATATAAGTCTATTCCCTCATGGCTTTCCACATTCTGAGTCTTCTCCACATGTTCCTTCCTCTTTCCCTGTTATGTCCTGTCATTCTCTTCCCAGCTCTCTTCTGATCTCCCCAACATACCATTCCTGAGATCACTTGTATTCCCTCAACTACAATTAATGTCCATCTTCCAAGATTTCTAAACCTGTATCTCTATTCCAGATATCTCCTTTCAGCTCTAGACACACATTCCCAGTTGTCTTCTGGACATCTCTTCCTGCATATCCCACAACCTACTCAAAGCCAACTCATTATCCAACCTTCTTATACCTAAACATTCTCGCAAACCTGCTCATCTATATATTTTTCCACCGACTCAATCAATAGGTGGATACCTTGGAAATACAACTAACTGTTCACCATCCAAAGCTCTGGATCCATTCACCAAGCCTTTGTTGACCCTGTCTTAAATACTCCTCAAAGTTATTCTCTACATTTTCTGTTTTCAAGAAGCTCATAAGTATGTCTTATTTTTTTAAAAAAGGAGGGAAGAAAGAATGAATGAAGAAAATGAGAAAAGAGGAGAGGAAGGAAACAGAACATTCATACTATCTATATTCTATTGTTTGCTCTCCTATAGCAAAAGGAATGGTTGGTAGGAAATGACTCTAATTTTAATAATAATATACACACACACACACACATTAAACCTGCCAGTGAAATCCTTTAGGGCACCAAACTGTGTTATTTCTGTGATAATGAAATCTCTTCTCCCTTGTTCAATCAGAGGTCAATTTCTTTTGAATGAGTAAGTCCTAAATATATTCTGAAATTTTAGTTTATTTTCAGTGCTATTTCAAATACTGTTTCATGTGTAGTCACTTAGTCTCTAGAACTCAAATGCAAGGAAGTTCAAGTAAGAGAGCCTAAATAAGATGTTATCAATTAAGTAAATTAAGTAGTTGATCTCAAGTTAACAACTGACATTCTTGGCAGCAGGTTCTTTTGTAAGCGGAATACATAATAGATACATTCAATTAGGACCTTTAGGAGAAAATATGGTGGGATTTCTCCAGACACTGGCTGGAAAGATGAGGGTAAAGGGTTTACCTCTTTTCTGAGTTTATGAGAAACAACTCTATCCATTCCTGTCTTTTTTCTGCCTTCTTCAAATTTTGCTACTTTGGCAGTGTTCCTCAAAGGCAGTTCAAAGCAGGTATGCATCATACAACGTTTACTTTAAATGGAATAATTTGAAATATTCTCTATTTTTATTGCTATTGTTATAGTGAGAAAGAGGGAAGTGATGAATCAGGAACTTATACCACAATAGGAACTTCAAGAAAAGGCCAGAAGGAATCACATAACTAACAACCCCAACCTATAACATGACGATGGTCAGATCTAGGGCTGACGATTCTGTATAACATCTTACAGCTCTCCACTTCATCAATTCATCTCTCTTCATCTCTTCAACACATCTCTTCAACACATCTCTCTTCAACACATTTTCAGTAAACAGAAGATAAGCTTAAAGGGCTATCAAAACAGCTAAGAATGGCAATGTATGGAGAAAAACTCTTGAAACAAAGTCCCCCTAAAACTGAGTTCCTCTGCTGAGTTTATGATTAACCTCTCTATCCAAAACTTTACTCCCCTTCTTTTCCTGAACCTGTTCCCTTCAAGATTGAGGAGTATCAAAGAAAAGGGGAGATTGGAATCATATACAAGCCCCTGTGCCCCTGTCCTTTGAAGTAAAAGGCCTTTGCCTTAGTCTCCCAGGTCTCCCTTGAGTCTCAAAAGGCTGACTTAAAGAGTTAATGATCAGGAAATGTGAAGATGTACAAACAAAGAATGGCTGTTGGGCCGGGAAACTGGTAACAATTCAGACTCTAAGTCGGCCACATAGCAGAGTTGCCGAACCTGCAGTTCCCTGAAAAATACAGATACAGGCGTGACACACATTCCTAAGCTGTTTGTACAGGAAGCAGAGCCCACCAGAGGAAAACTGACTGCAAGCATGTAGACCCTAGACTGGTTGAAACCAGAAGGTTGATGATGCTTGAAACTTCACTTTGATGCCACCCAATCTGAGAACTGTGCACAAGCTGATCACATACCCTGTAGCCACCTCTCTCACACTGTCTTTAAAACCTCTTCCCTGAAAGCCACTAGGGAGTTTGGGTCTTTTGAGCATGAGCTGCCCGTTCTCCTTGCTTGGTGCCCTGCAATAAATGCTGTATTTTCCTTCACCACAACCTGGTGTCAGTACATTGGCTTTACTGAACAGGTGAGCAGACCTAAGTTTGGTTCAGTAACCAACTAGTTTTCTCATCCTGTCAGGGATGTCGATGTACTGGACAACCCTGGAAGGTCAAAGTTGAAAACAGCAGAGCTGGCAGAAGCCCAAAAAACTGTGTGACACTGAGATACCCCCACCCTTGACTTCCAATGGATTGTCACTTGTGTGAAAGTTAAACACCTACTGTGTTAAGGTATGGAAACACAGGGGTTCATTTGTTACAGCAGTTGGCCAGCCTTAACACAGTGTAACAATGAAACAGAATGATCACTGTGGCAGGCACACACTTTAATCTCAAGAAGAAAAGTTGTGGTGACTTCTTTTAGCTACTTAATCCTTATTTATTAACATTCATATTTGTATACCTCCCCTTTTCCCTCTGCATTTCACACTATCACTCCTAGCCCATCAACTGGCTCTCCTGACTGCTTTAATCTCATTTTGTATTTTATTGTCCTCCACTTGGGTGGCAGCCATTGTAGACACATGGTTGAGGGAAAAAACAAAGGTCAGTTTCATTACAGAACAGTAATTATTATTTTTATATGTTTCTCCCATCAATTTCACTGGGTTTAACATTTCCTGATCCTAGAGGCCAGATCTGGCAAACTAATTAACAGTAGACCAATTTTCCAACTCAGTATTCAGACAATGAACAAATGAGGAATCAAGTAAATAACTGTCCTTGAAAGGGTAATTGAGTTGTAACTGTTTTGTGTTTACTGCACAAGACCGAAGAGCTTGTCTTAATTTTCCTGTGGCCAATCAGGAAGGAGGGGAAATGGTGTGTGTGGGAATAGTGAGAAAGTTCTATCCTAGGAGTCTGCAAGGCAGGCAAGGTGGACAAGGAGGATGACAGACATCTCCAGCCTGGGAGCAGGAGCCACGGGGACTGGTCTCGGCTATGCCACAGAATTCAGAGTGACTTTGGGTATTTCACCTCACCGTCATCAGGCCTCAGGAGGAAATGAGGGTATAATTACATGATCGAGAGACTCAACCACCTCTAAACAAATTACAAGATGCATAATATTCTTATAACTGAAAGTTTTAAAGGAATTACTTTTTCATCAGCAGTATCATTTAGAAAAGGTGCACAATGAATCCAAGTTACAAGAACACGGCAAGAGGACCAGGATGGAACACGTCCACTGGACAGTGAAATTTAATGGTCCAGAGGATACTAAAGCATCAGATGAACTAGAGGGATGAAGGAGAACTCCCTCATTCATAAGGATAAGGGTAAGGCCTATGTTCTCCTAAGCTGCCCCTGCTAATGGGTGTCTGGGGGAGTTCCAGAATTATGTGTGTGCTGAGAGCCAGCCTTAAGACTCTCATGATGGCTAAGCATAGAATCAACTGGATCCTAGAGCAGGGTTCTTTCAACTTTGATTATTCCTTTGCTAGTTAAAATCGGGGGGCTTGACATTTAACATTGACTATTTATTTACGAATCATATGCATGTAATCACTTGTACTAATCCATTATGTACATTAGAAAATATATGCATAATAGAATTTTTAAATGAGAGAGATAAAATAAGCTATATTTAAATTGACTTTTATAATAGGTTACATATTATGGTATTTTATGCTCTTCCTAAAATATGTTCAACCGTAGGAGTGTGATTGACTAAGTTTCTTTACTTTTTGGAAATCTTGCTTAAATGCTTTGTGATAGTCGGTTTTTGTGAATGACATGCCAGAAAAAGCTACCTCACAAGGAGATATAGGTCTGAATGGAGGAAAGACATCGTTGGCTACCCTTGCTAAATTATGGTATTCATTTTGGAATCCATCAATTATGCCAAGATTTTTGTTAAAATTTGGCTAATAAAATTTCTCTCTTCCTTAATGTTAATCAGCTTGTATTAGGGTACTCCAGAGAACCACTAGGATATACACTGATATATAAGAGGAGATTTATTACTGGCTCATGTGATTACGGAGCTTAGATATGCTGAAATATGCCATCAGCAAGCTGGAGAACGAGGAACGCCGGTGGTATAATTCAGTCCAAGTTCCAAGGTCTGAGAACTGGGAGGGGGATAGGGAAGTAGAGAAAGAGGAAATGGGGGAGGTGAGTGAGGGGGCGGTGGGGATGGGTCAGAAGCTGAAGGCCCAGGAACCAGGAGCTCGGATGTCTGAGGGGAGGAGAAGATGGATGCCCCAGATCAAGGAGCCCTTTCTCAGCCTTTTTGTTCTATTAGGGCCCTCAAGGGACTGGATGGCACCTGTCCACATTGTTTGGGGAGAATCTTCTTTACCTAGACTACTGATACCAGCACTCATCACTTTTGGAAACAGCCGCACAGACACACTTAGAAAGAATGTTTCACCACTATGGGCAACCCTTAGCCCAGTCAAGTTGACACATAAAATTAACCATCATCCAAGTCTTCTGAAAATTTAATTGGAAGATTCTACTTTTCTAAATTTAAAAAAATGGATTCAAACCTGACTCTTTATCTTTTCATTCAGAAGATTTGTTAGAAATCTAGTTAGAAAATTGTTTCCATAATCTTTTAGTGTACTTTGAGAGTTGTAAATAAGTGATGCACTTAAATTGTTGTTGGCCAGAACATCACAAACAGATGAAACATTTCCAGATAACCAGTTTTAAAATGTCCTTTCCATAGCATGAATGTCTTTGAAAAAGCTCTTATTTTCACTCATTTTTAAAATGTCATCATTACCTTGAAGAGAAAAGCTGCTGGTCTATTCAAAAATATGTGCATGGTACCTTAATACTGACAGTTACTTGTCATCACATTAGAGGTAAGCAAGTGTGACGTATGTTTATTTTTTTCAGAAAGAACTTATGTTTGGCAACTCCTTTTAGCACAAGATATCCAGCAAACCCACAACAGATGTTCATGGCCCCCGACATCATTTTAATATTGTAAATATGGAATCGTTTAAGATGATATAACCCATACATCCACTTAACTGGGCACATGGAGATGATGATAAGGCACAAGGTGGTAGATGGAAAGGAAAGGTAGGGGTCACTCAATGCCTTTGTAGGGGAAGTGCCCTCTTCCCTCAGGAGACCTGACAGGTGATGTGTGACTTAACTGGGCATAAGGAGGTGACATTAAAAAAGGCATTTAATATTTTAAATTAGCAATAAGATGTTTTCTGAGCTAATATACTTAAGGGGCAAATAAAATATTTATTGTGGCCATAACTACTTAGATTAAAAGTAATTATGGGGCATCCCTGGTGGCGCAGTAGTTGAGAGCCCGCCTGCCGATGCAGGGTACACGGGTTTGTGCCCCAGTCTGGGAAGATCCCACATGCTGCGGAGCGGCTGGGCCCGTGAGCCATGGCCACTGAGCCTGCGCGTCCAGAGCCTGTGCTCTGCAACAGGAGAGGCCACAGCAGTGAGAGGCCTGCGTACCGCACACACACACAAAAAGAATTATGCTCTTTTTTTTCCATTTTGTCAGTTTTAAGTTTATAATCTTTTTGTCATAATTTGTGATTTCTAGCTTTTAATTTCTTTAAACTGTAACATTAGGATGACATAGAAACAACTCAAAGTAGCGCCTTTTCTTTCTGAACAACCAACCTACTTCACATACAAGAAGGAAAGTAAGTGATTAGCTAGGTTTTCTGCACTTCGAACTGGAAATTATCTTTAGAGATTATAGGCTAATTACAGTCTTACCAGTCACCTATCCCTTTAAAAAAAAACAATTAGTGAAACTGACTCTAAGGCTGCAAATGGTTCAACGATTTCTCTGATGGTGTAACATCAAGTCTATGGTGAAGCAGGACAGCCACTTCATGCCTCGACCTCAGGGACACAGCACAAACATTTCACTGTGATGTGCTGTAACACTTTCATACTTTTACATTTGGGGCCTCAGTGCCTTTCTAGACACACTATGCATGTGTGAAAAGCTTGAAAGCTTAAGTAATCTATTTAAAATATTTCTCCCTAAAAGCCTAGATTTCTCCCTTACTTGCAAAATAGCAAATAAAAAGCAGAGAACTGGTTTGTAGATTTTGTTTTGTGTATTGTTAATGAGAACAGAATTAACCATGGATTCTAGTCTCTTCTTTAGTTATTTGAGGAAAAATAAATCACCACGATAATTGGTTCTCTTTCAGTAAAGAAGCTCTTTCCTCTAAAACATGCAGAGCAATGTGTCACAGCTCCAGAAAACCAGAAAACCACTAGAGCTCATCAGTGAATTCAGTAAAGTTGCAGGACACAGAATTAATACACAGAAATCTGTTGCATTACTATACACTAACAAGGAAAGACCAAAAAGAGAAATTAAGGAAATAATCCCATTTACTATCGCATCAAAAAGAATAAAATACTAAGGAATAAACCACCTTAAGGAGGCAAAAGACCTGTACTCTGAAAATTATAAGATGCTGATGAAAGAAACTGAACATGACACAAGCAGATGGAAAGATATACCACGTTCTTGGACTGGAAGAATGAATATTGTCAAATGACTATACTACCCAAGGCAATCTACAGATTCAAGTCAATCCCTATCAAATTACCAATGGCATTTTTCACAGAACTAGAACAAAAAAAAATCTTAAAATTTTTATGGAAACTAAAAGTCCTCAACTAGTCAAAGCAATCCTGAGAAAGAAAAACGGAGCTGGAGGAATCAGACTCCTTAACTTCAGACTATACTACAAAGCTGCAGTAATCAAAACAGTACAGAACTGGCACAAAAACAGAAATATAGATCAGTGGAACAGGATAGAAAGCCCAGAAATAAACCCATACACTTATGGTCAATTAATCTATGACAAAGGAGGCAAGAATACACAATGGAGAAAAGACAGTCTCTTCAATAAGTGGTGCTGGGAAAACTAGACAGGTACATGTAAAAGAATGAAATTAGAGCATTCTCTAACACCATGCACAAAAGTAAACTCAAAATGGATTAAAGACCTAAACTCCTAGAGGAAAAGATAGGCAGAACACTCTTTGACATAAATCACAGCAATATGTTTTTGGATCCATCTCTTAGAGTAATGAAAATAAGAACAAAAGTAAACAAATGGGACCTAATTAAACTTAGGAGCTTTTGCACAGCAAAGGGAAACATAAACAAAATGAAATGACAACCTACAGAATGGGAGAAAATATTTGCAAACAAAGCAACCCATAAGGGATTAATCTCCAAAATACACAAACAGCTCACAGAGAGAGCTCAATATCAATAAACCAAAGAACCCAATCAACAAATGAGCAGAAGATCTAAATAGACACTTCTCTAAAGAAGACATCTCGATGGTCAAAAGGCACATGAAAAGATGCTCAACATTGTTAATTATTAGAGAAATGCAAATCAAAACTACAATGAGGGACTTTTGGTTACGAATCTGCCTGCCAATGCAGGCGACATGGGTTCAAGCCCTGGTCCAGGAAGATTCCACATGCCGTGGGGCAACTAAGCCCGTGCGCCACAACTACTGAGCCTAAACTCTAGAGCCCACAAGCCACAACTGAGCCCGCGTTCCACAACTACTGAAGCCCACGTGCCTAGAGCCCATGCTCCGCAACAAGAGAAGCGACTGCAATGAGAAGCCCGCGCAGCGCAAAGAAGAGTAGCCCCCACTCACCACAGTAGAGAAAGCCTGCACGCAGCAACGAAGACCCAACACAGACAAAACTAACAAACTAACTAACTAACTAAGTAAATAAAAACTACAATGAGGTATCACTTCACATCAGTCAGAATGGCCATTATCAAAAAGTCTAAAAATAATAAATTCTGGAGAGGGTGTGGAGAAAAAGGAACTCTACACTGTTGGTGGGAATGTAAATTGGTGCAGCCACTATGGAGAACAGTATGGAGGTTCCTCAGAAAACTAAAAATAGAATTACCATATGATCTAACAATCCCACTCCTGGGCATATATCTGGAGAAAACCATAATTTAAAAAGATACATGCACCCCAGTGTTCACTGTAGCACTATTTACAACAGCCAAGACATGGAAACAACCTAAATGTCCACCCAACATGAATGGCTAAAGAAGATATGGTACATATATACAATGGAATATTGCTCAGCCATAAAAAGAATGAAATAATGCCATTTGCAGCAACATGGATGGACCTAGAGATTATCACACTAAGTGAAGTAAGTCAGACACAGAAAGACAAATACCCTATGATAATGCTTATATGTGGAATCTAAAAAAATGATACTAATGAACTTATTTACAAAACAGAAAGTGACTCACAGACAGAGAAAACAAACTTATGGTTACCAAAGGGGAAAGGGGAGACGGAGGGATAAATAAGGAAGTTGGCATTAACATATACACACTATATATAAAATAGATAACCAATACTGAGTATAGCACAGAGAACTATACTTAATATTTTGTAATAACCTATAAGGGAAAAGAATCTGAAAGGAATATACATATATATGTATAACTCAATCACTGTGCTGTACACCTGAAACTAACATGATATTGTAAATCAACTATGCTTTAGTTAAAAAAAAAAATTAGTGTCTGCTAATATATAAGATGTTGAGGGCAGTCCCTGAGGGGTCCGTGAATGACTGTGGCTAGAGAACTGCCAGGCCCAACCCGGCCACTTGCTTCAGCAATTCTCAGGAGCTCTGCTTATACTGTTTTCTTAAGATGGAATAACATGTCCCAACAAAATTCTTCAAAGCCCAATTGGTAAGCTGGGATGAAGTGAGAGAGTGGCATGGACATATATACACTACCAAATGTAAACTAGATAGCTAGTGGGAAGCAGCCACATAGCACAGGGAGATCAGCTTGGTGCTTTGTGACCACCTAGAGGGGTGGGATAGGGAGGGTGGGAGGGAGACACAAGAGGGAGGAGATATGGGGATATATGTATATGCATAGCTTATTCACTTTGTTATACAGCAGAAACTAACACAGCATTGTAAAGCAATTATACTCCAATAAAGATGTTAAAAAAAAAAAAAAAAAGCCCAGTTGGAATCCTTTCTGACTATCCAAGCCCAAATCAGCTGTCCTTTCTGCAATAGTCTCACTCATTTTACCTTCTCTAACAGTTTTGTTCACATCTATAAAGGACTGTGACCAACTCTCATCCCTCTCATCCTCTACACACAGTAAGTAATTAAAAAAAAAAAAAAAAAGGGATCTGCTGAGTTGAACTGCATCTTGCTAAAACAGAGCCAGAAGGGTCCTTTGACATTATGTGATCTAGCCTCTTTGTTCAAGAAAAGGGTGACTTGCTCAATAAACACAGCAGGCTGTGACAGAAGTGAAACCTGAATTCTGAGCTTCCCTCAAGGGGCTGACACAGGATTTATGCTGTTGAAGATCTAGTCCCTGACCTTGCAAAGCTCTCATTTGGTAGACAAGAAAGACGGGTCTAGTTACCTTGACACTACACAGTGAGCATAATGCTGACATGAATGAGAGCAAAACTGACTAGATTGGTGATATATAGAAGGCAGCCAAGATTGTTTTTTAAAAGATAAAAGTAATATATGTATGACCAAAAGTGTTCAGAGTCCTGGCCCCAGTCCTCTTAAATCAAACAAGAACCTACTGGCCGGACCCATGTGACAGCCTAGAGGTCTGAATAAGTGAATGTGCTTTATCAAGTGGGGAACTCATTTAAGAAGAGTTTTTGGAACTTCTGGCTGAGAGCAAGAGTAGTTTATAATAAGAGGATGTCTTAATCATCAGGAAGAATCATCACAAATCCAGCAATCTTTCTGGAGTTTCAAAAGGTGACCTTAGCAAGCCTCCCCTGGCTCTTGTGTCTGTCTCAGGTAGGGTCCCCCAGGCTGCTGGTCTTCCAGTTCCATGAAGAGTCCAAGCTCTTTCCTACCTTGGAGTCTTTGTGTTTGCTATTCCCCTTCCTAGCGGCTCCTCTCCCTGCTCTTTGCCTGGCTAGTTCCTTCTCCTCCAATAGTTCTCACCGGAAATAGTACCTCCCCAGCTCAGGTTCTTCCTCCTCTTATTATTTTAAGGATGATACCCCATTTGTACCTTTTATAACACATGACAAACTGAGTATTTTCTTGTTTGTTTACTTGTTTATAATGATAAGGGCCATTTTTTTGGTTCACCTTTATATCACCAGAACCTAAACAGTGCCCAGTGCATTGTGATACACAATAAAGATTTGCTGAATAAATTAATGAATTCAAAATACTTTTATAAAACTAATCCAAAATTATTTAAGGCACTAGGAAACCCTTAATAAGTTTTGAGAAACCCACAATTCTACTTTATGAAATGTTTGAACATAATAACAAATTTCAAATACTGGTTCAATAAAGATCTTTTGATTGTTCTTACAGATTTCTGAAAGCCACCATGTACTCTGAAGTAAAACTTGAGTTTTTTTTTAATGTGAGTCTATGTCAAAAAGTCTATATTTCTGACTGAATGTGAAAACATAACTGAGGAGTCACCAATACCTAACTACTAACTACAATAAACATCCAATTGGTTATAATCTAGTGATAAAAAAGAACAATATATAGTCATGCAGCTCAGATATGAAGGGAAAAAAACACATTTTTTTTTTTTCGTCACTGAGAGAGAAAACACACACAAAAAAATGATTCTCCAAGAAAGGCAGTTCTCATAGAAATGCTCCAGCTTTTAGGGGAGGGAAAAAAAAAAAAGGATGGTGAAGACAGAAGTAACACATTCTTTCTGTAACAAAATCAGACAAGAAACATCCTAGGAAATCTGAACAGAACCTCGGATGGGAACATCAGGAAAAGTAAATAAATGGACACCGTGCATGCTCCTCAAAGAGTCAGTGTGTGTGATTTTAGGTCCTTCACTGCTCAGAGAAGATGACATTATAATGGCATTTCTGGAATGAAGCATTTTCTATCATCATCACTCGGCTTGAATCCACTCACCACTTTTCAATTCTGATATGTGACATTTTACTAAAGCCACCTGACATTAAAAAGTTGCATGTACAGTGAGGGTTTTTGGAATTAAAGAATAAAAATCCATTACCTGCATAAAATCTGAATATTCAGACGTTATAATTTAAAAAAGCAATATTTAACATAACTCCGAACAAAAGCCAAATCAGAATTGGCCAAGCACAAGAACACTGTACACTATATTTTATATATATATATATTTATATTTATTTTATAGTATATATATTTTGTGCTTCTGTATACAAGAATGACTATAAAATTAAATTGTCTTATTTCTAGCAATTTTCTCCCATAAACAATAACAGGGATGCTTACAAACTTACCAGAAATATAATATTGGGGGACTATTCTAGTCTTCAAAACAAACGGTAGCTGTCAAATTCTTACTGAATAATCTACAATGTTAATTCATGTACTGTATTTCATTTGTAATAAGTCTTTGTGATAAGATTAACACTTCAACATACAACACAAATAAGAGAGGACCGAAAAATGAAAATTACTTTGCTTATGTTTCTGTATTAGAATTCTATTTGCTGAAGGGTAAAAAACAGATTTGCAAAATTCACAGTTAACTTAAAACAATAGTTTTAAACCTTTTATTCCTAGCCCTTACTGCCTTCAGGAAGGAGAGAACATCTGGTTATTTAAGGAACACAATATGTTCACATTTTCTATGACTTTTGTTTCTAATTGGGTTTTAAATTTTTTTTGGAATTTGAACAACTAGTTAGAACAATGTTTTTTAATCACTTCATATTTTTCAGACTGTCATCATTCCACTCCTCTACTTCGTTTAGTGGATTGTTTTTGGAAATCTGCTCAGTGATTCTAATATAATAAAAGGAAAACGAGAATCAGGATTGTGGTCTGAAGAGCTAAGTATAGAAACCATATCGTAAGGTGAACAGAGTATAGAATGCTACAGATATTTGATATCCAGTCTCTTCAGACAGCATACATTTACAAACATTTCAAGTAGTTCTTGGGTCACTTATATACGTGGCACTTTCATTTATTACAGATGCAAATAAATATCTACTACAAATAAAAGAATTTGTATGAGAAATATCGGTAACTAGGATTCCACTATTTTTAAAACTAACGAAGCTACAGCTCTTGTGTGGAAGGGTGGCTGGAAGACCTTGGTTCAACGGCTAGCTCTGCCACTGACAAGCTTTGTGACCTTGAAAAAGTCTCTCAAATACCTGGATCCTCAGTTTGTTCATATTACAGAAGGAGGAGCGGAATTAGACTCTTGATTCTTGGCAGTTCTGAAATTTGCACAGTCTAAGTGAAGTATATTATTTATTTATTATTTTTTTGCGATACGCGGGCCTCTCACTGTTGTGGCCTCTCCCGTTGCACAGCACAGGCTCCAGACGCGCAGGCTCAGCGGCCATGGCTCACGGGCCCAGCCGCTCCGCGGCACGTGGGATCTTCCCGGACCGGGGCACGAACCCGTGTCCCCTGCATCGGCAGGTGGACTCTCAACCACTGCACCACCTGGGAAGCCCCGAAGTATATTACTTAGATCCTTTGTTGTATCTTCTTTGTTCCATAATATTTGAAGGTGATAACAGGTTTTCAAATAATTCTGATCGATATTAAATTAAGGAACTAGATGCTCTTTCAGTTCAAGTTGTAGGGTCACTTCACCATCTTGATAAAAATGGCAGCTGACAAATATACCATTGGCTATGGTTTCTGTGGAATGTGGATATGGGTTCCAGAAATATGTAAAGTGAGTGAGATCCACCTGGATTAGAGTCAGTATTAGAAGAGGCGCAGTGCTTAAGTCAGCATTCAATGCTACCATTGTCTTCTTAATACCAACCACTGCACGACACAGAGCTAAATGCTAACAAACGAGCAGGATGA
This sequence comes from Phocoena phocoena, assembly GCF_963924675.1. Lineage (NCBI taxonomy): Eukaryota > Metazoa > Chordata > Mammalia > Artiodactyla > Phocoenidae > Phocoena > Phocoena phocoena. The sequence continues at coordinate 10,857,433 of NC_089222.1, read as the reverse complement.
TGAGGAGGGATAATTGATAGAAGATACAAGCAAATCGCTAAACTAAAAGGGGCTATGAGGACTCAAAGGGAAGACGTGTCTTATCTAGTCTGGGAATGGCTTCCTGGGGAAGGAAGAACAGAGGCTGGGAACCTCAGGAGGGGATGAGTAGAAACAAGGGTCATGGAACCATTCCAGCTAGTTTGGAAGCTTACAAGCGTTTCGGCCTTGGGAAAGCCACATGGCCTCTGCACTGAAAAAGAAGGAAGAAAGATAACCCGCTCTGCTGTCTCGGAGCTTGTAGTGAGGACCAAAGGAAGCATATCAAAGTACTTGGAGACGTGAACGAGTATGATCCTGTGATTACAGTTTACCAGCCCATTATTTCAGTCTGTTCAAATGAGAAATCTTTTCACAGTAAAGCTGACATCTGATAGACAATAAGTAACAGCTCAGTGTCTCAAGCTCTACTGCAGAGTCTATTCTCAACTGAGCAGTCTCCACTGGGATTTCGGGATAGTGGCGGGACGAAGTGTTTCTCTGAAGGCTGACAATGAATCTAGGGAGGCCCAGAACTCCTTGTTCATTTTTATTTTATTGAGTCTGTCAGCAGCACTCAGCACAACTGCCACGTGAAGCTGGGATACAGGACAGTAAACTTTCATGCCTCAAATCTCTTCCTACTAGGTCACTTCATAGAGACTTGTGTGTTTATATACTTACTCTGATTTAAGTGTTTCATTGTTGCTAATAAATAGAAAACATTTCAAGCACTCTGAGGTCTGGATCCTCAGAGGCTATGGGTGGGGTACTAGCATCGTCTTTCCCTCTCTTTACATGGCCTCCTCTATGACTTTATAGTTGACATGAACTACACTGAAAGCTCTATCCACTGGTGGATTTTTACGATATATATAAACTTACTTCTTTTTTTTCCTTTTGTGCCTTTGTAGCACTGGATTGCATCTTATTATTTAGACGTCAGTTCTTTATGGTCAAAGGCTGCTCTGCTTGGGTAGGTTGTTAGAGGCAACAAAAGAGGAGACCAAGGCTTAGCAAGCGTGAATCCCCAGATCACAAGGACATTTGGTAGGAGAGTCAAGACTTGGCCCAGTGTCCCGATTCCTAGCTCAGGCTCCTGGCAAGACCCAGGACACCACACTGCGATAGATCTCCAATTAGCAGATATGCCAAGTGATGTTAGTTACCATTTGACATTTACTAATAATGTCAATGGATCAGCCATTACATACACTTAACTAAAACTACCACCTTGCTGGGTTGGCCGTCTGAAACCCCCTTAAGTACTCTGCAGCTTGCTTTATCTTCCCCTACAGATATCATCATGCCACGAACTTGTTCTCAGGAGCTTTTTACACATGACTCCCTCCTTCTGCCCAGTTTCTCATGTCTCAGAAATACCAGTTTAAAGTCCTAACTTTTGGACAATTATCTTGATTGTTTTTACTTGGTAAGATTCTGAATGTAAAAGTGGGGAATACTATTTTTTAGATACTTATGCTATTACATTGTTTCTCTTAAACCTTGGAGAAAATTTTTCTTAATACTTGTAGAATTGGCTTAATTAGTCTCTATATTACATATACTATCTTTTTAATGTCAAAAGTACTCTAATAAAATCACGGATTCCACTAACAACATTGAGGAATTTCGTATACAGAATTCTGCAACCATAAGAGTGAATGGTTTATAGGAAGATCAACCATATTTAGCTAGGAAAAAACTTACCAAGATGGATAGGTTTAGATAACATATTCGTTTCTCCTTTCAATTAAACCCAACAAATCCCACAAGTAGATAATTCAAACAGCTATTTTAGCAATTTTTTCCCACTCTGTATGACCCTAATAATTCTCAATGCTGAGCAGATAGAATTTACCTTAAGTTTGTAGACCAAAACTCAGATACCTCACTGACCAGAAGCTTCATCCTTTATTCCTTTTATAGATATGCCATAATTTTGACTATTTCATATTAAAAATATATACTTATACAGCCTACATATACATAAAAAAGTAAATATGAGACTGTAGGTTTTTTTCATAGTCTGACTCCTAAGCCTTACCAGAAAAAAAAAATGCTACCTTATGTATTAGAGAAATGATGGATTGTATTTCTGACACTTAATGAAATTTTGTATAGGAGAAATGACATAAAATTGTGTATTTCTGAAGAAAATGGATATAGGCACAGGAAAACAATAATTTTAAATCAAGCAAAGAATAAATACATGCTCAAATGTTGAAGTCAACAACCGATGAAAGGACAGAAATCCTTCAGAATCAAAATGTACGTTGAACTTGGAGGTCCACGTTGATCAGACAGAGCTCTGGCAGTGGAATCCACAGACAGACTGACTCAAAGACAGTTCGACAACTGCCAACACGATTGCTGGGAGCTCTGCCAAAGAGCCAAAGGCTGGGATTACCACCCAGCGCCTGGCATCCTAGTCCTCGTGTTTGAAGCTTTCTCTCTTATACTTCATCCAATATTTTTGTTTGGCTCAAAAGCATCAAGGATTCACAGATTTTTTTAGATCATTAAATGTTCTTATTTTCAAGAAATGTAACATTAGTTGTAAAAGAGCACACTTTTTCTCTGGAGTGTAAAGAAAATTTTGGTGACTTGCTTTAAGTTCAAACAGAGAAATCAGCATTAAAGACTCTTTAAATCTTTATTTTATTAGGTTACTCTTCACCCGCAAAATAAGAAATACATGTTCATAATATGAAATAATTTAGTGTCTCACTGCATCATAAACTCTTAGAAAACTGGTCCTTTTTAGAGGTCTAATGTCTTGTTCTTCACATGGCTCATGAGGCTATACCTGGGTCAGTTGGCCCCCTGCATGAAGTGTGGTTATAAGGAGAAGCAGGTGCTCAACTATTTCCTTGAGTTACAAGGAAGCAGGTGGGCAGAACAACCTCCTGAGTTACAAGAGACATGCGCTCCTGTTTCTCAGGGCAGTGTCCTTTGAATTTGCCCGCTGAGCTGCTAGACCATCAGGTATGTGGAGTTGTGGCCTGTAGGCAATTCATCTGCTATTAGGCAAATTCTACATTAGGAATTCTTGGAGTCACGTAGAGAAACCAGTTTTTCACCCCACTTAAAACTGTGCACATCCCACATGGAAAGCTTACCTTGGGATCGCGAAGGAACAGAGCCTTAAGAATCAGCGAGTGAACATCCCCGATGAGTGGGTAATGCATCAGAAGGCCAAGACAGGTCTGGTAGTTACTAGAGATCACTAAATAAAAGGGGAACAAAAGCAATTGAGAAGCAATGCTGTTTCAGATAACTGCATTACTAAGAGAAACAAAATTAACAACTTAGATTCAAAGAAAGCAAACCAATAACTCGACTGATTTGGACAAAAGGAAATGGGGAGAGGGGATCGTTACCAAATGGCCCTTGAAGCAGCACACTGCACTAATATACCAGCACTCATCGTCAGGGCGGTGTTGGAAGGAAGAGCCTCAGATATAGATTTGTGTGTGCGCTTGTAACACAAATAAACTCTTAGAAGCATGCACATTTATTGCCATTTATATGGCTGTATTTAAATGTCTCTAGCTTTGCTGCTTGGAAATTAGTAACAAAAATCTTATGAATGGGAAAGAACCAGCTTAAAATTCTCATAAAATATTATGTACCCTGATTACTATGCTTCACAACTTACATATGTTACATTTATTTTTTGTATATATAAATATTACATAGTTCAAAATTAAAGAGAATATAATTTCTTCCAATTATTTGTTTTCCTAAAGGTAACAAGAAATTTAGGAAAGATATTTATGCAGCATTTCTTGGAGGAAAAGTGTCAAAATCTTCATAGATTAGCCTAACTGTGCTCCTTAGACCGTCATTTAATTTTTTTTCCCCAAATCAACCTAATTATGGCTGCAATTATTAAACACATCTTTTCAGGCAGGTCTATGTAAACTACTTCATTTCTTGGCAATCCATCTGCCACTGCTGTCACAGTTGCGCCCATTAGCGACTCTTGTTTTGTAAGCCGGGCTGACGGCCTCGGCAGCATGATTGCGAACAAACTTTACAGTTGCAACTTCCTGTGGCTGTGACTGAATCCTTTTCATTAATCAGAATGGTTAGCTGAAAAATATTCCGTAGGAAAACAACTGTGACTCACTAGAAACAACGTAAGTCACAAAATAATTTTTTTGTGATCAGAAATACCCTTGACTCTTAGGTTTTTCTTTCCTTCTTCTGCTGGGAACATCCCCCTTCCCATGAACATTACAGAGAAAGGGGACAGGACTGGGCAAAATGAATAATTATAATCTATGTAAGGAACCACTTTATCATTTTCATTTCCTTTGCTTATCTGACAGCTTGTAATTTCATACATCTGCTTTCATTTGTGAAGTACTCACTTATCCTACCCTTTCTTTATCTGTTCAGACTCCTCTTTTCTTATTTGTTCATTTTATCATATTCACATTCAGTTGCCTGTTGTCTTTTTTACTCTAGAATTCAAAAACCTAGGGTACTGAGAATAGTATAACATTTTCATGTCCAGTTTTCTTTGCAATCTAACAAATAAATAAAACTTAGATAATCAATTCATTTCCTAACTCATAAAGTTATTTTCCCAAATGCTATAATGGTTATATATTAGTAACAGACCCAGGAAGAATTCTTGTATATTTTGTAAGACAGGCAGGAGAGTTTAGTGGAAATGGTTCTGGGCTCGGGATTCAAAGATGTGGACTTTGGGGCTTCCCTGGTGGCGCAGTGGTTGAGAGTCTGCCTGCCGATGCAGGGGACACGGGTTCGTGCCCCGGTCCGGGAAGATCCCACATGCCGCAGAGTGGCTGGGCACGTGAGCCATGGCCGCTGAGCCCGCGCGTCTGGAGCCTGTGCTCCGCAACGGGAGAGGCCACAACAGCGAGAGGCCCGCGTACCGCAAAAAAAAAAAAAAGAAAAAGAAAAAGATGTGGGCTTTCATCCTGGGACGCCACTTAAAAACGTTTCATAAAGTTGCCTGGAGACTCAATGACATAATCTAAGTGACTGATTTACAGCAGCAGCTCAAAACCGGTTGGGAGTAACCTCTCAGAGCTGAAGTTCAGTCATTTGGAAAACAACTTTACGATTAAAAAAAAATTTACCTGCCTACCTCATTCATTCCAATAATCATTTGTTGAGTACCTAATCCATGACAGGCCCTACGTTAGGAGACGAGGTGGAGATGAACAAAACACAGTCCTCACCCTCGAGAAAATGAAAGTACAGAGAGCAGACACGTAACAACAAGCAGTTGTTACTGCTACTACTACCTCTAAGATGATAACGAATTGTTGAAGCCTTTCCGAGGCCAGGCCAGGCCCCATACCAAGAACGTTACCGGCATATCTCATTTAACTTCTATGACGATCTTATCACAGGGTACAATTATTATTAACCCTGTTTTACAGATGTGAAAACTAATCCTTGGAGGGATTAAATCATTTGCCCAGATCACACAGTGATTTGGTGGTAGACCAAGATTTGAAATTCAGAAGTCTAGCGGCAGGGTCAGGGCTTTGTTTTGAAAGGCCATTGTTTTGAAAAGCAAGTGACATAATGGATGCAAATAATCACTGCAAACAGAAAAGTCATTTAATGTTAGTACTCTTGTGTAATAGTTTTAAGTAGCTTGGAAGATCAGATTAACCCAGTGTGTAAAGCAGCCTGACATAGGTAGGCATTTATTTGGAGGGACCAGAGCGACAATCCTATGTTATTACAACTTGAAAAAACTTTTGAAACTATAGGAAGCTGTAAAATACATTTTACAAATACAAATAAAATACATTTTACAAAAGAAGGGAAGTTAAATAACATATTACTATTCTACTTGCATAACAAACGAAGGAGCTAACGTTCTTTCTCCTATCCATCCATCTATCCAACCATCCACCCATCCATCAATCCATCCCTCCAGTCACTGAATATCACGTACGTTTTCTGAGCATCTACAAAATCCCGTGCCAGGCAGTAGCACTAGGGATATGATGGCGAATGAGTCTGAGCTGTGAAAGGTAGCAGAACGTGGCACCCTGAAGTTTGGCTACAGGGGCTCAGGACGCGCCACCTCCAAATATGCCCCTTTGGTATACTGACTATTTTGAGCTGGAGAGGTTTTCTCTGAACTCCGCTTATCTTTAACTCCCTAAGTGCTCCAAAAGGAACTCAACTGTCATAAATTCCTCCAGCCAAACTTTGTCACAAAGATAGCTTGCATCTATTCTTCTCAGGGTCCATTCATCTTTCCTAAAAATCATTTACTCTCCCCTAAGAGGCCTACAACACCCCTCCCCTTTCTCTATTGAGGTGGTATTTAATCCTGAAATCTAAAGCCATCTCTTTGAGGGTCGCTCATTTTCCCCTGGGTATCTCCCGTATGCGCATGAGGTATACATGTTAATCAACTTGCCTGTTTATCTCTCAATCATTTTGTGAAAGAATCTCAGAGGAAAACCTAACTGGGTAGAGGTAAGGTTTCACCTTCCTCTTGCTCCCTGCCTTCTGATAATGCCATCTCTAATTTCTTAATGAAAACGTGTATTTCCACCTCGAATTTCTTAATGAAAACTTGTACTTTTCATTTGCAATTACATGTGCCAGTATTATGTCCCTTTTGAATAACTGTGTCCAATTTAGCGTACTCGAATGGAGAATAATACGAGCTATTTAAAAAATAAAATAGTAGGAATCTGATAGGAGAAGAATTTAGTTATGATCTTTGCAGTAAATTTTTCTTGAACTTGAAAAACTAATCCACAACACTGTTCCTTCTCCAGTGTTTATTCTATCTGAGCAGGGCAGTGACACAAGGAAAAAAAAGTGAAAGACTAAAAAAAGACTGAGTTTTGCTATATCTACCTACATTTGAAATCAAGGATGTATATGCTTTATTGAGAAGATCATATGGTTTTTATTCTTCAATTTGTTAATGTGATGTATCACACTGATTAATTTGAAGATATTGAAAAATCCTTGTATCCCTGGGAAAAACCCCTCTTGATCATGGTGTCTGGTCCTTTTAATGTACTGCTGGATTTGGTTTGCTAGTATTTTGTTGAGGATTTTTGCGTCCATGTTTATCAGTGATATTGGCCTGTAATTTTCTATTTTTGTGGAATCTTTGTCTGGTTTTGGTATCAGGGTGACGGTGGCCTCATACAATGAGCTTGGAAGTGTTCCTTCCTCTGCAGTTTTTTGGAATAGTTTCAGAAGGACAGGTGTTAACTCTTGCACACAAGGATGCACACAAGGATGTATATGCTTTAAAAACAAAGTACTAAAGCCACACTCTGAAGTGCCTATTCAGGGATGGTTAAGACAAAGGTGAGCGGCGTTTAGGAAAACCTATGGAATCTGAAATCAGACGATGTAGATTAGATCTAGATCAGAAGGCTGACTAGTCATTTACTGTGGGTGTGAATTTACGCAAGCCGCTTAGCTTCACTAAACCTTATTTCTCTCATTTATAAAAAGCATTAACTCTACCTGTAGGGATTCTGTAAGAACGGCACGGAAGTGAGGTCATGTGCTTCCCCATCTTGCTTGACTCTTGCTAAATAAATAGCACTCCCACCACCTGAAGCAGAGCTGACTTTGCTGCCTCTACCTTTAAATCAGCGGTTCCCGACCTTTCTGGCACCAGGGACCGGTTTTGTGGAAGACAATTTTTCCACGGATGGGGGGCGGGGGTGGGGGAGGGATGGTTCGGGCGGTACTGCGAGCGATGGGGGGCGATGGGGAGCGATGAGGGGGGCGATGGGGGGCGATGGAGGGGCAATGGGGAGAGATGGGGGGCGATGGGGCGGTGATGGGGGCGATGGGGGGCAGCAGATGAGGCTTCGCTCGCTCCCCTGCCGCTCACCTCCTGCTCCTAACAGGCGGCGGACCCGTACCCAGGGGTTGGGGGTCCCTGCTTTAAAGGGCCTAAACTGTTCTGGAGTGGTCTAAGGGAGTTGGTTTAAATGGTTTCTCCAAACCAATACCGTATGCTAACACATATATATGGGATCTAAAAAAAAAAAAAGGTCATGAAAAACCTAGGGGCAAGATGGGAATAAAGACACAGACCTACTAGAGAATGGACTTGAGGACACGGGGAGGGGAAGGGTAAGCTGGGACGAAGTGAGGGAGTGGTATGGACATATATACACTACCAAACGTAAAATAGATAGCTAGTGGGAAGCAGCCGCATAGCACAGGGACATCAGCTCGGTGCTGTGTGACCACCTAGAGGAGTGGGATAGGGAGGGTGGGAGGGAGGGAGATGCAAGAGGGAGGAGATATGGGGATATAGGTATATGTACAGCTGATTCACTGTGTTATAAAGCAGAAACTAGGGGCTTCCCTGGTGGCGCAGTGGTTGAGAGTCTGCCTGCCGATGCAGGGGACACGGGTTCGTGCCCTGGTCCGGGAAGATGCCACATGCTGTGGAGCGGCTGGGTCCGTGAGCCATGGCCGCTAAGCCTGCGCGTCCGGAGCCTGTGCTCCGCAACGGGAGAGGCCACAGCAGTGAGAGGCCCGCGTACCGCAAAAAAAAAAAAAAAAAAAAGGCAGAAACTAACACACCATTGTAGAGCAATTATACTCCAATAAAGATATTAAAAATAAATAAAAAAATAAAATAAATAAGTTTCTCCAGTAGTAACAAACAAAATGAGCTCAGTAAAGATAACCAGAGACATGATTGTTTTGAGAAAGTTTAAAGCAACGGGACCATTAGCTTATGTCTGAGTCAGAGTTAACTACTTACAACTGGAACATTTTGAAGTGAAACACTAGTCAAATTATTTATTTCACATTTAGATATACCTTCTCAAGGTAACAAGATGGACTGAGAACAACTACCATCTCTAACATGTTAAAAAAAAAAGCCAGTAAGCACGTATAATGTGTGTACAATTTGCCATATACGACCACACCCCAGCACTGAAACTCAACCCTCCACCCACCTCCACGTCACTCTTCGTCTCTCCCACGTGAAGTTGTATCAAAATTTTGGTTAGAATAATTTCTCGAGTTTTCATTTTTATAACCAGGCAAATGTTATCACAGCTGAACAACAGAGTATATCAAGACTACTCTTTCTTGTATAGCCTTGTTCCTTTCCTGGAATTTATAACTGCCTGCTTTTTCATTTGCTTTGCTGTGTATATTTTTAACAGTAATTTAATCTTAAATGCTCCCCTAGTCATATAAATCTCCCCTTAATACTTTTAAAACATTTAGATATTTTGTCAATTTCCTTTTTTTTTAGGAAATTGCTCATGAGGCCTCTGGCCTGCTCCCTCACCCTGAGGATGTCCTTTACCTCTTTCACGTGTTGTATCCTTATTTCCTAGAGTACCTACCTGCTTCTTTCTTGCTTTTCTCCCTCATTTTGGTGGAGGCCATCTCTCCAAAAGCTTTATGCTCAGGACATGAATTTTTTGAAAACTTCTCTGTTTGAAAGATTTTATTTTGACATTAATTAATAGTTTGGTTAGGTACTGAATTCTAGGTTGGAAATACTTTTCCCTGAGATTGCTGGGAGCATTGTTCCAGAGTTTCCTGGCTTCCAGTTGAAAAGCCTCAAACCATTCCAATTCCTAATCCTTTCTGTGATCTGTTTTCTCTTCTCCTCCCCCACATTTTTCTGTAGATTGATGATAAATACCTTGGTTTGCATCTGTTTTCATACATAACAGGCCCTTTCAATTTAGAAACTCATATGCCTTTGTTGAACTAGAAATTTCTCTTTGTTTCTTTGATGATTTTCTCCCTCCCGTTTTACTTTGTTTATTTGTTTCTTATTCCTTCCTTCCCCCCTCCCTCTCTCCTTTTCTTCTTCTTCTTCTTCTTTTTTTTTTTAATAAGAAGTCATGATAGCAAGATGTTGGATTTCCCGGCCTGGTCCTCTAATTTTCTTTCTTGCTTTCTCACGGTTTCATGTGCTTCTTTCTGGGACACTTCTTCAATTTTATATTCCAGCCACCTATTTCCATGATACTTTATTTTTCAATTACACTTTTCCCTTTGAATAATGTATTTCCCAGCTCTCTGAGAAGTTTTCTCCTCCCTGCACAGTCTCTGTGGCCTCCAAGTTGCTTTCTTCCTGGCTGCTTGTTTAGATCTCTGTTTTCATGTCGACGCTCTCCTCAATCCTGTGGTGGTTTGGGGCTACCTGCTCCTGTGGAGGAGTGGGGCAGTAGAAAGGCATCTTGAAGACAGCTGTGTGCGCATAGCTGGGTGGGTTTGTGAATGCTGGGGGTTGACATAGGTCACGCTTGGGCCACTCCAAGCCTTTTCTCTTGTGCTGACTAGATTCCCTCAGAGAAGATTCTCCCAGACTCTTCCCGGAGGGAGACAGTCTAGCTTCGACATCCTGAGAAAGAAGACTGGCGGTTCAACAGTCACTGAAATTTCAAAGACCCTCCACTTTACCGTCCGCAGAGGAAAAATCCTGAAGGTACAGTTGGAGATCTGGGTGTAACTGCTTCTTAAATAGACTTTCAACCAGTTTTCATTTTTTAGTCTTAACTCCTTCCCTCCCCCTACCAATTTCCAGAAGTACCCAACACTGCCAACTTCTACACTTTTAGGAATTCTATGGGTTATTTCTTGGCTTTCTCCATTATCAATTTTGTATTTAGCTTTCTTGGATCTGATAAGTCAGTTATCACTCACCCATCTGTTTTCCTGCTTCCAAAACTACCCTAATTGTCTCCTTCCTAATTCTCTGTGTCCTATGGGTTGATGCTATTTCAATGGGGTTTTAGGAGCAATGGAGGTAAATGCAGGACCTTAACATAACATCTCATATCTGATATCCTTATCACTTTAATGACATTTCTACTGAACCCCCGGGCAGGTGGATTGAAGGGAAAGAAGAATCTAGGTGGGGAGGCAATTGGGTGGAGAAATGAGGAAATAAGTAGTCAGGAAGCAAAGATCACCACCATCCTTTCTCTGTGCATCAGACAGAATGGCCCCAGTCACCCTGCAGGACTCTTCGCATTCTCCTTTGGCAGCAACACATGGACATGGAAGCTTGAGTATTCCTGGGTAAAATTCCAGTGACGCATGTAATTTTGCTGGCTTTTGCCCATAAAAGTTATCCTAGGGTTCCTGAATCCATCTGTCATATTGCTTTCGAGGGCAACAGAAAACTGTGGAATGGGAGTAAGTGTGTGGAAGGGTAAGATTACGGTACAGGAGATAAGCCACTTCTTCCCCTTTATAGAAGGCCAGGGTGGGGTATCAACTATTAATTTTGAACATGGAACAGAATTTCAGCAGGAAATTAATTCTCTTTTCATATCTCTATTTCTAGAGTTGTATAAATTAAAATTCTTTTGAGGCAAAAAATAGACATTAAATTTAAAGACAATATGACACAGTAGAAGGGGCAAAATCCAAAACACTGACACCACCAATGCTGGTGTCGATGTGGAGCAACAAGAAATTTCAGGCATTGCTGGTGGGAATGCAGAGTGGTACAGCCATACGGAAAGGCAGTTGTGTGTGATTTTTCAGGCCTGACCATAGGCAATTATAAAGGTATGATAATAAATTTTATGTTTTCAACTCGACCAGCCTAAAGGATGCCCAGATAGCCGGTAAACATGATTCCTGGGTGTGTCTGTGAGTGTGCAACTGGAAGAGATGAGCACTGGATTCGGTAGACTTGAGTGAAGAGATCCATCCTTGTCAATAAGTGGGCATCACCCAATCCGCTGGGAGCCCAAAGGGAACAAAAAGGCCAAGGAAGGGTGAATTCTCTCTCTCTCTGGGCTACGATGTCCTGGATATTGGAGTTCCTGGTTCTCAGGCCTTTGGATTCTGGGACTTACACCATTGGTCCCCTGGTTCTCAGGCCTTCAGACTTGGACTGAATTATGCCACTGGCTTTCCTGGTTCCCAGCTTACAGACAGCCGACTGTGGGGCTTCCAGGCCTCCAGAACTGTGTGAGCTGAATCCTATAAGAAATCTCCTCTTCTCTTTCTCTCTCTCTTTATTCTACTGGTTCTTTTTCTTTGAAGAAGCCTAATACCAAAGGCTTTCTCTGACAGGCCTCACAGGGGAGAAATGCCCTTCCCACTCCGGACCTGGTGCACAGCCAGCACCTTGCATCCTCTGAAAGGAGCTGCAATCAAGGTCTCAGGCCAACTCATCGGGCATGATTTTCCACATACTTGTATTCCAAGCCCCGGTGCCTTCGTTCGTAGATCTCTTTATCTGAGGCCTTGGGCAGTGGTCCTTGTCAGGTGGAGGCAGGCGGAGGAAACCGTGAAGACGCCTTCCCTCGTGTGACTTAGTAGCCAGTACTCTTCCACCCCTCGCCTTTCTGCTCACGTCCCGCCCTCCGACACCACCACCATCTCAGGGTTCATAGACTGCCAGACTTTTTCGCTCAGGGCTCCCTCAACAGTGAGAAGATGGCACATCTGTGCTGATCACCTGGCCCTCAACCAGTGTGCCGTTCCGTGGGTGAAAATGGAACACAGGCTTTGGCGTTTTCTCCAGGTTTTGACCCCTGCTTATTCTACCACCACAGTAAGTGACTAAAGGCTTAACTCTTCCACTTTTGACTTGTTGCTTTAATTGGCTACTCCAACACCTAGAAGCTTGGCTCTCTCTCGCGCCCAGCTCAGCTGAGCTCCTGACGTTTCCCATACGATCCAGCAGTCAGTCGTGCTCCTTGGTACTTACCCAAATGAGATGAAAATTTATGTCTTGTACACAAAAACCTGCACACTGATATTTATAGTGGCCTTATTCATAGCTGACAAAAATCAGAAGCAACCAAGGTGTCCTTCAGTAGGTGAATGGATAAACTGGTACATCCAGACCATGGAATAGTATTCTGTGCTAAACAGAAATGAGCTATCAAGACCTGAAAGACATGTAGAAAACTTAGATGCCATATTACTAAGTGAAAGAAGCTAATCTGAAAAGACTACATACTGTATGATTCAACTATATTTCAATCTGGAAAAGGTAACACTATGTAGACAATAAAAAGATCAGTGGTCGTCACGGGTTAGAGGGGAAAGAGGGATGAACAGGTGGAGCACAGAGGATTTTTAGGGCAGGGAAATGACTCTGTACGATATATAGGGGTGGATACACGTCATTATACGTTTGTCTAAGCCCACAGGATGTCTAACACCAAGAGTGAACTGTAAAGTAAACCATGGGAGGGAGACGCAAGAGAGAAGAGATATGGGAACGTATGTATATGTACAACTGATTCACTTTGTTATAAAGCAGAAACTAACACACCATTGTAAAGCAATTATACTCCAATAAGGATGTTAAAAATAAAAAGTAAACCATGGACTTGGGTGATGATGCTGTGTCAGTGTAGGTTCATCGACTGTAACGAATGGACTGCCGTGGTGAGGGATGCTGATCGTACAGTGGGCAGTGTGTATGTGGGCGTGGAGGCAGATGGAAAGTTCTCTGTACTTTCCACTCAATTTTCCTGTGAGCCAGAAATTCTCCAAAAAATAGCCTGTTTTATTAAAAAAAATCTAAACATTAAAAAAAAAAGACAACGTGCTATTCCGGTACATCAGACTAAAAACATGAAGTAATATAAATGGTACACGTGTAACCCAAAGGGTATATTAATATCTACATCTGAGATGGTCATAAAAATAACTGACAATATTTAATGTCTGAGAGGAAAGAGAGCTGGCAGTCAGGAACTGTTTAAACATTCCTTCAAAAATAAGACTCCCAGTTTGTGCTTTGATATAAACTCTGTGGCACATCACTGTGTGATTTGGGAGAGTCTTTATTCCTAGTCCCTGAGGTTGGGTAAAGCTTTTCCAGACAAGACAAATACATTCCATTTATCGTTGAAATTAACTGCATTTTGACATCAGTATAATGTTGAACATGCTCTTAACGAGAAAATAGAGAAACAGAAATTCTGGGGTAGGACAGATGGAAATACTGGCAGATAGACAGATAATGGCTGAGGAGTAAGGGGAGATCTAAAATGAAATAAAAAGGAGCAATGTTTTAAACCACAAAGAGGACATAACTGCCACACCAGGCCAGGCTGAGAAATGACTAAGGAGAGCCCTACAGAAAACCTAGGAAAATGACAGTGCAGTGCCATGTTGATGCTGGCTGAAAAAACAAGGCAGGAAGTGGACAGAAGCGCCAAAAAGAAACTTTTCCATTTACAAAGTGTTCAGAAAGAAAAGTCAATTAAAAGAGACAATAAACATTTGCGAGATGGTTAGGAAAATCTACTGTTAAATAGATTTGATTATAGTGTTTTAGCTATTAATACAATTTACAAGACAAATAAAAGGTACGTTACTTTGTAAATTAGAGAAAATGTTTTTCTTTGATACTAGTAAAAAACAAAATAAAAATTTAAATAAATAAGAGATAAGAAGCAAAAAATCGAGGTACTTAATTTAAAAGTAGACAATGCTTTCTTTACAAAAGCCACGTTGAAAAGAGCTTCTGGCACCTGTCCTCTCAGCAACGATGGCACACGAATCCATGCCCTCACCCCAGGTCTCTAGAGCGCCCTTCTGTCTGAGATCACCCTCAATATTAACTGAGCACGACAGGAGCTTCAAATGCTTTGAGGAGCCGGGAAGAACTGTAACATCGGCCCTGGTCCTGAGGAGCTGACAGTCTAGTTGAGAAAACGAGGTGCACACTCACAGGAAAGAACAATATAAGACTGAGTGTAATTAAGTGCTACGTTGAGTAGCATTGATTAAAGCCTTATAGGACTGTAAAAGCGAGAGCTCAATGAGGGCTAGACTAATCAGGGAAGGTTGGGTGTGGGGGGAAAGCTACTCTGCCCGAGGCATGAGAACAGGAGCAAGATTTAGGTAGGTAAGGCCAGGGGAAGGAGGGGACCACATGAGTGACTTACAGTATGAAGTCAGTCACTAAAAAAAGTGTGAGAAGAGCAGCTCGATTTTAAACTATTACAGGAGTAATAATACGATTATATTATACTATAGGAGTATAATAGGATTATATTTCCTTATCTCCTAACCTTTATTTTTGCATGTAATCTTTTTCTTTTTTTTAACATCTTTATTGGAGTATAACTGCTTTGCAAAGATGTGTTAGTTTCTGCTTTATAACTAAGTGAATCAGATGTACATATACATATGTTCCATATCTCTTCCCTCTTGCATCTCCCTCCCTCCCACCCTCCCTATCCCACCCCTATAGGTGGTCACAAAGCACCGAGCTGATCTCCCTGTGCTATGCCGCTGCTTCCCACTAGCTATCTATTTTACGTTTGGTAGTGTATATATGTCCATGCCACTCTCTCACTTTGTCCCAGCTTACCCTTCCCCCTCCCCACGTCCTCAAGTCCATTCTCTAGTAGGTCTGCATCTTTATTCCTGTCCAGCTCCTAGGTTCTTCATGACCATTTTCTTTTTATCTTTAGATTCCATATATATGTGTTAGCATACGGTATTTGTTTTTTTATTTCTGACTTCACTCTGTATGACAGACTCTAGGTCCATCCACCTCACTACAAATAACTCAATTTCATTTCTTTTTATGGCTGAGTAATATTCCATTGTATATATGTACCACATCTTCTTTATCCATTCATCTGTCGATGGAACTTAGGTTGCTTCCATGTCCTGACTATTGTAAATAGAGCTGCAGTGAACGTTGTGGTACATGACTCTTTATGAATTATGGTTTTCTCAGGGTATATGCCCAGTAGTGGGACTGCTGGGTCATATGGTAGTTCTATTTTGTTTTTTAAGGAACCTCCATACTGTTCTCCATAGTGGCTGTATCAGTTTACACTCCCACCAACAGTGCAAGAGGGTTCCCTTTTCTCCACACCCTCTCCAGCATTTACTGTTTCTAGATTTTTTGATGATGGTCGGTCTGACTGGTGTGAGATGATACCTCATTGTAGTTTTGATTTGCATTTCTCTAATGATTAATGATGTTGAGCATCCTTTCATGTGTTTGTTGGCAATCTGTACATCTTCTTTGGAGAAATGTCTATTTAGGTCTTCTGCCCATTTTTGGATTGGGTTGTTTTTTTTGATATTGAGCTGCATGAGCTCCTTGTAAATTTTGGAGATTAATCCTTTGTCAGTTGCTTCATTTGCAAATATTTTCTCCCATTCTGAGGGCTGTCTTTTCATCTTGCTTATGGTTTCCTTTGCTGTGCAAAAGCTTTTTAAGTTTCATTAGGTCCCATTTGTTTATTATTTTTTTTTATTTCCATTTCTGTAGGAGGTGGGTCTAAAATGATCTTGCTGTGATTTATGTCATGGAGTGTTCTGCCTATGTTTTCCTCTAAAGAGTTTTCTAGTGTCTGGCCTTACATTTAGGTCTTTAATCCATTTTGGGTTTATTTTTGTGTATGGTGTTAGGGAGTGTCCTAATTTCATTCTTTTCCATGTAGCTGTCCAGTTTTCCCAGCACCACTTATTGAAGTGGCTGTCTTTTCTCCATTGTATATTCTTGCCTCCTTTAACAAAAATAAGGTGACTGCACTTTCCTGGTGGTGCAGTGGTTGAGACTCTGCCTGCCGATGCGGGGGGGCGCAGGTTTGTGCCCCAGTCCGGGAGGATCCCGCGTGCCGCGGAGTGGCTGGGCCCATGGGCCGTGGCCGCTGGGCCTGCGCATCCAGGGCCTGTGCTTCGCGGTGGGAGGGGCCACAGCAGTGAGAGGCCGGCGTACCGCAAAAAAAATAAATAAATAAGGTGACCATATGTGCGTGGGGTTATCTCTGGGCTTTCTATCCTGTTCCATTGATCTATATTTCTTTTTTTGTGCCAGTACCATACTGTCTTGATTACTGTAGCTTTGTAGTATAGTCTGAAGTCAGGGAGCCTGATTCCTCCAGCTCCATTTTTCGTTCTCAAGATTGCTTTGGCTATTAGAGGTCTTCTGTGTTTCCATACAGATTGTGAAACTTTTTTGTTCTAGCTCTGTGAAAAATTTGCATGCAATCTTAATCCATATAATCCAGCAAAGAATACACAAAGCACTTCTTACAACACATAAGAAAGTAAAAATGTTTGTAGTTTGATTAAAATATTTGGGAATAATCTATTTATAATAATTCTGGTCTGTATCTTTGGAAAAGTGAAAGTTTTGTTTGAAGAGTAGCCATTTGACCTTCATTTCAAAGGTTAAATTTTAAAATCTGTATAGGTAATGTTCGTATTGCTTTTTTTCCAATGTGAAATTTTACTTTTACTTAATAAAATCATGGCAGGGTTTGAGGGATATTAAAGGTGATGTGAGCACCAGTCTGCCTGACATCAGCCCGGTGGCCTAGAGCTTCTTTCCTAACCTCTCAACACGGAGGTTGGGCTCCATCTCTGAGGCTTCATAAAGAACATGCTGTCTGTTTCTATGAAATTTATTAAGTGGTTGAATATTATACTTGGCTGACAATTACTTTCAAAGAGAATGAAAGCTTTCTTCAAGGTGAATTAAGAAACTTATACAAATACTTTTGTTAAAAATTAAATATGAGATGCTGATGGTGAACTGGGCAGAATGAGAACTAAGCAAGGACACTGGGATCTAATCCCACAGACTGAGTGTGATTATTTTCAATCACTTAACTGCCAAGGGCATTGTATTAGTTTGCTAGGGCTGCTGTAACAAAGTACCAAAAAATGGACGGTGGAAAACAACAGAAATGTATTGTCTAACAGTTCTGGAGTCTGAAAGTCCGAAATCAAGGTCTTGGCAGGGCCATGGTCCCTCTCACATCTGTAGGAAAGAGTCCTTCCTGCCTCTTCTAGCTTCTAGTGTTGGCAGGGTTTGCTCCTTCTGAGAGCCTCTGAGGGACAATCTGTTCTATGCCCTTCTCACAGCTTCTGGTGACAGGTGGAATTCCTTGCCATTCCTTGGCTTGTAGACGCATCACTTCAATCTCTGCCCTGCCTTCATATGGCATTATTCTCCCCATGCGTCCTCACACTGTTTTCTCTCTGTGCACGTCTGTGTCCAAATTTTCATCTTCTTAGAAGGACACCAGTCATATTGCATCAGAGGCCCTCCACTCCAGTAGGACGTCCTCTTAACTGCTTACATCTGCAACAGTCTATCTCCAACTAAGGTCCTACTCTGAAGTACTAGGGGTTAGGTCTTCAACATATCTTTTTTGGATTGAATATACAGTTCAATTCATAACAGGCCTCATTATCTGAGCCTGTAAAATCAGGATTTTGGACTAGATGTGGTGGATCTGAACTGTTTTTTGGGTGACATATTCCTTTGAGACGATGATGAAGGCTAGACACCCTTGACTCAGGGCAACACACACCTACTGGATATTCTGCACAGCATCAAGATGAAGCCCTCCATTGAACCCCTAGGAAGCAGGGGCCCCAGGTAAGGAGTGCCGTCACTGAAGGAAGGCTCTTTAGTTTCTGCAAGAGCAACATTCCTTGAGCTACAAATACATCACCTATAGCTCCAAGAGAGCACACGTCATGTCCAGAGCCTTGTACAGTGGTGTTCGGTTAAAACTTTTTGAGCTTGAAGACGATTGGGTGTAATGGAACATCAGCATTCTGGATGCCCCAGGCAGGGCATCATGAGTCAGAATCCACGGAGATGGAATAAAAACTCGATACCAATGTTCCATATGGAACGCACAGGGTGGCAAATTACCCACCTTCCTCTTGTTCTTGACCCCAGCCTAAGATGCAGACTCATCTGATCAGTACTGCCCTCCCATGTGTTCTGCCCTATCCTGTTTTGTGTCTTCTTCCTGCTACTCTGCCCCCTCCCAATCCTCTCTGAGGAACAACGCCTTCCCCTTTGAGCCTTGCCCTCCCGACCACTGCTGCCCCTGCAACCTCCAGGGGTGATGGTGGGGGGCACCCCGCTCCCTGATTCTGTCTGTGAGCCATTGCTTCCTCTCATTCCATAAAGATCCCTCTTCCTCTGAAGGTCATGCCATGTATCTATACTTCCATCCTTCCCCTTCGTTAGTGTCGTGGAGGCACCAGGATGGCCGGCAAAGAGCAGGCACTCAATAAATACTGGTTGAGTGGTTGATGCTTTGAATAAATGATTGACTGAATAAAAGTTGTTTCCTTGGTCACTCTTCTGCAATTATGGGATGCTTCCACTGCTGGCCTCACTGTGCTTCTTCTATACCTTCTCCTATCATGATTCTCGATGAAGTGTCCCTGGAGGACCAAACAAAAAGCCCAGCTCCTTCCCAATCCCTTGATCTCCTCAGTGACTTCCTTCCCGCCTTTACTGACTTTGACCACCCTGGTCACACCGAGAACTGCTCCACGTCCTCTCGTTTGACCACAACCTCTGATGCTTTCAGCTCTCGCATGCTCCCTGTAAATCCCGATACTCTGATTTTGCAGCAGTCTCTTCCTGGCCACACTTCTCTCCCTACACATCTTGAACCTCTCTCTTAAGATGTACTCAATGCCCCCCACCTCCTGCCTCCTTTCAGCCGGACATGGGCCTCACTTGAAGCCTGAATCGCTCTCTGCCTCTTTGGGTCTTGCCCGGTGAGCGTCACCAGGTGCCACTGCCCACATGTCTCTGCAGGCTCTTCAACAGCTCACGGGCTCATGCTAGGTCTTGGGCAGCCACCTCCCCAGCGCTTCCCAGTCACTCCCCTCAAGACCTGCCCTGTCCCATTCACAGCAGACAGCCTCGCCTCATCCTTTATCAGGCACCTTCTCCTAGAAACTGGTCTACTTCTGAAACCTGCCTGGTGCCTCCTTCCACAGGACTCCCGACCTCACGCCACTGCCTAGTCTAGGCCCTTGTTTCTTCAGTTATTTCACTCAAAAAATATGTGTCAGGAGGACTACTATGCACTGGGCCCTGTTCTAGATGCTGGGATACAGTAGGCAAACCAAGAGAGACAAAATTCTATCTCTCACTGGCGGGTAGAAGAGTGGGTGTGAAGAACAAATCATAAACGGTAAAAACTTCAAATAAACAGGATAATTCAACTTTTCATAAATCCTACTCATAGAACAGGAGGGAAAAACTAGCGCTGACCCTTGAAGGAGGAGCTCAGACTCTGGTCTGAGAAAGAAATTCTCCGCAGCTCTCCCACCTCCAGGTGCCCTGTTTCCCTCTACAGGCAGCCATCAAACCTTCCTGGTCCCCACACCGACCTCTAGTTACATCTTTCTTCTTCCCTTCCCTGCTGACTTTCTTTAAAGATTACTCTGCACATGCTCTCTCTGCATTCTTTCTTTTTTATTTAGTTGACTTTTTGTTGAAAATGTAATGTGTATATAAAATAACAACAAAAACTGTAGAAAAGGCTATTGTAGTTCTGAGCTGTCCAGTTACCCTTCAACCTACCATAATCCAGCTTCTGCTCCCCCAGTCCACTGAATCCACTTCGGTAAGGTCTCCAATGACTGTCCCTCCACAGGTGGACCTTTCCAGCCTTACCTTACTGTACCTCAGCACTCCTGACCCCTGTTACTTCCCTCGCTCATATAACAGCTTTGTGAGGTTACAACACAAGCTCTTCCTTCTCTGGTGCCTCTTAAATACTGATATTAAATACCTTTGCCACCTTCTCTTTCTGTAAGCACCCACCTTAGCTAGACTGACCATATAATTCTTATGATCTCTATGGGATGCCTCTGAGAGTGAAAGAAGGCAGTATGAATAACTATTACTCTTGATTAGCAAGTGTAAACTGAGACTGTTCCATATAAACTGGGATGTATGGTCCCTCTATTCTTCGGAGATCACATCCACTGTTGCGGCTTTAACGAACACGTACCTATTCACCAAAAATAAATCTGTAGCCTTGACACTGACAGTGAGCTTTATTTTCCAATCTTCAGGTACTGATTTCTTACAGACATCTCAAATTCAGCATGGCCCAAACTCAATCATACCCATACCCCAAACCTGCTAATCCTTCTCTTTCCTCTCCAAGTCGTAGAGATTACTCAGCTCTCCAAGCCAGGGCTCATGAGGGAGAACTTCCTGTTCTCTCTCACCTATTCGATTTAATCCCCAAGACATGCTGACTTCAGTTCTGAAGATTTCTTCAATCCACTGTTTTTCCCTTGGACTATGGTCATAACTTTTTATCTGATGTCCTTGCTCCAGTCTTGTCTGCTTCAAGTCTATTTCCACACGGCTGACAGAGTGACCTAACACTGCCCACACAGCTGCTCTGAACCTTTCAGCAGTTTCCTGTCACCTCCAGGATAAGGACTCTCATCACGATCTCATTCTCTTGACTCCTTCAGCCTCATAACCTGCTAGTCACTCTCCCTTTGCACCCTCAGGATACCAGACAGTCGCAGAAACACACATACAGCACCCCCATTAAGCTGACTCTTACTCCATAGCTTCTTTGCTCATGCTGTTCCTTCTGCCTGGAACGCAGATCCCTTATTTCCCTCACCAACATCTATAGCGTTATCTCTAGTCACACAGCCTGCCCGGAGGGGAGCTCGGTGCCCCTGCTGTAAACTTTCATGCTGCCCATCCATGCCTCAGCCACAGTTCCAGACACGTCAGTTTGAAATTAATGATGTCAGTCTTTCCTACTAGTTGGTAAACTTCCTGAGGACAGGGGCAGTGCCCCTTAAATACTTAATATATAGTCATCCTATTTTTAGGAAATCTCATCCACTGTTATGGGTTTAAATAAGCAAATTTAAATAACTTGGACTTCATATTGAAATAAACAACTTCATTACTCCTGCATGTTTTCACTTTTGCCTATGTGTTTTATAAGGTCATCAGAGCAGGGATTAAAAATGTACAAAGGCTTCAGCTGCCAAAAACTGCAAGTTTTATTAAATTAATTTTTAAAAGTAGATCTTAGCACAGAAAACAGGGTGATTAAATTAAAAATATAGTTGTGATGCACCAAAGTAAGAAAAGAGTAAATATTCAAATGTTTAAGACTACAGAAAATCAGAATACATTTCGATAGTGGTTTGACTTGGAAAATTTTGTGAAAATATTATCCAAAAGCATTTTTAAAAATAAAAGCAGCTTCTCATTCCTTTTGTTTTTTATTACTTACATTTTATAAAAATCGTACCATTTTTAAATGGGAGATTAGCATTAAATATTCTAAAATCTATCAACAGTATCCCTCAAATCTACCCAAACATTCTTCTCTACTTTCCAAGATGTTTCCTCTTATGATTTCCATGTTCTTCTCGGTTTAGCTCTGACTCAGAAAGAAGGAACTTTTCACTTTGTATGTCAATACCCAAACTATCTGACCTTCAAGGAACAGAAGAAGACCACAAGTTTTGGATAAAATGTGGTGCTCCTGTCACTTACTCATTCAAGTAATTTGGGGGTAATTTAGAAAGTATAATCTAAAGTTTAAAGAATATTATTAGTGTTACCAGAGGCATAACAACAGCATCTGGCACAACTGGCATTTAATGAACACAGAAAGAGAACCACACAGCAATTTAACAGTCAAGATTATGAATGACTCCAAAGAGTTTATGTTCTTCTGACAAAGTCCTACTCTTATGGTAGTTTTTTATCTCCTACTTCATCATCCCTTTGTGCAATCTCTCCTAATTATATTTTGGCTTACAAATCTGGTTTTGTGAACTGTGGTTATTTTTTTGAGAAGGAAAACAATTTGAGGTATTTCGAAAATTAAAACACGCTTTGCTATTTTCTCCAAGCGGAGGATTATCGGACCGTTCCAAAGGGTTAGGCACTGGCTTTCCAGCTCGGCAAGCACCCTAAGGTAGATCGGATGAGGTGGGGATACATCTGCCATTTGACACTCCACTGAGAAATACATTTGGCCAAAATACAACTGAGAAGAAGTTAAAATATCTTTAAATGTAATATTTAACTTTTATTGGCAAGTTGTAGATACTATAAAAACAGCTCCAAGCTCCTGATAAATATTCCTGAATACTCCCTACCTGTCAGAAGGTGGAGCTCTAAACATATCTGAAATACTGGCTTTTTATATGTATGTTTCAAAAATGTGTGTAATGAGGAGATTAAAGCAGGAGTAAAGTCTTTAGAAAAAGGGTTCTGAAGAATATTCCAATTCTCTCAATATAAAATCACCCATATCTCCCAATATGTACATGGTTAACTAACAGAAAGCATATTTAGTATGTTCCTTTGAAACTTCACTATACTGCCTACTATAAAAATGTAGGTATGGTAATTCAAAATAAAAGATAAACTATATTTAAGAAACACAGTTTAAAAAATCAGGACCACTTAGTTGAATGTCAGCAAGGCCGTTAACACTTACAAGCATCTCGGATGTAGAGTAACATGGCTATGAAGATATAATCAACCAAACTCAGGCTGAGGCCATCTGCAAACAAGGCATCCCAGACCACCAGAAGATCCTGCAGGGGGAACTCTCGTCCAAACAGCAGCCGTACCCACCGTCTGGGAAGAAACAAAACCCAAATTCAGAAAATAGTACTTTTGAGAGTAATATAAAGAGGAATCATTTTCTCCTGTGACTGTGAAAAAATTATAAATTTTAACTGATCACACTGAGCAAATATTATATATCAAAAATATAATACAGTGAAATCCAAGTTTTAAGCTTTCAAATGAGTTTTGTAATTTTACAACTAGGCCACAATCATTAAACTTTATTCCTATATGTATAAAACACAAGTATGATATTTGAAAAGGGTAGAAATCTTTCATATGTATTAGAAATCACAAATTTCAAAAAGGCAAAGAGAAAAATGAATGTAGTTTGATAGTTGCCTCATACGTAAGGTTATGAATTAAAAAATAACAATATTCCAAAATTTTATATTATTACTGACCTTTTTTTTGTTAACTAGACTTTTGCAAATGGTCATATGACAAATTACTACAGCCAAACAGAAAACTGCATTCTCACATTTCACTCCTATGTAAAAATATTCATTTTAAAATTAAATGTGGAAAAAACAAAAGATATCTGTTTTTGTCAAGCGCAGACAGTTATTTCAAATGAAACATATAATGATACTTAATTTTTAACTTCAGAATAGATATACCTTATCAGTGAGGTTATCTTTCTAGGGGTAGTTTTCAAAACACAGTCAGTTTTATGGCCAGGAAAACGAACACTGATGCTACAGAGCAGACATAAAAAGCTAATAGGAATACTAAACAAGGTCTGTCTCTAATTTTATATCATAAATAGTAACACCTCAGATTCTGAGCCAATGCTAAGCTATTTATATCTAATTCTTACAAGAAAATTAAAATAATTCACTTTGATATATTTTTATCCATTTACTTCTAATTGTATATATATGGCTATAATTTCCTTACACAAGCCTTTCTCTAAGGAACTTCAGCTAGAAATCTGTGTGATTCTGGCACATAGCAAAGACTCAAAAATTCTAAATTTCTAGTACCACTAAATAGTACAGAATAGAGGAGATTCTTTACAAATTAGTTAAGAGATATTATTACCTCCTTGCAAAATTCAAAACCAAATATAACCATCTGTGAGGTTAAAGTGAGGCCAAAAAAAAAAAATTCAAATACTGCTTTTTTTTCAGGGAGTATTACATTTAAGGAGGAATCAAAAAGCTGTGACAAAATACTGTATAATCACACATACGCATCACAGTTTATTAGGAACCATATGATCAAATATTTGAGTTCTTTTATTAATATTACCAAATTAATCAACAGAATAATTAAACTATTTTCAACTTCATCTTAAATTATGTTACTCAATTTTTCAGGAAGAAATTTAATGTCTAAATGACATCTATCCTTTAAAAAAAATGTTATAGTATTGCTTAGAATGTTTATCTACCTTTCAGTTCTTACCTCACTGCTAATATATGAGAGGTGACTAACACAAAATATATATATGTATATTTTGTCTAATATGCTTGTATTTATGTGGTTTAGAATGAAACATTATTTCTCCACACACTTCTAATTCTTACAAATTACAAATGCTAATATTTACTGTTTTAAGAAGTACCAAAATATCCCTAAATTAAACAGGTTGCTCTTCTTAATTACAAACAATTAACTGGTCTTGCAAAGAGTGTCGGGGAACCAGAGAATGGGCAAAGCAAAAAGTACCTGGATTAGACCATCTGGGGGACCTGTTTAAGGACCTTTAAACTGATAACTATCTATATCTGCGTTAGTAAGTGACTAAAATCACTTAGAACATGGTTATCCAGTTATCCAAGTGACATAACTGATGAAACATTCATCAATGAAAAAAACTGATGAGGGGCGAATGTATAACATGGTGACCATAGTTGGTAACACTGTATTGTATCATTGAATTTTGCTAAGAAAGAAAGAACTTAAATGTTCTCACCAAAAAAAAGAGATAAATATGTGAGATCATGGCTATGTTAATTAAATAGATGGAGGAATCTTTTCACGATGTGCACGTACATCAAATCACAATGATGTATGCTAAATATCCTACAATTGTATGTGTCAATTATACCTCAGTAACGCTGAAAAACATAAGTAAATAAATAAGAATTATCTTGGTTTGACAGATAGGCAAATTTTGGCAATTTGAAAACTGCAAATTCTGACATTTAAGTGATTCCTCCTGGTTCAAATCTGGATGCCAGTACAAAACTCAAGGATCACACCCGTAAAACAACACTGTGCCCTGAATGTGGCCCCTTCCCTCCTGGAGGTTATTTTAATGCTGTCCTTATCTGAATAAGCCCATTTGGTAACTGCTGCTGCTGTTTCCCAAAAGACATTGCTTTTGCTAGGCCTTCTTATGTGTAGAGAAAATTTTTTCTGTGTGTTTTCCAGGCTATTGAAAGCAAAATGCCTTTTGAAAAAAGGTGACATCTATCATATTACAATAAATATCATTTATCAAAAAAAACCCCCAAACTAATGAAGGTTAATACATACCACGGATGAGAATACAATGCTATCTTTATCCCTCTTCCTTAAAGTTCAAATTCCTCTCATTTTCTTATGGACAATCACATCTTTGGTTTCATCACAGATAATGCATCGAAAACAAAGGAGTCTACTTTTCAGAAATAATCTATATTCCTATTATTTCTATAACAAAATGCCCAGTTATTGCCCAAACCCCTTCTCTTGCAGCTTTCCTGCCATTTGGGGTTGTGTTAGCTTAGCTTCAAAAACCACCCTGCAGATACATATGTGCCGCAGTTGCCACCGCAGAGCTGTCAGGAGTGGGGACTGAAGACACCTAGCAATCTACAGTGAATAAAACATGCCTTCAAAACCACACAGAATGTACGCCTTCAGTACTTTTATATTTAATGTGTAATCTGTGATGTGCCGCTTTATAAATATTTTACATTGCTTTATTTTTGAAGTTTCACCTTGCCAAGTACACTGGTAAATAATTCCAGGGCAAGGACCAAAGCTTGTGAGTGTGTGTGTGTGTGTGCGTGTGAGTGTGTGTGTGTGTGTGTGTGTGTGAGAGAGAGAGAGAGAGACACAGAGAGAAATAGAGAGAGAGAGCGTGAGCCAGAAAGTTCTCTGTAAAGAGCTGTGTACACTTTGCTAAGTGCTTTACGTGTTTACCAAGGTCTTGTTAAACTCACTGTAAAGCCACCTGTCACACTACTGACAAGGAAAGGTGGCTAAATTGGAAATACAGGAATTCATCTGGGTAATGGCAGCATAAAAATAATTCAGGAAGTGGAAAAAAATCCAGAAACACAGAAGGAAAAAATTCATTAATAGGTGCCTAGCAAGTTTCTTTTATATAAAACTGTTAATAAGTTGTACATGCAAGGATATTACATTAAAGCAAAATATAGTTTCCTCTATTTTACCTGCAATTATAGGAAAATTAAGGCCAAATTCTCAAAATATTTAAGGCGTACACTGTATGACTAATGGAACGCTTTGGGACCAACAATGACCTTATCAATAATTTAATCATTTTTATCCCAACTGGGTTTAGTTCATACATATATTCACCACACACAAAATTTCCTGTGCTATTTTGGACTTTCTTCATTGAGCTTAAAAACCAAGAAAAAAATCAGTTCTTTATGGAATGAGTTACCAATAGAAACAATTTCAGTATGCTTTTGTATTCCTAGAAAGGAAAACTTACTCTAAGAAATGAGGTCCTGTAAAGAAGTCACTCCTAAAATTAACATGCTTTTATTGCAGTTAAAAATACTTAGCAAGAATTTAAGTTACACTTAAGGGTAGCATTAAACCTTTCTTTTAGTTTCAGTTTAATTGCTTGATACTATTAATCTTGCTTTATGTATGTTACACCTGCAGATTGCAATGCTCGTAACCTATACCTTGTATTATTTGTGAAAATACAGTAATTCATTTTTTACCAGACTTACTTAGTAATTAAAATCTACACAAACCAAAAAGACCTTCTGAAGTATTAAATTTAATAATAAACCACCCACAGACAGGACAGTCTCCATGTCTGCATTTATGCCACTATTCTCAGTTTTAAATTTCTGTGTAATTAAGCTGTTATCCCCTGGGGATCAGTGATTCCTGATGGTGTTATTGCTTGGTGAATGACCCATGGAAACACCAAGAGAAATACATTTTTTACTGATCAGTTTATGAAAATGACCAATTTGACTGAGGTTTAAATAAACAATTTGACTGAGGCTTAAATAAACATAGCCTTAATCCAACATGGCTGCAGTGGGTTATACACGCAGAAAGCAATTTATACACTAGATCTTCATTTCTTTTTTCTTCTGAGATATGGGTACAGCCACCTTGGAAGAACAAGTAAAATGGAAAAGGTATATTCAATTTAATTTAACAGACACTATAGGGGCATCTTGAGTAACCTGTGATCACTGGGTAAGCATATTGGAACACAAAAGAGCAATGTTAGAGTTTTGCTTAATGATATTAATTTTGTCTTTTGCCTTCTGTTCACTTGTACTTTTCAAAACTAACAGTTAATTTTTAAATAATCCATGCCTGGTAGAGAAGAAACACAGAATCCAAATTCTGCGTTTGTGTCAGAGAAACACAAAAGCAAATCAGAAGTTCCCATCTCTGTGCCTGCCTCCTCCCTTGACTGAATTTAGGCTCTTCTTATACTGAGTTCCTTTGTACTCAGTTCTTTTTGAATTAATTTACCGAGTTTTCCTTTATGTCAACTCTGTGAAAACAGTCTTAAAATTAGAACCAAATATTGTAGTTATTATAATTAGGGTCACAAGGCAGTCTCATCTTTAATTCTAACTTCTTTGGAGAGCAAAGCCACAAAAGATGGAAGCCAAAATAAATCATTCCCCCCCCCCCAGTTTCACGTTTATTCTTTTTCTGACAGCTCTGCAGAATACATTATTGGAAGATGCTTAGCCTGTTGGCTATTTTTTCAATCTATTTCAATTTGGTCTCCTTAAAAATATTTGGGATCTGCATGTGTTACAGAAAGATCTGAATACTTCAAGCCCATCAAACTCTGCTGCAAAAACTGAAGGAACTGCACTTCAAATTAGTTATTATCTTTAAGGAACTCAAATTTGCTTTCTAAGTGCTCCTTGTAATACGCAGGTTGAAGCCAGCTTGAATTTGGCTTTCTGGGAACACGTGTTAACCCCCACAGGATAAGTACACGGACTGTCAAAAGCGTATTTTTGACTTTGGGGAAAATTCTCTGTTCCTTTCAGTGGGCAGTACATAGCCCTTTATTAAGGAAGGTTTCTTATTCCAAAAATAAGTTCCTAATAATTATTACCCATTCGTACTGTAATTTATTCTCTTTGGCAAGGGTCTGAAGCTGTTTTGAAGCTGTTTTGTCAGAACAACTATAATACGCCCTTTGCAAAAACAGCCTGAATGGAAAGCAGAGCCTTGTGTATCTATGTTTCTTCAGCGGTTCAAGATGCTCTGAGAGTGTGGGGCACAGAGGATGACCATCACACGTCTTGAGGCTGTATAATCCTTGAACGTTCCCTCTCTCTCTGTCTCTCTCTCTTTCTCTCTCTCTCACATACACACACACACACACACACACACACACACACACACACACTTCTTTCAGAGGTAGACCTGCCATTTGGATTACAAGTATGGTATATCGAGGAGTAATTTTAGGATGTATGATTTACCAGCAAGTTCAAATAAAGCTATTGAAAGGTGGTCATACTCCAATATCGATTTAGCTGTATGAATAGGATGTGCTCTCACTGAGAATCCTATTGTACACTCCAACCAGGGTGCAGCTGGAATCATAGCCCTGACTCAAGAGAACATGGGGGTAAAAGCTGCTATGAAGTAATCTCTCTACCCGATCACTTACTTGGGCTCCACTACAAGTGAGCTACTGGGCATCTCCTTGAGAAAATTACTTGGAAGCCACTCCGACCTATGAATAACAGCATGAAGAATTCATGGATGGTCGGTGGTCACGTTGGGACACTTAATTTTAGGCTCTGTGAATACTAGTGTTTATTTATACTACAAACAAGTCTTACTTCTAGGAAGTCTATAAATAGGCTTTGTTCTGTCATTTTATCTTCAGGAAAGGGAGTTATGAGCAAGTCGGTTTTCTGAAAGAGCACACACCGTCTTCCTAAAAATAATTGCTCCTATCCTTCCCTAATCTGAAACTCATTAAAAAACAAAACAAACCTTGTGCGACTTTATTTATTTATTTATTTTTTGAAATTGTCATAGGCTATTTCACATACCAATGAGATCTTAGCCTCACTGAATAACACTTTTCAATTTCCTCTGCATAAATCTCCTAATACACTCATATATATTGTTGGAGGAACTAACATAAGGTGTAACACTAAACTAAGAAATATCATCAGGATCCATGTGATTCAGGGTGGACGTAAGACCGCACGTCTGCAGACCGGTCACACGTCGTGAAGAGAGTCAGACTGAGCCCCTTCCTAAGAGGCAGCAGCGGTGCCTGGTTTCTATGACTTCTTACCGCTTACCTGTATCTGTAAGCACCTTCTGGGAGTGGTTTTCTCGGGCCCTCTTTTCCTTCTCCCCCTCCCCGCCTTCGCACAAGGCGCCCCGACCCTGCCCAGCTGTGCGGAGGCTAGGACAAGTGCGTCACTCAGGCCTGATGCTTACAGGTTCCGTATCTATTCTGTTCCCCCATCACACTGTCCAGAGATGAAGGCACTGATAAACAGATCCCAGCTCAAGGGTTAATTACTGATAGGTTGGTTTGGTTCTTCTTCCTTCTGCGGCAGATCACAAGCTCCTTGGGGTTATTTGGTGTTGGACAGAGTAGGGGAGTTAACAAATGTTTATTAAATTAATATGAATCCTCCTTCCCAGGTCAGCTCTTGTTAACCAGTGATCTTCTTGACCTTGAGCCTGCATCCTTGATCTCTCATACGTTTCCTAGCTGCTCATCTGACATTCCCCTGGGCTGCTCTCCTCTCTGTAGGGATCCCTCGACACACATACTGAATAGTAAGTGATCATACCTATGAAGGAATCGATCAAGGCCTCCTAAGCCCTCTCTCTTGGACTTTCTCCCTTCACTTCCTGTACTCTGGCTCCCTGCTTGCCTACACCTCAGATGGTCTGCAGCTGGGGCCTGTAGTCTACTAGGACCCTGCCCTCAAAATGTGATCCTAGGACCGGCCCCAACATTGGGGAGCTTGTTAGAAATGCAGACTCCCAGGTCCCTAATATAGTCCTACTGGATCAGACTCTTCATTTTAACCAGACCTACAGGTGATCTCTGTGTATATTAAAGTTTTGGAAGCCATGGACTAGGTGACAGTTCCCTGTTTCCCACTCATTTTGGTGCCAGCTGTCAGGGCTCCTAAAATCCACCATGCATCCGCGTATAATGTTATTCTAGGAGGAGAGAAAAGGCTTAAACTGTTGGATGACTCTTCTAACTAGAGTAATGGTCTCAAACTTTAGTATGCATCAGACTTGCCTGGAGGGCTTATTAAAACGCAGATTGCTAGGACGCATCCTCAGAGTGTCAGATTCTGATCCTGAGGTTTAGATGGGGCCCGATCGTTTGCATTACGAACTAGTTCCCTGGAGCTGCTCACGCCGCTGATCCACAGATCACAGTATGAGAATCACTAAATGAGGTTCTGGTTTCTGTTCACATCCCCTTAGTCCTGGGTGGGGGTCTTCTAATCAGCTTACTCATTGGTTTCGTGGACCAACGGCCATGAAACATCTAATGGCTGGGACACCAAGCACACACAGCCAAACCTCTCTTAACATTCTATCTCTAGTAGTATCTATACTTCTTGCCCCCAGGAAAACATCACCATAAAAACATGATCCAATAAAAAGGAGAGACACAGACATTCGGGAAAAGGAGAAGGCCTCCCAAAGGTTAGGAGAAACTGGGCCACTCTGATTTTGTTTAACTCCCAGTATATTACAAGATGAAGAAATGCCAGAACAAGGCCATAAAAAATTGTGACATTTTATAAGTTAACATTTATAGGTCAATGTTTTTTAAACATAAATTTACTATGATGGTTACATACAACTGCAGTTCAAGGCAGAGCGAACACTCTTAAGTTTGAGGCCCTCTGTGTTTAGCCCTGAGTTGATGACTCTCCTGGGTTCTCTGGTGATCGGCTCTAACGAGGTGACAGTTGGGATGGGACAGGACGTGGCCAATAAGCTAGCTGCAAGGAGGGGAGTGGCCAGTGCATACAAGGGGCAGAGAATCCCAGTGCCACCAGGACCCAAAAGGGCACTCTCCTACTCCCCATGCAGAAGCCCTACAACATTGGGAGCCTGGCTGAATGGCCAACGATTTGGTGATTTCTCTTCTGTGTGACCCATGAACCATTCTCACCCCGAGGTTCTGCGCTATCAGTATGCTCAGACGGATCTGTCTCTAAAAGAAAACATGCATTTAAAATGTTTTACCTGGAAAGATAAACAGCTAAACAGTAAGAGATGTCTGCCCCAATGGTATCATTACTACCAGCCCCCACGATGACCTGGTAGAAGAGAGATTTCAGGATAAGGGAGCGCCCCTGGAACCTCTCAGATCTCCACGCGCAGTTGAAACAAAGGAAGACCACCCAAACAAGGGCAAGTGGAGGCTATTTATTCAAAGCTTGCTATAGCAAGGGAGTCAGCTACCATCACTTGTGTTTGGCAAAGGATCAAAAGCAGTCAGGGGAGTGGGAAAGCTTTATTAGTGAATCACAGAGAAGGCTTCAGGTCTGCCTGATTGGAGGCTATAAGGATGGCGCTGGGCCGACCAGAAGAGGAGCCCCATTTGTGATTGATTTGGGGAGCATATTAGCTTTCTCTGTTTGGTCCTGAGTTGGAAGCAGGCAAAAACAGGGGAGTTGGCAGTCACTGACCAAGTCCTGACTGTTCCGGGCTGATTTTGCTGCAGAGGTTGTGACTTGGCTTCTTGCACAGGTCAGTGCTCTCTTGTCCTAGATTGCCTGGCCAGCGTTCACTTTCTCATTCAGTCTTTCTTTACCGACTCCAGGCTGCTCGGCCTACGCCCATGCCTAGTCTAGAACCAGCTACAGTTTCAGTTTCACAACATTACTTTCTCGGGTAGTTCTGAAGTCTAAAGGGAGACAATTGAGAGGCAGTGGCAATGGGTGTGTTTCCCTCTTTACAAAGCTTTATGGAAAGCATGAAATAGTGAAACGTAAATTCTATTCTCTATATAATTAGAGAGGAGTTGTGGACCCCTTTGAGAATTCAATCAAGTTGATGAACCCTCTCCCCTAAAATATACACACATCCACACACATACTCATGTGCAAGCCATTTCAGGAGTTTAGCTGTTCCATGGACCTTAAATTAAGAAGTTATGCTCTGTATTATTGTTTATTTTACTTTAGAGGTTTATACTGCCATGGAAAGTTATACTCTACTGAAAGGAATACACAGCCTCTTTGTGCCTATTTCAAATTATCTCCTTGCATTTTAAAGGAACAGCATAACTTCTTTCTTCCTGGATTAAGTGTCTGCTACTGAGGAGCTAATCTTTGTGGCTCAGCTGGTTGAACAGCCTATAATTCAGCAGCATATTGGAAAAGTGTCCCTGATTGGCAATTCTCACCTTTACTAAGCTGGAGATGGAACAGCTGGGGAGAGGGCAGTGGACATCCTTCACTGACTTCCTCTCCTGGCTCAGGCTAGCCCTGATCTGACCGTAAGTAAGGCTGCTATGAAAAACACCCAGGATCTTCACTTAACATGTATTTCCTGAAATTCAACTGTGTAGCAGGCACTGTGCTAGGCCCTAGATGGGATGAGATGCTGACAACTTTCAATGATTAACATGGAAATTATCCAAAGTAAAATTCTAATTCAGTCAAAGCCCTACCAATCTGGGTTCCCACGGTCACTTTGTATTTTTCTGTGCCCCCTCCCCACTAAGTGCCTCAATCAACCAGGGTATGTTCAGGGAATGCAAACTAATTGGCAACATTAGCACAATATAGTTAGGAAGGTAAAAACAATTTAAAACACCACTAAATACATTTCAAAGTCAAGTATTAACTGTTTTTGGATTACCCACCATTTGGGATTATATGTGCCCTGGTTCCTGTCCATTAATGCAGATAAATGAAGAGCGGAATGTATCTGCACGGGGCCCAGCTGACTTACAAGGGGGCAGGAGTCAGTGAGGGAGAAGGGCAGTCAACACCCACGTAGCTCAACTCAAACCCTCACAGTT
This sequence comes from Phocoena phocoena, assembly GCF_963924675.1. Taxonomy (NCBI): domain Eukaryota; kingdom Metazoa; phylum Chordata; class Mammalia; order Artiodactyla; family Phocoenidae; genus Phocoena; species Phocoena phocoena. The sequence goes on along the minus strand of NC_089222.1, from coordinate 10,823,798 downwards.
ACCTTTCTCTAGTAATGGAAGCAAAATGGGAACAAAAGAGGGTTAAAGAGGGGTGGGCTACTCCACTTTATCCCTGGCTCCCTAGCTAACAGCTGAAGTTTAGTGCCCAAACAACTTTACAGTCAACTGTGTGTATGTGTGTGTGTGTGTGTGTGTGTGTGTGTGTGTACATTTAAAAAATATAGGGACAAATATACACCAAGCAAAAAGAAAATGCATTTCCTTATGCGTAGACTTCATAATTTATAATGGCAAATATCATGCATTTATATGACTTTTTTGATTTCTAGAAGTACTACCAAATACATGATCTAAAAATTAGCCTTAACTCTCTAAAAGTGGTATTTCTTCAAGTGGTCTGTGGAATATAGGCATTAAAATCACCTGTGGGAAAATGCATGTTTCAGAGACAGGTGATGACTTCGTTGAGCCTCCAGTACAGAATGATGGCTCCAAACAGGCAGGGCAGGCAAACAGGCAAACATGTTACAGATGTCCAGAGGTCCCAACAGAGGTCCATGGCCCAGCCTGAGCACACCCCAATCAAAAGCAGATTGTAGATTTAGACAATGATACTTTAGCTCCAAGCTCAGTGTTCCACCTACTTTTTTATAATCCTCTGAATTCTCCTCTATAATTCCTAAAGGATATCTAATTCAGATTTATATTTTAAAAACACCTCTTCACATTCATGTCTGAGTCACAAGACTCAGAATGCACAGTAACTACTCTTGCTATCTATCACTACCACAAAACTTAGTGGTCACTAAGTTTTTCTGAGTACAATACAAGAAATGGAGCTTTCTGAAGGACTTACTTTGATAAATCATGATCAGCTATTTCACTAGCACTCCAGTTACATACAATACAGTGGTAATTACAGCTACAGGACCCTAAAAGATTTAGAGTGTTTCCTTTCAAGGAAACTCATTAAGGAAACTATAGAGAACTAAGAACTTACAAAGAAAAATTAATTGCCACTTTTGGTCAGCCTATTTTAGAAAGACTTATGAGGTCTAGATTGTACATTGGGCTAAGGGAGATAACAGAAACTCGGTGAAGTCCGGCTTACTGAGGGCATCATGGTACATAATATGTTCATAAGTTAATCTGCTCGTAAAGCAACTCACATATGAAGCACAAAAACATCCCGTAAAACACTTTAAATTTATTTTTATCAACAATACTCATTTCCTTTCCACATCAGCTAGCAGTTACTGCGGCTGAGAGCTGGTTCTGAGAAGCTACAAATCCACTATCTCAAAGGCAGAAATGCTGCTCTGGCCACAGCCTTCTGTCTTACCAGTGTTCTCACTTCCAAAATTCTTCTATTTCCTGTGAATTACAGTGAAAACTATGTGGGGTTATTATTTTGTTAATTTTGAATAACTTTTTGCAAGGTGAAAAGTAATTTTAACATGTAACGGGACATACAGTGAGAAGTAATTTCCCTTACTATTCCTTGATCCACTCCCTCCAAATCCACCTGCCTAAGTGCAGCCAATGTGCTTCCATAACACAGAGGCACTTTTAGGTATGCAAACGCCTTTTAAAAACAGACATGGGAACATACTAAACCATGTATTTTAAAATTTAACAATATGATTGTTAAAATGGAGAGCATTCCAAATCAGCATTTATAGAAATACTTTATCCTTTTTTGTGGTTGCACAGTATTCCACTGAGTGGATGTATCATGATTCAACCAGTTCTTTTACTTTGATGGCATTTAGATTTCTCCCTTTGTTATTACACATGTCTCCTCTGTATGGGTCTTTGTGCTTGAAAGCACAGTATATCTTGGAAAGAAGGAAATGGTTTACTTCATGTTACCTCAACACTTTAGTTTGATTTTAGACTCTTTGATTACAAAGAGTAGAAGTGAATGATCTCAGGAAAAAAGGGGGCATTTGGGAACACAGTAAAACAGTGGTTTTCAAAGCGTGGTCCCTGGACCAGTAGCATCAGCATTACCTGAGAATTTCTTCAAACTGCAAAGTTTTGGACATTCCCCACCCATAGTTACTAAACCAGAAATCCTGGCAGAATTTGCACAAGCCCTCTGGGTGATTCTGATGCAAGCTCAAGTTTGAAGCCCCTACTTTAAGAGTTATATAACAGAATACAGTTCTGGGCCCCAAAGCTACCAGGGACTAAGAAAGTTTCAGTGACCTCTTTTTCCATCTCTCTCAGGCTACAGGGAGGTCTCTTTTCCCAGGCAGAAATTTTATTGTAATATTGTCAAATTTACCAAACTTTTTTCTTTATGGTTAATGGGTATTTGAATATTGCACCTAAGAATATAAAAATAATAATTTTATTCCAGTTTTGTTTATATCACTGATCTACCCAGAATTTATTTTGGTGCAAAAATAGAGATACAGTTTCATGGTTAACCAAATAGCTAGTTAGTTCTAAAAACTGTACTATTAAATAATCCATTATTTTTCTATTGATTTGAAATTCTACTTTTATCATACATGAAATTGCCATATGTACTGAGGGTCCTATAGGTATTGACCCTTTACCAATTCCAAACTGTTATAAGTATGGTATCTTTACAACACATTTTAACAGGGGATGGGGCTAATGACAAATTTATACCAGAACATTCCTGGCTATACCTGAATGTATAAAAACAAATTTTTTGTAAATAAAATTTTATTTATGTTTGCTTTTTAAATTGAGGTATAACTGACATAATATTATATTAGTTTCGAGTGTACAACACGATGGTTCAATACTTATATATACTGCAAAATGATCATCACAATAAATCAAGTTAATATCCGTCACCATACATAGTTATGACTTTTTTCTTGTGACTACAACTTTGAAGATCTACTCTCCTATCTACTTTTCAACATGCAATACAGTATTATTAACTATAATCACATGCTGTATGCTGCATTCCCAAGACTTATTCATTTGACAGCTGGAAATTTGCACCTTTTGTCATTTATTTTTAATTTGTACATGTATATTTTCTATTTTATAATTTTAATGTTTGTTACTTATTTTCCCCCAAAGAAAGTTTGTATGTATACTAGTTCGTGCCATTTATGTTTTCTTATCGATTCATAACTTTTAGTTTTAATTCCTTCATTTTGTTTTCTTTAGATTTATTTTGCTGTTATTTTCCTCACTACCTGAGATGAATGTATGATTCACATATTTTTATTCCTTTTTTGTTTAGTAATTTAAGAGTATCAGACTAAGAACTTCTAAGAGTATTGTTTTAGTCAAAATCAATAAGTTTTGATCAATATACTTTAATTACCATTAATTTCTAGAAATTATACAATTTCAATTTTGATTTCTTTTTAATACGAGAGTAAAGATTTTTTTTTTTTTTTGCGGTATGCGGGCCTCTCACTGTTGTGGCCTCTCCCGTTGCGGAGCACAGGCTCCGGACGTGCAGGCCCAGCGGCCATGGCTCACGGGCCCAGCTGCTCCGCGGCATGTGGGATCTTCCCGGACCGGGGCACGAACCCGTGTCCCCTGCATCGGCAGGCGGACTCTCAACCACTGCGTCACCAGGGAAGCCCAAAGAAAGTTTTAATATTTTCAGTGATAGGTTTGTCTCGGGGTTGTTTTCTATTTTTGTTATTAATCTCAAGTGTTGTCGTCAAAGAATACAACTTTCTACTATGTGAAATTTACTGAAGCTTTTCTTTGTGGCTACTTTAAAAATAAATATTCTATGGATACATTAATTTCATTCTCTGTTTCTAGTATATAGAGTTCGATATATATTACCTAGGTCTGACATTCAATGTGAATAGTTAGGTTCTCTACATCCCTACTTTAGAGTGAGTTGGCCTGATTTACCATGAATGAGGAGAGGTACAAGTCATTTAGTATTACCGTATTTCTATGTATTTCTCCTTATAGTTTCTGCAACTGTTACATTATATTCTGAGGGGCTTTTTTACGAGGGGGCTGCGGGGAGGTATACAATGATTAAAGAAAGCTCTTCATTATAAACTGTAAACTTTTTCACATTCATAAAATGTTCTCATTTATCTCATTCAATGCTATTTGCTTTAAATTCATTTGTCTGATATGAATATTATTATACCTCATTTTCATTTGCTTTTTTTAGTATGCCTGTGCAAATTGTTTTATTTTCAATCTGTTTCAGTTTCCTTTGCTTTAGAGGTGATTTTCTTAGGGTAGGGTTGGTTTATTTTATTTTTTAAAATAATTTCCCTTTCAGACCTTGCTGCAATAACTGATATGACACATAAAACTGGATAAAATATATGAAACACGCAGACATAAGAAAACAGGCAGCATAGCACCATGATCCTTAATGTAAGGGGGAAAAGAAAACAAGGGGATCTCTGTAACTGGTTTTCTGCCTGGAAGTACTTTTGAGAGCACATATCAGGACGGGGAAACCCAAAGCAATGTGCATTGGTCTTGCTGGGTTGAGAAGACAGAAAGGCTGAGGGAAGTCTGCAGGATATGTTATCTTTAAAGGAGAAAGTTATACAGAGAAAGAAATCAGAGGTCTGCACCAGGGGATCTCCTTAACTTTTTCGCTGAATACTAAGTTGTGCACATGTAGGGTAAAACTCTAGTAGGCTCAGCAAAGAAAAACTACCAGAGAAAGAACTCCTACTGGGGAGTGTAAAAATTGCAAGAAGGTTTTACAAGGCTGGGAAACATCCACGTTCTGACTAAACAGGCTTGAGAGGAATTGGCGTATACACAGGGAATCCAGTGGAAATCCCCAAAGTGCCACGTCTTAGTAGTAGGGCTAAACTGGCCCTTGGGTAGAGGATACATTAGAACCATACTTAAAAAAAAAGTCTAAAAACAAGTATCAAAAAGATCAAGATGATCCAAAAGTAAACTCAACATTCCTCTAAAGGAAGACCACAAAATTCAGAAATTCAACAACATAACATTCAAAGTGCACAGCATTAAAAAACCCCACAAATGATGAGAAAAAGTAGTGAAATGTAACATACAACTAAACAACATACCAGAAAGGAATAAGACCAGTTTTACACAAATTCTTCCTAAAAATATGAAAGATGCAGAAACTCATATTGAAGCCAGCATTACTGAGGTCCCAAAGACAGAAAATGCAGACCAATATCCACCACAAACATAAGCATGAAGATCCTTAACAAAATATCGTCAAGTTGTATACAAAAGGCAAAGAGATAAGACAGGAAGAAATAAAGTGATCTTTAACTGCAGATGAAATAATTTTCAAACAAAATCCCAAACAATCTATAAAGAAGCTACTCAAGCTAGTAAGTAACTTCAGAAAGGATACAGGTCAATATACCAAAATCAGTTACATTTTTACATACTAGGAATGAACACCTAGAAACTGAAATCAAAAGAATCAGCACCCCCAAATCATAAAGTATTGGGTTGGCGAAAAAGTTCGTTCGGTCAGTGAATACGTTGTTCAATAAAGTTCTTCGTGAAAATGAAAAATGGGTCTTTTGTTTTTACTTAAAACCGAACTAACTTTTTGGCCGACCCAATATTTAGGGATAATAAGTGTAATATTTATAAGCTGAAAACTATCAAAAAATAATGAGAGAAATCAATGAAGACCTAAATAAATGGAGAGATACACTCTGCTTATTGGCTAGAACAGTCAATAGTGCAAGATGTCTGTTTTCCTAAAGCTGATTTTATAGACTTAGTATAATCATTATCAAAATCCCAGCAAGATTTCCAGTGAAATTACAAGCTGGTTCTAAAATATGAATGGAAAAGCAAAGGATTAAGAATAACCAAAACAATTTTAAAAAGAAAAAGCAAAATTGGAAGAGTCCTACTACATAATTTCCATAATTTCCATTATTACCTAGATCAACAGAACAGAGTACAGAGTTTGGAAATAGACCTACACATATTTTCAATTAATTTTGCTAAAGATGGTAAGGAAAGTCAATTGTGAAAAAATGCTCTTTTCACAAACAATTACGGAATAATTGCACATCCACTATAAAACAATTAAGATTAGAACTATATTTCACACTTTACACAAAAATTAACTTAAACTGGATAACAGATGTAAAGGCAAGAATTGTAAAATGTCTTGAAAATAAGTAAGAGAAAAATTTTTGATATTGATATATGCAAATATTTCTTAGGATATAGAAACTCTAACCACAAAAAGACACTCTTTGAAAGACACTGTTAAGAAAATGAAAACATGGGCAACACATTGGGAGAAAATATTTACAAAATATGTATTGAAAAAGGGAATATACAAATAACTCTCACAACTCAACTGTAATAAACAAATACCTCAATTTTTTAAAATCACGAGATGTCAACAGGTACTTCACCAGAGATGTGAATAACAAACGTATGAAAAAATACTCAAAATGGTTAATAATTATGGAAATACAAATTAAAACCACAATGAGCTACCACTACATAATCACAAGAATGGCTTTTTAAAAAAATGACAAAACCAAGTGGTGACAAGGATACAACTGAAATCCTCAAACACTACTGGTGGAATACTCATTTTGAAAAGCAGTTTGAAAGCCCCTTGGCAGTTTCTTATAAAGTTAAACATATATTTACCAAACAAACCAGTGTCCATATCCTTGATATTTATCCAAGAGGAGTAAAAACTAAGTTCACATAAATAGCTGTACATAAATATTTATAGTGTTTTTTTCATAATTGACTCAAACTGCAAAAACCCAAATGTTCTTCAACTGGAGTAAGAATAAACAAACTGTGGTACACCCAAACATGGTAATACTACTCAGTAATAAAAAGCAATGTTACCGATACAAGCAACAACATGGATGAATCTTAAATGTCTTACAATAAGTGAAAGAAACCAGACTTAAAAAGCTATATACCACATGATTCTGTTTATATGATATTCTAGAAAAGGCAAAACTATAGAGACAGACTGAAAATATCAGTGCTGGCAGGGACTGGAGTTGAGGGAGGGAATGATAACAAAGGGGCGTAAGAGAAATTTTTTAATTGAAAAATTACTTCTAAGTACTGACTGTAGCGCAAATGTATGTTTTTGTCAAGCTATACGTCAAAAAACTTAAATCAAAAGAAGAAAGATACAAGCAAACTGAGTCACAAAGACCTTGAACACTAAACAAACAAAACCCAAAAGGTCAATAAGTAAATAATGAATTTTTTAAACCCCCACCCATGTTAGTATTACAAAGTGGGGAAAAATGGTGAAATAGATAAATTCTGTGTGACTGTACTCATTTCCTAGAGCACTAGACATGTAAAGTGTAAGGAGGAAATTTGAGGAACATTAAGTAATCTCATGGAAATATGAACAGGTACTACTATACAAAAATATACTTTATAGATGAGGGGAAAATTTGTTTTGATATTCAGAACACTGATAAAGAGAAAACCTGAAATAACTATTCCAAGACACTAGAGCTGTGTTCTATCTAGACAGGGACACTGGAGGGTAAGAAATGACAACGTCACCGCCACTTTGGTGGTACTTCAAATTCTGGTGTTCTCCAGTAAGCCTGTATTATTTACCTCCCAGAGTTCTCAAGTGGCTATCCCATTTATTCTGAAAAGATTTTTAGCTGCGTTCAGTGGCAGAGACAGAGTAGAGTGTGCTTGCTCCATCTTACCTAGAAACAGAACCTCTCTACTTGAATATTATAAAAAGTCATCTCAAACTGAAAATATCCAACACCAAACTCCTAACCCTCTCACCACTTTTCCTAACTCAGCAAACAGCAACTGCACACTTCTAGTTGCTCAGGGACCAAAAAACTTGGAACTTCCTTTATTTCTTTCCTCTCATACCCCACATTTAGTCCATCAGCAAATCCTTTTGAGTTTTATCTTCAAAACATATTCATAATCTGACCTTTTGTCACCAATTTTAGTGATAGTATCCCAGTCTTCCATCTTGATACCAACTTTACTGATGCTACCACCATCATCTTCTACTTTGATTAACCAAATATTCATTTAATTTCTAAAATTAGTCTTTCATTTAATGAAAAACATACTTGAGGACGTTCAGAAGCACCTAAATACATAAAGCATATATTAACAAACATAGAGAAAGAAATTGACAGTAACCCAATAATAGCAGGGGACTTTAACATCTCACTTACATGAATGGACAGATCATCCAGACAGAAAAATCAATAAGGAAACACTGGCCTTAAATGACACATTAGATTAGACAGACTTAATAGATATATATAGAACATTCTACCCCAAAGCAGCAGAACACAAATTATTCAAGAGTACTTGGAACATTCTCCAGGAGAGATGAAATGCTAGGCCACAAAACAGGTCTCAATAAATTTAAGAAGACTGAAATCAGATCAAGCATTTTATTTGACCACAGTGCTATGAGACTAGAAATCACCTATAAGGAAAAGAAAAAAAAAAGAACCACAAACACATGTAAACTAAACAATATACTACTAAACAACCAATGGGTCACTGAAGAAACTAAAGTGGAAATTAAAAGAAAATGGAAACACAATGATACAAAATTTAAAGAACACAGCAAAAACAGTTCTATGAGGGAAGTTAATAGCAATACAAGCTTACCTCAGGAAACAAGAAAAATCTCAAATAGGCAACCTAACCTAACACCTACAGGGACTAGAAAAAGAAAAACAACAACAACAACAACAACAAAAACGCAAGTTAGTAGAAGGAAAGAATTCATAAAGATCAGAGCAGAAATAAATGATATAGAGACTTAAAAAAATAGAAAACTTCAATGAAATTAAGAGCTGGTTCTTTCAACAGATAAACAAAAGTGATATACTTTTAGCCAGACTCATCAAGAAAAAAAGAGAGAGGACCCAAATAAATAATTTCAGAAATAGAAAAGGAGAAATAATAACTGATACCACAGAAATAGAAAGGATAAGAGATTATTATGACATTATATGCCAATTAAAGGGACAACCTAGAAGAAATGGATATATTCCCATAAACATACAATATCCTAAGACTGAATCAGGAAGAAACAGAAAACATGGACAGACCAATTACCAGAAATGAAACTGAATCACTAGTAGTAATTTAAAAAATCTACCAATAAACAAAAGTCCAGGACCAGATGGCATCACAGGTGAAGTGTACCAAATATTTTACGAAGAGGTTAATGCCTATCTGTCTCAAACTATTTCAAAAACTTGAAGAGCAAGAAACACTTTGGAACTCATTCTACAAGGCTAGCATCACCCTGATACTACAAGCAGAGAAAGATACCACAAAAAAGAAAATTTAAAGGCCAATATCACTGATGAACATAGGGGCAAAAGCCCTCAACAAAATATTAGCAAACTAATATTTATGAATATAAGACTACATTAAAAGGATCATATACCATGATCAAGTGGGATTTCTCCAAGGGATGCAAGGATGGTTCAATATCTGCAAATCAGTCAATGTGATACATCATATTATCAAACTGAGGAATAAAAATCATATGATCATCTCAGTAGACACAGAAAAAGCTTTTGACAAAATTCAACATCCATTTATGATAAAAACTCTCAACAAGGTGGGTGTAGAGGGAACATATTTCAACATAATAAAAGCCATGTATCACAAGCCTTCAGCCAACATCATACTCAACAGTGAAAGATGAAAGCATTTCCTCTAAGATCAGGAAGAAAAAAAGGATGCCCACTCTCGCCACTTTTATTCAACAAACTATTTTAAGTCCTAGCCACAGCAATCCGACAAGAAAAAGAAATAAAAGACATCCAAATTGGAAAGGAAGAAGTAAAACGGTCACTGTTTGCAGATGACACAATATTATATAAAGAAAATCCTAGAAAATGCCACCAAAAACTATTAGAATAAATGAATTCAGTAAAGTTGCAGGAAAAAAATTAATGTTCAGAAATCTACTGCGTTTCTATACACTAACAATGAACTATCAGAAAGAGAACGGAAACAATCCCATTTACAATTGCATCAAAAAGAATAAAATGCCTAAGGAATAAATCGAACAAAGGAGGTGAAAGATCTATACTTGGGAAACTATAATACACTGATGAAAGAAATCAAAGTCAACATAAATGGATGGAAAGAAATGCTGCGCTCATGGACTGGAAGAATTAATGACTATACAACCCAAGGCAATCTACAGATTCAATGCAATCCCTATCAAGACTAATGACATTTCTTTTACAGAACTGGCACAAAAATTCTAAAATTTGTATGGAAACACAAAAGACCCCAAATAGCTGAAAAAACCTTGAGAAATAAGAGCAAAGCTGGAGGTATCATGCTCCCTTATTTCAAACTACACTACAAAGCTACAGTACTCAAAACAGTATGGTGTTTGCACAAATACAGGCACATAGATCAATGGAACAGAACAGACAGCCCAGAAACGAACCCACACTTATACAGGCAATTAGTCTATGACAAAGGAGGCAAGAATATACAATGCAGATGTACACTGCATATATAGCCTCCTCAATAAATGGTGTTGGCAAACTGGACAGCTATATGCAAAAAAATCAAACTGGACTACTCATATCATATGCAAAAGTAAACTCAAATTGGATTAAGGACTTAAAGGTAAGACCTGAAACCATAAAACTTCTAGAATAAAACACAGGCAGTACACTTCTTGACATCAGTCTTAGCAATACGTTTTTAGATCTGTCTCTTTAGGCAAGGGAAACAAAAACAAAAATAAACAAATGGGACTACATCAAACTAAAAAGCTTTTGCACGGTGAAGAAAACTTAATAAAACAAAAAAGTCACCTACTGGATGGGAGAAATATTTGCAAATGATATACCTCATAAGGGGTTAATATCCAAAATATAATATCCAAGTGTTGGCGAGAATGTGAAAGAAAGGTAACCCTTGTGCGCTCTTGGTGGGAATGCAAATTCGTGCACCCACTGTGGAAAACAGAGTGGAGCTTCCTCAAATAATTAAAAACGGAACTACCATATGATCCAGAAATTCCACTTCTAGGTATTTATCTGAAGAAAATGAAAACACTAATTCGAAATGATATATGCACCCCAACGTTCATAGCAGTATTATTTACAATAGCCAAGATATGAAAGTAACCTAAGGGTCCATCAACAGATGAATGGGCGAAGAAGATTCGGTATATATGTATACAATGGACTATTACTCAGCCATAAAAAAGAATGAAATATTGCCCTTCATAACAACACGGATAGGCCTGGAGGATATTATGCTAAAGGAAAGAAGTCAGATAGAGCAAGACAATTACCATATGGTCTAACTTATTATATGTGAAATCTAAAAAGCAAAACAAATGAACAATTATAACAAAACAGAAACAGAGTCACAGACGCAGAGAACAAACAAATGGTTGCCAGAGGGGAGGGAGGTGGGTGAAACAGGTGAAGAAACTTAAGAGGTACCAACTTCCAGTTACAAAATACATGAGTCACAGGGATGAAATGTATAGTATGGGAAATCTAGTCAATAATAACATAATATCATTGTATGGTGACAGATGGTAACCAGCCTTATCATGGCGATCATTTTGTAATGTATAGAAATATCAAATCACTATGTTGAGTACTGAGAACTAACATAGTGTCCTAGGTCAACTACAATTCAAAAACAAACAGACAAACTCACAGAAAAAGAGATCATATTTGTGGTTACCAAAGGTAGGGGGTGAGGAAGGAGGAACTGGATGAAGGCAGTCAAAAGCACAAACTTCCAGTTATAAGATCGTAAGTAATAGGGATGTAATATACAACATGATTAATATAATTAATATAAATGTTAAGAGTTCTCATCACAAGGAAAAATACTTTTCTTTTAGTTTGTATCTATATGAGATGATGGATGTCCACTAAACTTATCGTGGTCATCATTTCATAATGTATGCAAGTCAAATCACTAAGCTATGCACCTTAAACTTATACAGTACTGTATGTCAATTATACCTCAATAAAACTGGAAGAAGAAAATTTGAGAGGCAAATATATGCCAACTTCTGTTATAAATGGTGAGGTTTTGGCAGTAATCGAGACAGATAAAAATATCTTCATGGATCTTATTTGGTAGTAGAAAATTACTTCTAGTAGATAATGATTAAGATTTCAATACCTTCTTAACTGATTTCTTTGCTTCTGCCCTTGTCTTCCTACAGTCGATTCTCATCGCTGATTGTAAGGAGATCCTTTCAAAAGGTAAGTCAGATAATGCCATGCCTCTGCTCAAATTTCTCTAACAGTGTATCATTTCAGAGTAAAAGCCCACAAAATTACCAGCACTCACACCCATCCTTCCCATCTTTCTCCTTGATCAAGCTAGAGATCAGTCTCTCTCACTTAACCATTCATCTGCTATTTCTTAAAATTCCTCTCCATATTAGATATCTCTCCTATGAGTTTCAGACTTATATGTACAGCCTTTTGGTCACTGGGCCTCAGCACCTGGGTATCTCACGAGTACCTGATACTCAACATGTCCAACATTGAACTCATTTACCATCCCCCCCCCAAATTTGCTCCCACTCTGCTCTCCATCTCAGTTGCCCAAGCAAAAATCAAATATTATCCTCATCTCAACTGACATCCTCCTCCCCCATCCCACGAATCCTGTGCCCTGGTCTCTGTGATAACACACATATGGCCACCTCTTCCCCTACATATCTATTCTCTTCCCCCTTACTATAGACACTCTCTATACTGCAGATGCTCACTAATCATCTAATGACTCTTTGCATGAGAGAACTTAAAAATAAAAAGTAAAATGTAGTCTATTCTTTCTCAAATGTTTATTAAAAACATATCATATACACCGGGTCCTATTCTGTGTGCTAAGGACATAGCAATGAAGGAGGTAAGTCCCTGCCTTCCTAGAGCTTACACTGTAGTGGGGGAGCCAGAATGTAAACCAATAAATACATAATAAATCGTAAGTGCTATTAAGAAAAATAAAGTGCATAAGGGGATAATGAACCACAAATAAAGTGAGGGAACAAGCCATGGGGACATCTTAGGGCGAGTGAGTGGAAATAATAGAGAAGCAACAGCAAGTGCAAACGCTCCATGGTCAGAACAAACTTGACTTGTTTAAGGAAGTGTCTGGAAGAAGAGGACAGAGAGGTGAAGGGGCCACACGGGATCGCACGGGCCACAGCAGGGAAGGGCTCCGGGTACCATTCCAAATGTGATGGTGCTTGAGACCGAATGTTTGTGACCCCACAAAATTCATACATTAAATCCTAACACCCATGGTGATGGTATTGGGAGGTGTGTCCTCTGGGAATGGAGTTAGTTCTGCCTTCACAAGTGGGATCAGGGTCCTTATAAAAGAGATCCCGCAGAGCTCGCCTGCCCCTTCTGCCCTGTGAGGAAACGAGGGAAAACGGCCATCTATGAACCACCAAACAACGAATTGGCCAGTGGTTTGATCTATGAGAGAACTATGAGAGAGAAATTTCTGTGGTTTATAAGCCACCCAGTCTTATGGAACTCTGTTATAGCAGCCCGAATGAATTAAGACAGATTGGATGCTCTTGGAGGTTTCTGAGTAGGAAACTGTTATAATTCTATTTCTATTTAAAACAGGTCACTGTTGCTGCTGTGAAGAGAAGAGGCTGTAGGGAGACTGGGAGGAAAAGAGGGAGCCCAGTTAGGAGGCATTTGCAACAGTCCAGGTGAAAGATGACAGAAGACCGGGACCAGGGTGAGTTGGCCTGGTGGAGTTTGCAAACAAGTGGGGGAGATTCTGGATATATATATATATATATATATATATATATATATATATATATACTTTTTTTTTTAATTATTATTATTATTTTTTGCAGTACACGGGTCTCTCACTGTTGTGGCTTCTCCCGCTGCGGAGCACAGGCTCCAGGCGCACAGGCTCAGCAGCCATGGCTCACGGGCCTAGCCACTCCGCGGCATGCGGGATCTTCCCGGACCGGGACACGAACCTGTGTCCCCTGCATCGGCAGGTGGACTCTCAACCACTGTGCCACCAGGGAAGCCCTCTGGATATATTATGAAGATAGGGCCATTATGATTTGTTGATGGATGTGGGATGAGAGGGAAATAAATCCAGATGATTCATCCCTGGGCTTTAGGGGAGCCAGTGGGTGCATGTTGGTGTCATTTTATTTACGGATGGGAGAAGACAGAGAGCAGAGAAGTTTTCAGGAGAAAACCAAGAATGTAGCTTTGGACATGTGAAGTTAGGGTCCTGTGGCTTTCCAAGTGATGCTTAGGAAGCTAGGTATGTCAGATTAGATCTCGTAAGAGGAGAAGCAGAAACTGGAGATACCGCTTTGGGAGTCATGAACTTAGAAATGACATTTCAAGCCACAGGACTTGTGAAATCACCCAGGGAGATAGAGAAAAGAAGAGGTCTGAGGACTGGGTACTCTGAGGTGGCCATGTCAACATTTAGCAGCTGGGAAAGGAAACTGAGCTGATGAAGGAGATGGAGGAGAAACAGCCAGTGGAAGTAGGAGAAAAACCAGAACGGGGTATTCCGGAAATCCAGTAAAGAGAGTATTTCAAGAAGGATGTAGAAATCAGTGGTTTCAAGGATGAGAGGCTGAGTAAGAAAAGGAATGAAAATTGACCACTGTATTTAGCAACATGGGGAAAAGTGGTTAGAGGAATGGGGCAGGGGATAGGAGGTGACAGCCAGAGAGTAGTGGGTTTAAGAGAGTGGAAGCTGGAGAAACGGAGTTGTGCTGCCCCTCTGCCCTTTGCATGAGGAGCTTTGCTCTAACAGCTGGTGAGAAATAGGAAATAGCTGGAGAGGGATTCATGTTCAAGGTGGCGTGTTTCATGTTTGTTTCTTATTCCTTCAGATGAGACAGAAAAGACAGCATGTTCAAATACCAATAATGATACAGTAGACGGGGACTTACTAGAGCAGAACTGAATGGACAGAAGTGCAGGAACAAATCTTTGTGTAGGAGACAGTGGGACCCCGTGCCTGAGCAGAGAGGTAAGGGCAGTTTTGAAGAGGGCAGGGAGAGACGAAACAGACTGAAGGATATGCCTGTGGGAATGTGAGCAAGTTCCCTTCTAGGTTCTCAGTGAAATACACAGCAAGGGCGTGGGGACATGGGGAGGCGGGGGGCGGCTGGAGGGGTGTTAGATGCTTAAGAGGACAGGAAATACTGGAGGGCTGCTCCACAGTGCGAGGACCCACTTGAAGAGAGGTCAGTAAGTATGGCTGTTTTCGTCTGGCCACCTTCAGCTGCTCACTTACAGGCACCAGTAGGGTTTGGGTTTTGTTAGTCAATGACACAGAGGGAGGAAGGAACAAGGGTGCTGTGGGTAAATGCTCGGGCGTAATTAAAACGAGGGAGCACAGGAGGAGCTGGGGAATTGAGGACACTAGTGGAATAAAGGACAGTGGAAAAGCAGTGGGGTAAATGAACTGGAAATCAGGCTGGAATTGGAGATATGATCATGGAAGGGGCGGGAACAAGTCAGAGAGAAGCAAGTTTGAGGTGGATGTTCTTCGGGTGGTACAATTACTGGAAATAAAGAGATTATTGGCATGACCACGAGAGTAGGCAGCTGGAGGTGAGGAAGTAGAGGAATAACTGAAGGGCAGAGGCAGATAAGACCTGCCTCAGAAACACTGACTTTAGGAGCCACCGGGAAGTTTGAGGGAGTATTTTCTACTCATCATCCACAGTAGCTTTAGAGATTCAAAGTCATGCTAATTCTTGGCATATGTTTAGACTTTGGTGATTAACAGAGGAACTACCATTTATTGAAGACACTTGTTTTGGATACTTTATGGAAGTCATTTTCTTTTAAACTAATACCCGCTCTAGGGGGCAATCATTATGTCTTCATTGTACAGATGAAGCAGCTGCAGAGCTAAAAAAAATGGTGGGGTCAGGATTAAAACCTAGAACTGCCTGACCATAAAACTGAAGACTCTATCTCTTGATTGGAGCCCTTAAAGAAAGCCTAATTCTTTTTTTTTTTTTTTTTTTTTCTTTTTGCGGTACGTGGGCCTCTCACTGCTGTGGACTCTCCCATTGCAGAGCACAGGCTCCGGACGCGCAGGCTCAGCGGCCATGGCTCACGGGCCCAGCCGCTCCGCGGCATGTGGGATCCTCCCGGACTGGGGCACGAACCCATGTCCCCTGCATCGGCAGGCGGACTCCCAACCACTGCGCCACCAGGGAAGCCCCTAATTCTTAAATATAATCTCATTTACAACAGGAAATACACCTTCCTTGTTCTAAGGATTATGGGATCTGGTCTTTCATTTCAAGATCTACTAAATCCAAACACTGAGACCTTGGTAAGTCATCTTTTGATATAAATCTCTACATAGATGTTTTTCATATTTCTATAGAATTGTACCAAAAGGGTTCAGGACAAGGGAGAATTTTCCTCATTTTTCCTTTCAACATTCCGAGCTCTTCTGAGACTGATACTAAAATGGATAATTGGAGCTGATAATTTTTTTATTCCTCCCAAAGTGATCTGACTTTGCGTATTTAAAGCAAACACTTCACTCAATTTTACAGGGAACAATCCTCAGATAAAGCCCAGATAAGCTAGTCAGCTTAGAAATAATACAAAAACCTTTATAAAATCAATTATCCCTTTTAATCAGAATAAGATGATAGAGATTTGAATTTGGTCTAAGCCTTAAAATCTGAGTACATATACTCAAAAGATAAGAAAAGTATTTCTTATAAGATCATTTTGAAAATGGTGGATATGAATTTCATTAAGTATTTTAATGGAATGTATTATTAAACGTAACTTGACAAGTTATGGTCTTATCTGACATGGGGCCCATAGTAAGTTTTTTTCTGTCAAAAAGATGAAAGATAAGACTCAAATATAGCTGTTACTTGAAATACAGATAACTATTAACAGAATGTGTAAGGTCACAGTATGTGTATTTCATAGGTGATATCTTTCTTTTTTTTTTTTTTTTCTTTTTATTGCGGTACGCGGGCCTCTCACTGTTGTGGCCTCTCCCGTTGTGGAGCACAGGCTCCGGACGCACAGGCTCAGCGGCCATGGCTCACGGGCCCAGCCACTCCGTGGCATGTGGGATCTTCCCGGACCGGGGCACGAACCCGTGTCCCCTGCATCGGCAGGTGGACTCTCAACCACTGTGCCACCAGGGAAGCCCTCATAGGTGACATCTTTGAGTTGATGTTTCCATAATCCTAAAAACTTTTTGCCCTGACCCATTTACTCTCTCATTGGATCTTTCTGGTGGTCAGGGCAGCAGTGCAATGAATGACTCTAAACTATAGTGAGAAGGACCCATCTAGGACTCCCACTAGCAGGGCCACAATTCCCAGACTGAAAAATACAGAAAACCACTCCCTGGTAATTACTGCTCTACCTTCTCTATCACCAAAAAGGATTATTAATGCCTGCTTGCATATTTAACTGTTTTAAATGTCATAGAACACACATTAAATAGTCATGGGTCCTGCCTGCTGGAGTAAAGAATCTAAACAATGACCTTTAGGAAGTCTACAGAATCCAGTTTGAATTTTAAAGAATATCAAATTATGCAGGATGGATTTCAGCTATTATGTTGGAGAATTTAAGTGATAGTTTTCCCCAAAGACAAAAAGAGTTGAGATGTTATCTAGACAGAAGAAACCAAATGCATATTCATACTTAATGAAAATCGTATTTTGGCACAACGAGCTTCTCAGAAGAGTTTTATGAGCTGCTAATAAAATGTCCAAATAGGTGTTGCAACAAAGTAAGGCTCATGCTGACTTCTTCTCTTGTTTTCTATGCCCTTAATCCTATGCTGCTGAATAGTATAATATTTACAGATATAGGTCACTTTCCATCTTCAAAGAGCTTCAACAGCATATAGCCACCACTTTTTCAAAGCTTAAAATGTGTCAGGCGTGGGGCTAACAGTGTACATCCATTAACATAGTTTATCCCTTTAACAGCCAAATGAATTATTATTATTCTCATTTTACATTTCAGAAAACTATGGCTTGACGAATTTGTATAACTTGACAAACATAGTAAGATATGGAGAGAGGAGATTCAAGCCTAAAGCATGTGGGCTTAGCCAGTCTGCAAGGGCTTTGTAATGATATGGGCAGTAAGTAAAGTCTAGAAGATAGGGGAGAGAATTTGGAAACAGGGAAGCTGCACATATCTACTTTTATGAAAACAATTACACTATGTTACTCAATCCGTTAGGATTGCATTTGGTTGCAAGTAAGAAAAAAAAACAGTGTCTTAAATATGAGGTTTATTTTTGTCTCAGGAAAGAGAAGGACAAAGTATGTGCTTGCTGGCTTTGGGTCTACAGCTTAAAGATGTCAGGGCTGAGGTCTCTGAATTCTCTTTGGCATTCACTCATAGATGCAAAATGGCTGCTGCATCTACAGCCATCACATAGGAAAAAAGAGAAAGTGATGAAAGGAAAGGGTGAGGCCTATGTCTTGAAAGAAAATCTTTGACATAAATCCCCATCAGAGAGGCTGGAGATTAAATATAATTGGCCTAAACTGTGTCACACTGCACACCTGAACATAGGTACAGTAACATTCCAAAACCAACAACAAAAATATCCAACAAACTCTAAATCAGACTTATTTTAGTAAGGAAGAAAGGGTGAACAGAGATATTAGGTGGGTAAAAAGCACTGTCTGCCACATTTAACAGGAAAAGAATTTGGAATAGTTGAGTTTCATGACAAATGATGTACATCACATATAAATAACTTTGCAAGAGAGAAAACATAATTATTTTAGTCTTAAAAGTACAGAGAAGGTGATTGGCTACCAAGAATCTATTCTGGCCTCATTCCTTCCTAAACGAACTTAATTTAGTCCAGCCATGCACGTCTCCCCATCGTTATTCAGAAGAAAGTTGATAGCATCCCTTGCTCTGGTGGTCAGTGGTTCTCAAACACAGTATGCACCAGAATTATCTGGAAAGCTCTTAAAGACCCAGATGGCTGGGCTACCCCCCTAGAGTTTCCAATCCAGTGGGTCTAAGGTGGATCATTTCTAACAAGTTGGCAGGGAATGTTGACAATGGTGGTCCAGAGGCCACAATTTAAGAACCACTGCTCTAAAGGCAGGCTCCAGTTAGTCTGAGGTAAACAGTATATGATATTCTCTTTGGAAACCATTCTTGGTTTGGGGGTAGGCACAGATCTAATTTGGTTGATTTGGATTGAAAGGAACTGTTGTTTTGTATTTGATGAAAAGGTGCATTCTCTCTCTCCTGCTAGGCTAGAGCAAGGAAGGCTGTAGCTCCCAAATCATTTGTGAATCCAAGAGAATGGGTCGTAAGATACTGACGATTAGGTTAAATAGAAAAAATACTTGAGTCCTTAATTGAGCCCCTAGAGTCGCACGCAGCACCACTAGACTTCAGCTGTAGGAGACAATTAAGTTCCTTCATGCCTGAGCCAGTCTGAGGTAGGGTTTTCTACAACTTGCTGCCAAGTGTATCCTGATTGTAAATTTGAAGTTTAATGAAGAACACAATTACACCTTATTTAAAGCAGGTCATGAATAGACAAAACCTACACGTAACTCAAGCTTCATTTTAGACATTGGCTTAATATTTTGCTCCACACCAATTTTTTATCATCACTGTTAATGAGCACCAAAATGAAGTTTCATTTTTTTCCTTGTCTGTCCCCTATCTAATGAATAGTAAAAAGACAAAGTAGGAGAAAAGTAAAAGATCTAAATCATTTTATCCACAAAGTGAATAAATAATCATTAATTGAGTTGACTGAAAGAAAAAAATCAGATTTTTTTTTTTTTTCTGCTGTCTTATCCTAATATAGTCTCTATACTTTGCCTCTCACCCCATCCGGAGTGAGAGGCAAAGAGAGGAAAAGAAAAGACTCATTTAATTAAAGAAACTGAGTAACACAGTGATTTTAAATTTTGTGGCGTTCAGGGATCACTAACGCAAAGATTTTTGGCCGAGGTAATTCTGAAGTTATAATAAAACAGTGTTTCTAATCAGTTATTTTCATTTTGGGATTTGGGGGGATAATTTTAACCAAAGACACAAGAACATCTTAAATTTTAGAAGAATGTGGTATGACTTATCTCTAGTTAAGGAATGCAATGGGACAGAAAAGGGCAAGGAAGACAAAAATTGAGATGGCACAGAATTCAAAGACATGACTACTTGTATATATTCAACAATAATTAGTGAAGCTGTTTAACAATAGACAGCTCCAACAGCCATTTCCCTTCATCTGTTTGTCTAGATGCTTCTGTGCCACCACCAAGCCGGTTATCAATCTGGTGTCTCTCCTGTTCGGTCACCTCCTCACAAAGCAAAGCAGCCCGAGAAGCTCTCTTACTTAGAAGGACTGTGACAAACACAAACGAATTCTCACTCCACTATTAAGATGAAGGAATAGATATTAGCTTATAAATGACTGAAGTAAGTATATTTCAATATTAACAACATGAAAATATAAGTTCTGATGGTGATATTAAAGATGGCAATATTTACTTCATCCATAATTGAAAGACATGCTCAAAATAGCTCATTTTGGGAGCACTATTACATAGTATCTGCCTGAGACGAATTATGCAAATACTTACATCTTGTAATTTATTCAATTGCTTTCTAATTCCTCATTTTCTTAACTAAATTAGCTAAAAGGGGAAATATATGACCAAAGAAATGAATGTCCATCATCCAAATTAGTGTACAATGAATTCATCTTTCAAACTATAAGATCCAAGACGGGCAGACTTCTCTTCCTGCCTTAAAGGAATACTGCCTATTTAAACGGAGGCACAGGGGTTTCGGTGGTTTCACTTAGATACGTGCGCACCTACAGAAGCTCACACAAAATGCACCGATGGCAAGCAGTTAAGTTATTAATGAGCCAAAGTATTTCCGAGGAGACGATGGCACTGGGCAATACAGTACTGAGTGTGCAAGTGTGGTTGTGTGAGACCCCTGTCTGCAAAGTGTGTGGTGGAGACGAGCAAGGCCGAGGCTGTTCCTAATTATTCCAATTATCATGGCACACTATGAAAACTTGATTAATAACACTGAAGATACTGTTGTGGCAATTAGCCATATGGTTGTGGGACTTTATTCTGTCATGATGTAGCCATTAGCATCTACTTATGTTTGTCAGAACAGTGCATCCGTGACAAGCTGAAGTTCCGCTCACCTTGCCGAGTCCCCTGTGAGCATCACTAGAGCTCTGTTTACTCCTAGGAGCCTCTTGCCCGAGTAAATTTTTCATGTGGCATCCGGTTTGACTGGGGACAAATGTCAAATAGCTTATGTGACGACCCATCAAGCTAAGCTTTCTCTGAAAAACCACTTAGTGACTTGTGTGTCAAAACAAACTACTTGAAGAAAAGAATCTGACCAGTAATAAGTGGTCATCTATGTCGCCCTACATATTTCCATGGTTAGTAGAAACTGATCTTCACATACTGGCATTCAGAAATCTGTAAATATGACATTAGAAAGGATATGTGTATATTCACATACACACACCATATAGCAGAAAATTTACCACCTATAATATCTTGCATGACATCTGCAGTGAATTTATCTAAGAGAACTGAGGAGATAAAACTTTTATTCATGGGTGAGGAGATCACTTTAAGGGAAAAAAAGAGGCAAGGATGCTGGTCACCACCTAAAATGAATACTAGAGAGAAAACAGTCGAGGGCCTTGCAGCAGAGGGCTAAGAAGATCAATTTTAAGGAAAAGAAACTTTAAATTTAAAATGGAATGAATGTTAATGTGAGAAGCAGAACATTATGTTTATTTAGTATGAAAAAGTAGTCTTGAAATAGTTGCTGGCAGTAGCAAATTTGTCAGACAGTTCTTCTAGAAACTAGTGGGATGGTAAACAGTTCCCACTGTGTGTTTACAAGCCCTCAGGGCAGCCCAGAGCTCCCAGATGGAAGTGGGGGCTATGGGCACACAAGGGGGCAGGAAGAACCCTATGTTTCTATCTCATGCTTGGGTCCCCTCCACACTGGGGACGGGTCTCAACATGAAGGGACCAGGCAGCTACCCAGTTGGTGCCTGCGAAACTCCAGTCTGAGAAGTTCACAGTGAGGAACGATTTGCAGCAACAATGGATGGACCTAGAGATTGTCACACTGAGTGAAGTAAGCCAGACAGAGAAAGACAAATACCACATGCTATAGCTTATACGTGGAATCTAAAAAAAGGGTACAAATGAACTTATCCACAAAACAGAGTTACAGATGTAGAAAACAAATGTATGGTTACCAGGGGTAAGCGGGGGGGGGGGGGGGGGGGGAAGGGATAAACTGGGAGATTGGGATTGACACATACACACTACTATATATAAAATAGACAACCAACAAGGACCTACTGCATAGCACAGGGAACTCTACTCAATACTCTGTAATGACCTATATGGGAAAAGAATCTAAAATAGAGTAGATAGATGTATATGTGTAACTGTACACCTGAAACTAACACAACATTGTAAATCAACTATATTGCAATAAAAATTTTAAAAAGTCTATGCATGAAAACAGCACGGGGGCAAACAGGGCCTTCAGGCGATGGAGGGTCTGAGACCCCCAAAGAAGCAGGCCCATATCGAATTCAGGCTGTCAGCACAAGCAGGGAGAGGGCAGCAGCAGTGCTGGGGTGCAACCGTGCTGAGGGGCCGGGCACACCCACGGCCTCTTAAGAGTGAAGTACGATCTCACCGGCCATGACGCAAATACCTGATTGAGAATAGGCAGACGGAGAAAGTGACTGTTTGGCAGAAGGAAAGTACAGGCTGAGGCTGTCACTGTAACTTTAACAAAAGCAGCTCTTGTTTCATGTTAGGAAGCTGAGGATGGAGAGTCAATGTGCCCTGAAGACTCAGGAGTGTCATCCTCTGGAGCCTCCACACTCTTCCCGGAAGAGCTGCAAGGGCAGCGGGATTAGACAGAGGGATGGACACATCACCGTAATGGAGTCTGGAGTCAGTGACGGCGGGAATCAGCTTCTTTCCCAGGGATCTAAGCAATTTCATCCAATGCACAAATATTTATAAAATCAGTACAGGTGTGTGTCTAGTAGTGTATTTCTTCTCGCAGCTACCCAGAGCACCAGGGCTTGTCCCTGCTGCTTCTTTGCTAATTTAATCAGACACCACAGATCACCTCCTTGTAGATAAATCCTGGGCTGCAGGCACGCGCTCTTCAACTTACAAGTCTCTGAAATTGTCATATTAAATGTACAGAATTCCCTTGGTTTTGCACAGCGAATATATTATAATCATTTCGTTTTCAGAAAAATGTGCAAATATTTTCTGTATTATATCTACTGTATTTTCCTGTAAACCGTTTGTCTTAAATTATAATAAATAACACTGGTTAACATTTATTTGAGTGATTACTACAGTGAGAGCTTTACATGGAGCCCTTCATTTAATTCTGAACTCTTTAAAGGTATTATGCCCATTTTGCAGACAAGAAACTGTAGCTGAGAGATGCAGGTTGCTTTCCTAAGGTCACACAGAGGAAGTGGTGGAGTTGAGTTCATATTCTTAATCTCTATCCTATAGTGCCTTCTGATAAATGGTATTTAAATGAAAATTTTTAAACCACCACATTTACATGAAGCAAAGTGTCTGGGAAGGTATTAAGAGAACATTACAAATAACTGTAAAAGGAATATTCAAGCTGAAAATGCAGTAAGAAATCACAGTATGTTACTGTAACAGAGATTTGAACAGTCGACTCAACTTAATCCTCTGACACAACTCATCACGGCACCCCCCTCCTCCCATCTCCTCTCTCCTCCTGTATCTGGGGGTGGAGTTAACGGTACCTCGCCCTTAAACCCCCCCTCTCCCCTCTCCAGTGCTTGAGGACCAAGACTCCTCATTCTCTGACATGTGGTCATCCTTCCCTCTGCAAATCCACTGCCAAACGCCTTCCCTTTCCTACCCGACACTCCATCAGTTGTCTACTCTGTCTCCTTGCTGCCATCCTATTTAGGTGCATTCTGCTCCAGAGAGATCTTTCTAGAATGCAAATCTGGTCAACTTTGGCCTGCACTGTTCATCTGATGAACACGTTACCACATCTCAACTCCTGCTGAGACTCAGTTTTGGCCGCTTCCCCACACGGAGTCCACATTTTAGCCTTTCCTAATTGCGGGCTAAAAGTCCAGCTCTCTTCACCGTTTCTACACATGACAGAAATGCTCTGCCCCTTCCAGGGATTTGGGGAACTTCTCCAAAACCTTTCTCCAATATCTCTTCTTGCTCAACCCACTCCCTGACTGTCATGAAGCCCAGATGACCATTCTGAGCTACTAGTACATCTACCTTCATCACTACACAAGTCTTTCAGACTCACATGCCTTTTGTTTACACAACTTCTTTATTTCATGATGAATTCCTTGAGCTGTATTTCCCAAGTTAGCATCAGTACCTAGTAAGTGCTCAGTTAAAGGTAAACGTTTGATCTACATTTAAAATAATTGGTTTTATGTATTTTTCTACATATCAACTAATGTCAAAGATGACTTTATTAAAATTATTTTTCGTTACTACAAAAGTAATCAGTATTTGTGTCAGAAAAGCTAGAAAAGAAAAGCATAAGCAAAGAGAAGAAAACAAAAAGGTACCGATAATCTCATAGCCCAGAAATAATCAGGGATTATGGCTTTCCAATTCTATTCTCTACACATATAAGTGGCTGAATAGTCTTCCACTGTATGGATACACTATTATGTATTGAACTCATCCTCTATTTTTAGGCATCTACATTTATAGAATTTTTCAGTATCATAAATAATATCGCCAAAAAATCTCTAAAGCAAAATCTCTGTATACCATTAATTATTTGTTGTGAGTAAATGCCCAGTAATGGAATTGGAGGGTAAAGGTTATGTACAGTTTTATGCATTTTGAAACAAACTATCGAACTGATGCTTTCCATGAAACTGCCCCAACACAGGGTGCATTATTTTGGTTTTACCTTTGTTAATCCAATAGGCAAAAATGACACATCACTGTTGCTTTAATTAACATGGCTTTGATTACTTAATTTTTAAAATATATTCATTAGTAAATATGTGCATATACACACACAAAATGCTACACACAAAATGTCTGTACCATTTGCCCATTTCTCTAGTCAGTTGGTACTCCTCTTTCTAATTATTTGTAAGAGCTTTTAATATATTAAGGTCATGAATCCTCTGTAGCATAGTTATAAATATTTTTCGTAGTTTATTTGTCCTTCAGTTGATGGTTTTTCTACCATACATTTAACGTTTTTATTTTCTAAAACCCCTCAATCTTCTTTATTGTTTTCTTGCTTTGAAATCATACGTAGAAAGGCCTTCCCATATCCAAGAACACAATATATTCAACTATTTTTTCTAGTTTTTCACACTTTCACTTTTTACTTTTAAATCTTTTTGGAATTAATTTCAGCATATGGACTGGGGTAAGGACCTAATTTTTCTCAAATAGATTAATTGTCTCATATCCTCCATAAATATGAAGTCACCTTTATCATGTTAGTATATGTAAGCACCTGGAACATATTCACTATCTATCTACTATCAGTATATGCTAATTTTTATATATACTTGAATCTATGAACTTTCTAGTCTGTTCCACAGAACAGTTAATTTCTGTACTAGGTTGACAATGTATGTTATTTAATCATCAATTACAAATTTATCTTTATATACTTTTACATGTATGTTTTACAACCTGGGGGTATTTCTCTGTTTTATGCCATTGGAACAGGGTGGTATTTGGCCCAGGAGTCTGATGATGTAAGTTTAGACATTGCTCTCTTAACCACCAGCTTTAAGTACTTGGTTAAGCCCGTCAGCTTCCTTGAGACTCAGTGTTTGTCTACCTCAGAGAGGAGCTGGGAGGGCATGTGAGCTCAAGCACCTGAAAGCACTTGTTAAATGATGACTTTACATATCGAAGTAAGCCTGGTTTAGTCCCTTAAGACTATATAACCTGGTCTTTTCAAATTCTCCTTATTCGCTTATTTTACTAAATAGTCACCTCTTAGACTATTCTTGCTTCTTCTTAATATGAATAATTGAGAATTAGTTAAACTGATTTGCTCACAACTCTAAACTAAATTTTTAAAATGGTGTGACAAGTTACCTAAAAGTTTCAACCTAAATTTTTCTTTTGGTATTGTAAAAAAAAAAATAATAATAATATACTCGCCTTCTTCTTTAACTTCCTGAGATGAAGCAACTGAGTTTTTTAAAATATCAGAATCCAAACACTTCTACCACTTTTTAAAAACCAGATTAAGAAAGTCTAAGCTCAGAATTTTTTTTAGAGTTTAGATTTAAATCTATATCATCTCTCAGTTGTAACCCCCTTCACACTTATAATACCCACTTGAACTGTAACTTCTCCTCTGGGAAAGAAACGATTAAAAATTAAACTTAAATATCATTAATCAAATTTTATATTTCCATGTTGAATTTATTCGAAAATCAAGTAAGTCGGGCCAATATAACAATTGCAATTGTCCTGTGTATTTGTTGAAAAATACCCCTTGGAATTATCACACCTGCATAGAATTTGTCCCCATGTAAAAGTGTGATGTTGCTTTGGTAATGTCTTCACTACCAATCTCTGACCCAATCCCCTGCCTGCTCATATATTAAGCAAGTGATTCTCAATTTTTAATGTGCATGTAAATCTACAAAGAATCTTGTTAAAATGTGAATTCAGAGTCAGTAGGCTAGCCTCGTGTGGGACCTGAGATTCTTCATTGCTCCCAAGCTTCCAGGAGATGCGGTGCTGCTGGCCAGTGGGCCACACTTTGAGTAGCAGGGGACCTAGGAATGCCTTTTAAACAAAACTGCCTATAATTATCATTGGTTCTAGTTCGCCTTTAGTAAAATTCTTCCTAGCTGTCTTTTTTTTTCTGATTTCACTTGCCACTCTCCACTTTAGACTCAATTTCATTTTTTGGATCAATCTACAGCTACTAGTAACAACAGCGGATCATTCAGGCTGCAGGTGTAAAGCATCGAGTCCTAATGATGTCTCATAAGCCATTTGGAAGTACCTGACCCATTCCTTCCAGAGGTTCACCAGCCTCCTGCTTCATGGACTCACCAGGCTGGCACTGGAAGAAACCCGTTCTCTTCTTTCTAAGGGGACTGTCCATTAATAGCTTTGAAATAAGTTTAAAATTGAAAGGTGAAACCAAATACTAACCATGAAATACTAGCAACCCTAAACTGTAGGCTAAAACATCTGGTTAGCAATAAGAGACAGTGGCAGGCTGAATAACTTGGAACTTGCCTGAAAACTATCATTCATTACCTTGCAAAGACGGTAGAGAATGAAGGTAAATTAAAAGAGAAAAAGAGAGGGACTTCCCTGGTGGTCCAGCGGTTAAGACTCCGCGTCCTCAATGCAGAGGGCCTGTGTTTGATCCCTGGTCAGGGAACTAGATCTCGCATGCTGCAACGAAGACCCGGGGCAGCCAAATAAATAAATAAATATTAAACAACAACAACAACAAAAAACAGAGAAAGAAGGGGTCAAAAAGTAGCACTGAACCAACCAAGAGGAGTGGGAAATGAGACGAATTGGATCTCATGGAAGTTATTTGAAGCTGAAAGATGTCTACTTTCCTTTGGGTTCTATATATTAGGGATTCCTAAAGTTTATTTTTGCTTCAATTACTTTACAGTATACATCAGTGGCTCACGAACTCTAGTGGACAGCAGAAGCACTCGCAGGGCTTGTTGAAACAGATTCCTGGACCCTTTTCACAGTTTCTGATTTAGCAGGGACTGAAGAACCTGCATTTCTAGCAATCTCCGAAGATAATACCGATGCAACTGGTTCACGGATTACATTTAAGAGCAGGGCTATATGCTACCCTGACAAACAGTTTTTGTGTTCCTGTTCTGTTTAAAACGACTAATTACTGTTTTTCAAATATCTGGGCTTTCATTTGAATGACACTTCACATTTTCAATGTGAATTTTCAGTTCCCATTTTCACCACATGGTGATTACAACTTTTAACCTAGTACAAAATACAAGTTGAAAGAAGCTTACAATGTTGTTTTGTTTGATTGATACATAGTGATGATGAAAAACTTTTGAGAAGCTGGGGTTCCTAAAAATAAATGAGGGCAGGAAGATAATCAGTAAAGAGCTGAGAGATTCCCAAATGAAAATTATTGTTTTGTCCTTTCCAGTAAATTCTTAATGTCTTCAGCTGCAGAACAGCTCATTTCTGAGGTTCTTTTTGGCCTCATGAGTTAATCACACCAGGAGGAGTCACTTTAACTCACATGCCTTTAGGAGTAATGATACATTTAAATGATTAAACAATCAGAAAAAAATTGCCTATCTCTATAATGAAAGCAGTTAGCACACAGATCCATGGTTTATATGAGTATCACAAGTCATTTGTAAATAACATGTTCATTTTAGATATGTAAAGAGTTCTGTCATGCCCTATGAAATAAATTATATTTTACTGGTGCCCAGGCGTTTCATAACTTTTATTTATTTGCTGCAAGAGTGGAGAATTAAGATAGAGTAGTTTATTTCACCAAAAGACTGACAAATGGCTCATTAGACACTTATGGAGCTGAAGCTAATTGTATAATTTTTTGTGTGTATTAATTGTCACCGATTGCCACACTCATGCTGGTGGTCATCACTGCCTATTTCTCACCACAACTCCACAAACCACTCTTGAAAAGAAAAACAGAAAGAAAATAGAACTTGAAATATAATTGAGGTTGGAGGAGTGCATGGGGAAAATGACAAAGGATTCAAGTGATATCCTTTCCCCACTGGACCACCAATAACCATCAATCCCCAAACAGCAGTCACCTCACATCACCCAACAGCTTGAGTCAGAGAGAGTCAAAGTGCTGCTTTTTTGTTATTCAGATTAAATAACATTTACATTATATACCTTTTTTAGTTCGCCAGAGACATAAGGTCGGAATTGACTGAATATGTACTACCTGCATATAATGATTTCTCGTTTTTTTTACAATCATGGGCTCACGCTGCACAGTAATGGCCTGTGGATGAAGAGACAGATGTACGACCAGTCATTCACCACACATTTGCATTAACAAATCATCATTCAATTGAAGCCCATCCAACAAGTTTATGCTACTTAAATAAAGTTCCTTTCAATAAAAGATGACTCAATGACACATGGCTGTTCACTACGAGGAAAAAAGCGTTTAAATTATATCTCTTTTTATGTCAAAGGCTTAGGTGTGTACCAGACAACCGTTTATTCATTTTAATTTTGCTTGGAATAAACACTCTGACAAACAGCATTTCAAGCCAGGAGACTACAGAGCAGGATCATTCATTCCCTTTTAGATATAAAGAGTAACGCCACAAGTTTCTGCACTAGAGATTTCACCTCCCACCCCCCCTTTCCCTCAAATATATTAAAGAACGCGGATTATATAAAAGATATACAGAAGATATGTGCTCATATTTATGCCAAACCTCCAATATTTATATAAACCTAAAATCCTGCTTCTATCAGGGAGGACTAATATTTTTTAAATACCATACTAGGCTTCCTGGGTAAATATTTAGGAAATTACCCAACAGATTCAAAATTTCTACGCTTCTTTAAAAAAACAGTAAGTAGGGGCGGGTTGTGCAAATACTGATTCTCAACCTTAGTTTCACAAACATGGTTGCCATTCGTGCCACTTTGAAGATTATTCTGGTTACACTTACTACACTACGTAGTTCTTTTCTTTAGTAGGGAAAAAGCAAAAGAGAGGTAAAGCAAGAAAATCCCCTAGCACTGCCTCCGACCTACAAAATTTCTCACCCTCTTAAAACAAGGATGCTTAGATATGGTAAGGGCATTTTCTCCCAGCCCCTTCCCAAGTCTTTACAGGAAAGTGGTTTTCCTTTGCTCCTGCTAAAGGTAAGGACACTCATTTAAGGTCAATTTCTACCTACTGATAACCTAAATGCAGAGTGCTGTGCATTTTGTGGGTAGACTTGCATACACACATCTATTTCATATATGTATACAGACCTTTGTGTGAGAATGAAAGGCTTTATGCTGACAGCTTTTAGGCTGACAAAAATTGGTCCTTCCTTAAATGCACGTTTTATTTTCTCCAAGTAAAAATGACCATTTTTCCCTGAGTTTGGGTACACTAATGATATGTAAAATGTTTTATTTAAAAAAGCAATAGAAATCTCTGAAGTGTTCAAATAAACCTTCTAATTGTTTTCTAAACTGCATTCTTTTAAAACAAGGGAGCAATACTAGAGAAAAATAAGAAAAAAAATTGTAATCCGTACTACACTAGGTCACTTCTGGTCCCTTTTACAGTTGACTCTAGAGACAGGTGAAATTTCACCTTGGTGTGGGATTCAAACTAAATTATGCGATACAGAAATGTGTCATAAATCAACTTCAAATGCTGAACAAAAGACAAATAACAGAAGATGTATATTCTGACATAAAGAACAGGCTCTAACTACAATACAAAGCAAAAAGCAAAAAAACCCTACTGTGCTACTCGGGCAGGTTCTCCTTGCCCTTTTGATATGCTAACTCAGAACAGTAATGATGGATCTTGCAAGTTGACTTCTGTTTTCCAGAACTATGAGTTGTACGGAAAACTTGCCTTTTCATCGAAACAATTACCATTAATCAAAACACGGAGAGCTAATACCACTCAAGTCCAACCTACCGCTGTGCCCAGCAATATACCAAACTGTTGTCAAACACACTAAACAAACTTAAACAGACTGTTTTCACTACAAATAACAGGGAAAAAAATGCTTGCTAAGTAATTTCAAAATTCAAATTGCTATCTCAGTAATCCATTCCGTTACTGGATTTTAATTTTCAGTATTCAATCATAATCCAACACAGACAGATTACTATGCGGCTCTGGAAAAAGACAATCGGTGTCACTGATAAATGAAGTTAACTGCAAAAGACTTGGTATTACAACAAATTTCGTTAACCTCTGATAATTTAGTACAGAAGTACACTTAAACGTGTTATACATTTTACTTTTTGAGGAGTCTGTAATGCTTCCTTTCCCAGCAAGAACGATTAGCATAAAAAAAGGTTTGATTGCTCTACAAGAGTCAGAAATGACAAGACAATTTCTATGCCAAGTATACAAGGCCCATAACTCCATCAGTTTCTTTTATATTTAATTATGAAATCAGTCTTAGAAAAAAATGACACACGAAATTTTCCATGAAAATGGAAACCACTTAGCTTCTGTTCACATAAGTATCAGACATTTATATCACCAACACATTTGAATACACAGCTATCTGTAGGCAAAGCCCGCATTTATAAATGTGGACTAAAAGTAACTGTCTTGAAAGACCTTTATTTCTCTAACAATGCCTTTGCCTTTTCCTATTTTACTCTAATTCTTCTCTTGGTTTTTAAACTAAAAGGGGAGATTCACAGTCAAAGAGGCAAAGGCAAAATATTTTACTACTCAGAGTCAGCTCTGTTTACCAGTTTCTAATCCGTAGAGATGGCAAAATATTTTATAAAAGAAGGCAAGGAAAGGATGGGAACAGTGGAGTTTAACAAACAGATCAGGCATTTATTACCAGCAAGCTCCATTATGGATTTCTGAGCTTTGTAAGCCAAGCTCCCCCAAGTGTAATTAAATTTTTATTTATAATGGGTTTGTGACTGTTGACTTCACGTTGCCGAGGCCTGCTCCCCCCCACCGATGCTCACACACCCCCGTGTGAAATGGCATTCCATGTTTACTACTAGACAGTACATATCGATGATGATCCTTTTCATTTAAAGTATCAAAATCGAACATTAATAAAACATATCCATAAAACAACAAAAAAGGACACGGCGTGCAGGGGCTGAGACAACACATGCACACAAACAGACCTCTCTTTCACAGACTCAGATTCTTTTCCACAGCTTTACCTAGTAAAGGACACTACAAATCTAGTACAGAAGGAGTATCTGGATGCTACACAGCAGACCACATTTTTACTGCTAGGCATATCCAAGATCAGTGTAAACGTAACTCGGAAAAAGATCTAAAGTCCAAAGCCAATGTATTCTTATTCACTTGAGCAGTTTCTTCACTCACAAACCTCTGCTCCTGATAGAATTTATCAACTTTGTTTCATCATTACTCCCTCCCCCTTCTCATTTAGGTATAAACCCCTATATACTTTACACCTTCTTTTAAATGCTTAATACAAGTAACCACAGGAGAATCTCTTCTCCCCTTGAAAAACTGCAAATAAAGATGTCAGCTATTGAGTATATTTGTGGCGTCTCCGACAGCTGCTGTTAAATACCAGCTGGTCTAGCTGATTAAAATTACCTCCGAGTTGGTATTATAAAGATGCCTGGGCAGCGTTGCTGTATTAATGGATTATTGAGTGAGCGATGAAAACCTTGGCCAGCTGATGCGTTTTATTACAGATAGGCTTTATGATGTGTAATCACTGTAATTTTTACAACTAGAGGAAATATGAAAAAAGGAGTAAAAAAAAATCCTCATAGAAACTGATTTAACTAGATTATTCCTACAATTCTGTTTCCTAGAAGGAATCAAAGTACATAATTACTGTGCATAAATATCCAGGTATGGACCTATACACACAATTTATCCACCTACCTATGTGGGGATGTTATCATCAATACAGACAAGCAGAGAATGCACATGGACAAATGCAGTATGAGTACAATTTGTGTGAACAGATATTTACTATGTTGCTGTTTGCCAAACCACCCAATTGGCCACAATGGGATCACATGATCGAAAACAGTTTTGAACTGTTCACCAGCTGGGCAATAGCTGAAAAATCCAAATCTGGCCAACTGGACTGTGGTTCACAATCCAAGGGACAGGATCATTTTACTCCATTTACCATTTCCCTTTAGCTGCTTTCTTATAAGCAAGGTTTTTTTTTTAATAGAACTCTACCAAATTGTCTCCCAGATCCTCTAACTTCCAGCTTATGTTCAAAAGAAGACACAGCAGTCTACTGGCTCAGCTATTTTGAAGGCTGGCCACTACAGGAGCCAGCACCCTGCTCTCTCCGTTGCCGCGGTCCTTCAAATGCCCTGTTGTGTTTATGGCAATCTCAAGGCTCCTGTACATTCCCATTTGTTTGTAAGAGTGAACATCATCCCTCAGGAGACTGTGGTCATTAAACGGCTCAAGTAGAGAACAAAACTCAGAGAACTCAAGTGTGTCATTGGATGAATTAGTATCTTGTAGAAAAGGACAGCCATCTCAGACTGGATTCTCTTTTAGGTAATCCACAGTTTTACATCAAAGTAATACTTCAGAAGAAAATTTCATCACCAAGTAGTATCAGTGTATTGTCTTGGCTTTGTTGTATGATACATAACATTAATTTTCCACACGTTCATAATAAAATACATAGAGCATGTGACTAGAAAGTAATGAAACTGATTCTTTTTTTTAAACAAAGATACCAAAATTTATATATGAAAGGATTCATTCAGAGCCATGGTAGGTTATTTGAATACCTCCCAGAGAGGCTGAGTGTGTTTTGAAGATGAGTTTTATTTGTGAAAGTAACTAACACTTCTAATTAGAGCCAAATGTGGTAAACAACATGAGAAACAACATTACACAAAACCTTTTTATGATGATTTGGTTACACAGCCATGAATCAGGTTTCTAAGGTGGCTCCTACACTAGTAATAATGACCATTCCAAAGAGGGAGTCCTAGAAATATTTTGAGTAATAATGTTTCATTAAAATACATGTAAACTTGTTAAAGAGACCATGCTTCAGAAGGACCATGGTCATTCTCAATATGAAGACACGGGTATGCTGCTTTAAAAAAAAAACAAAACTGATCATCGTTGGTTTAAAAAAATTGATTTCGTTATTTTTAATGGGGATGAACCTAGTCATTTGTGTTATTTTCAAAGATGTGCAACCTTAATATTGGACTTTATTCGCCCTTTTGTCCAATCTCTCATATTCATAAGGCAACTCATCCATCAAATTTCTGGTGGCTGGGGACTCTTGAGCCTCTGCTGAGACATCAGGATGAAGGCAGTCACCAATCCTAAACCAGCTATTTTGCAAATAATTTTTGATGTCAGATTTTTCCACTTGCTGATTCAAAATGTGCCCATGCCCCCAGATTCTTTCTACTAGTTTTCATCTAGCCTTTTAGAGTGGCTCTTCCCTGTTCTAATTAATAATCCTTCAAATACCCAAACATAAAGCACAATGTTGATATCAGTAGGTGTTTAATAAAAATTACTGGTTGCTGAAGGAATGATGGCTGAAACAGTTCTATTTTTTCAAAACCACTAAACTTAAAAAAAAAAACCCATAGAATTAGCGAAATCAAGTGAAAGGCTTAAACTAATGAAACTAAGAAAAAATTGATATACACAGCTTAATCAAATTTCCTTAATGAGAAAACTTATAAATCTAAGAACTAGGTGAAAAGCCAAACTTCTCATCAACTAGTAGAACAACCAGAAGCAGAGGCCAGTTTTATATATATATATTTCTTTTTCAGATTCTTTTCCCATATAGGTTATTACAGAACATTGAGTAGAGTTCCCTGTGCTATACAGTAGGTCCTTATTAGTTATGTCTTATATATAGTAGTGTGTATATGTTAATCCCACACAACACTGTAAATCAACTATACTCCAATAAAAATTTTAAAAAATAATAATAAGAGGCTAATCGTATGTGGGTCGGAAGCTGGCTGGGAGCAGTCAGGTCACACTACGGGGACCCACCCTTTGGTTGTGAAGCGCTGGTCCTGGGTGAGATGGGCTAGTCTTCCACTGTCGTGGGACCTTATTCCAGAATGTTGGGCTTGGGAGGCAAACGTTAAACCTATGGCTGTAGAATTGGTACCAGGAAATCAGTCAAACCTTGTTTCTCCAGAGATCCTTAAAGCAGTTTAAAAGGGGGGCGTGGCGGGAGGGTGTCAATGTTCAGGGTCGCCTGATAGAAGAGAAACAGTGAGACTATGTAAAATCTAGAGGGTGACTTAAATACATGGCTGACAAACATTAAAAAAAACCTTCCTCTGTGTTTCATTTGTCTCCCTTCCTCCTCTTTCTCTGGCCTTTATATCGTAATACCAGCAGAATGCATGATCGGAGCAGGGGATGTGATGAGGGAGGGGCAGGCCAGGAAGGAGACGCAGGAAGGAGGGGAGACAGAGAATAAGAGGCTGCACAGGCAGGGCGCCTGTGTGGTGGAGCGGAGCCAGGAGCAAGCCTAGAGATGCACTCTGGGCAGCCCGTGCACTCTCCACCACCAGCCACAGAACCTATGGAAGAGGACAATTAGGTAACTGATCCCTCTCAATTACTATTGTTTTGAAACTGTATTTTCCATAGAAGAAGAGTGGGAGTGAAAATTCAAAGACAAGAAGAAAGTCGTCTTAGGAGCCAGTCTGCCCTGATCTGACACTGTCGTCGTAAACATCAAGAGGCAGAGGCCCTCCTCCCCGCTGGAGCCCATCAAGCTACAGAAAAGACAGCTACTTACTGATGGGCTAAACCACAGCAATTTGGTATATGGGGACTCATGGCTCTGGAAAGAACCATTTACCATTAATTTTCAATTTGAAGGAGTAATATTATTCATCATTTTTATTATTATTTAGAGGTATGCAGTCTTAACTAGAATTTTATGATCCTTGTTATGATTTATCATTATTTTTAAATTTAATGAACACTTAGAAAGTGTTTCCTATGTGCCAGACACTGTTTTAAGGGCTCTGCAAATAGAAAAGCCACGTGGCAACCCTATAAAAGGAAGTAAGTACTCTTAATCTGACTTTGACTCAACTTTTGCAAGCATTCAGTGCAACCAGGTACCTGATACCAGCTTCCGGAACTTGTAAGAGGGTATAAACAACATATAAATATTATTTTTCTCTTAATATTTACTTCAAATAAGATAAAACCCTTTTAATTATAAATCAGTAATACGAATAAACTAAGCCTACAGTATATACTAGGCATCAACATGATAAAATGCTACCCACTAAAATACACTTGTAGTAATAATCCTTCCCCTCCTCCCACCTTTGGTGTAGACATGGATCATCTTCACACTTGCGGACGTTAGCTCTTTCGGAGGGTGTCCACAAGGGTCACTGTTCACACTTTAACCATTTTTAATTGTTTAAGACCCAGTGACTTAGTTAGGTCAGATGCTCTCTTTAGTAAAAGCCGACCCTGCTCAGCACAGATGGGATCACTCAGACCATAATTTAGTCTTTTCTCCAAGTCCTAGTCATCTTGACATTGTTTCTGACGCCTCTTAAATCAGGGCTTATGTCTATTTCAATGATTATCAATTCTAAATTAAGATCTTTTAAAGGTGTATCATATTTCCCCCCACAAATTCCATATAGCATAACATTTAATTTTAATAAGACTAAAATTTTTTTCAAAGTCTGGAGTTTTTTTTTTAATCTCACATACCATTCATAGTTCAAATCATAATAAGGACCTTTAAGAGGTGGTACGGGGCTTCCCTGGTGGCACAGTGGTTGGGAGTCCACCTGCCGATGCAGGGGACACGGGTTCGTGCCCCGGTCTGGGAAGATCCCACATGCCGCAGAGCGGCTGGGCCCGTGAGCCATGGACGCTGAGCCTGCACGTCCAGAGCCTGTGCTCCGCAACGGGAGAGGCCACAACGGTGAGAGGCCCGCGTACCGCAAAAACAAAACAAAACAAAAAGAGGTGGTACGTTGGTATAAAAAAATCATATTAAATCATACAAAAATGTCTAACAATAACTGAAGTAAAATGAAAACAAAAGCATTATTTTTATTAGAGAAGGTGAATTTTAATGAAAGAAGATTTTAGAAACAAAG
This sequence comes from Phocoena phocoena, assembly GCF_963924675.1. Classification (NCBI taxonomy): domain Eukaryota; kingdom Metazoa; phylum Chordata; class Mammalia; order Artiodactyla; family Phocoenidae; genus Phocoena; species Phocoena phocoena. The sequence goes on along the minus strand of NC_089222.1, from coordinate 10,786,927 downwards.
TGTGTATATATAAGCCAAACTGAATTGCAAACAATATTTCTTTTCCTGCACTTAAACTCTGGTACAAATCTAGTATTTAAAACTACAAAAATAAGAATAAGAAATTTGAGGGGTAAAGAAACATACGATGAAGAATCAAAAGCAGCCAAAAGCAAAAATAAGAAGTTAAAAGCAATATGCTCTAGCAAGGTTTAACCTGTATCACTATTAGTGAAGGAAAAAGTTTTTCTTAGAGTTTGCGGTAGAAGAGCTCTCATTTTTTACCCTTTTAAACTGACTGTAATAAATGATGAATTTTCTTAATTGAATCGGCAGCCTTTGTCAAACAGCATCTTATGAAATTATGAGCTTGGAAGAGGTTCTCTTCATTAAGCAAGCTCTCATTTTTCTAACATTTAGGTCAGGGAAGAACTAACGGTAGGAAGGCAGGATTCTAACTTGATATCGTGGGTCATATAAAATTTTATGTAATGGTGAAACGTTGTCCTTAAAATAATTTCACAAAAGTCAGAAAGATAACCTAGAATTTTCACACAAAATGTGCACTAGGTGATCTCAAATGTCTAAAAAGCTAGCCAAGAGACACTTCTCTAGAAAACTTGACATTTACAGGCATCTGTTTGAAGTCCTAGTGGTTCCCATAAAAGGTTTTACATGTATTAGGCCAAGTCTCTAGAGGTTAAAAAATAAGGGTAGAAACTTAAGTCTGGTCAGAGACCTATCAAAGACACACACACTGTAATCACTGATGTAAGTGATACAAATTAGGTTAATTACAAGGTATACTTAATAATGGAGTATGATATCATACATGAATTACCATATAGCACTAGGAAAGAGCTTATTAGCACAATTAGCTGTAGATATTCAATTTGCCTCTGGCTTACTTGGTTATGGAAGGAGTTGGAGAATAGAAAAACAATCAGAGACCCATGAAATAAAGACGCCAAGGACGAGAAATGAGGGAGAGAAACTGAATATGAGCGGCTAATTAATAACGCCAAGGTTTTTATCCACACTTAACTATTATTTCCCTGTAAGTCCTAAAAATTTCTCCTTCTTGCTTTAGAACCTACAGTTCTGATTTGAGGACAAAAATTACATCCCTTCCAATCTAAATGTATTCTACTGGCTAACAGATTCAAAGGCAATACTGGATTTACAGTTGTATCACTCTGTTGTTAAACCAGGCAGCTTAAAGAAGACATCCCACTGTTCCACTAAGACTTAAAACAACTCTGCCAATGTCTTTCTGGAGAACTTTTCTTTTTTATGACTGTTATTAGGTGGTATTTTATGTGTGTTGAGTTTTGGGGTGATATTTGTTTTTCCTGTACATTGCACTTATGTTCAGTTAAAGACATCGCAACAATTGTGCAGTCACAGTCCTATCGGGTTCCTCTAGAGAATGCTGATATAACCTGAAGTTGACCCAGGTCTGGTGGGTGAGTTTAACACTGGGGTTGGCAAAGTGTTATACTGTTCATGATGTATAACTCAAAGATAAGGAAAATATATTAACATGTTCATCTTTAATACGTGAATTGCTTTGATAAATAAAATTTAATAAACGAGGCCTTAGTTGCAGAGCTAAAAAGTTTATGATAGAAGCTTCTTCTATGTGTTGGAAGCATTTTAATGTTCACTGTAAATACTTCTTATTAGACGCTTGATATTTTGGAAGTATCTAAAACTTAAATACGTTAAATGAAGATGCCATCATTTGCTTTTTGGTTGTTTTCACTAGTCCAATATATTTTTTAGGCTCCAAAACACTAGTGGAAGAAGTCATTTAATTGGAAAAACTTTCAGACCATGGGAAGAATTTTAGAAAGGAGCACGCACACACACACACACACACACACACACACACACACACACACACACACACACACAAAGTCCTGGTCTGTGCTAAACACTTTATTTCCAAATAGTTACAGTCCTTTTAGCTACAGCATTTCAAGGTTATGATGGAAATCACTGGTTCCTCAAAGTTCATAAGTATTTAAAAGTTTTATTATCAAGTCTGTACATACCATACACATGACTGGAATTATGTTCTCTGTGTGTCAAAAAGTACCAAGAAATAAACAAAACTGAGTTGCCTGTCATAAATTAAAAGAAAATTGTGCCATTTGTATGGGGTTAAGAATACTGGGTGGCTAATTCTCAATCTTAGGTGTCTACCTAAGTAGTCTGGAATTCAGAAATAGAGAAATTTACAGTTATAGCTGGATTAACACTTCTCTCTCAGAAACAAAAAATATAGATCAGAAATAAACCCATACAAATCAAACCAACTGATTTTTGACAAAGATGCAAAGGTAACTGAATGGAAAAAGGATACTCTTTCAACAATGACACCAGAATAACTGGATATCCTCTGTCAAAGTAATTAACTAATTAACCTTTACCTATACTCATTTTATACAAAAATTAACTCAAAATGGATCACAGCCCTAAACATAATACATAAAACAATTAGAAGAAAACTTAGGTTAAACAAAGAGTTCTCAGATATGACACCAAAAACACATTTGATAAGGAAACAGTAGATAAATTGGATTTCACCAAAATGAAAAATGTTTGAAAGATAATTACAAGACATGAAAAGACAAGCCACTGACAGGAAGATACTATTTGTGAATAACCAATGGCAACAGACTTGTATCTAGACTATATAGAAAACTCTCAAAACTCAATACTAAACAAATAAATAAACCCAATTTGTAAAAAGGGCAAAAGATGTGAGCCATCTGAACTGACATTATTTTAATTAAATTTATTCTGAGATAATTGTATATTCACATGCATTTGGAAGAAACAGTACAGTGAGAGTCTGTGAATTGTTTACCCAAGGGTAACATCCTACAAAACTATAGTACAATATCACCACCAGGATACACAACCATTCACAAGGTCATAATACCAAAATATTCCATTACCACAAGGATCCTTCCTATGCTCTTTTATAAGCATACCCACTTCTCTCCTGCTCTCATTTTTTCATGCCTGTTAATTTTATTAATCTTTTCAAAGAAACAGCTTTTTGTTTCCATTTTCTTGTTATTCTGTTTCTTCTTATTCTATTATCTTTGTACTGTTTTTAATAATATTGGTTTCAATTCTTACCTTTATTCCTTCCTTTTACCTACTTTGAGTTTATTTTGTCTTCTTTTTCTAGGTTCTTAAGTGGAAGCTTAGATTACTAACTTGAATTTTCTTCTTTTCTAACATAAGCATTTAGTGGAATAAATTTACCCTTTAGCATTGCTTTAGTTCTGTCCCACAAATTTTGATATGTTGTACTTTCATTTCATTCAGTTAAATATATCTTTAAAAATTTCTCTCGAGACTTCCTCTCCAATCCAGGGATTATTTGGAAGTGTGTTATTTAGTTTCCAAGTGTTTGGAAAGTTTTCCCCTTAACTGTTATTTCTAATCTGATTCTATCGTGGACAGGGAAAATACTCTGTATGATTTCAATTCTATTAAATTTGTTGAGGCTTGTTTCATGGGCCAGGATATATTTAGTTGTTGAGCTCTATATTTCTTGTCTAGTTGTACTGTCAATTATCAATAGTCTCAAACTATAAACATGTATTTGTCTTTCTCCTTTCAGTTCTATCAGTTTTTGGTTCACATATTTTGTAGCTCTGTTGTTTAATGGACACACATTTAGGACTGCTAAGTCCTTTTGGTGAACTGACCCTTTTACCCTTATGGAATATCCCTTTTGTCGCTGGTAATTCTCTGTGTTCTGAAGTCTACTTTATTTGATATTATTATCAAATATATCTCCTGCTTTCTTTTGTTTATATGAAAACAAGATTGTTTTAAGTTGCTGGTCTTTTAATTTCCAATCAATTTCCAATCTCTTGCATTTGCACTCTCCTCTTATCACAGTTGCGGGTTTTGATGTCATACATGTGTGCAGGTGATTTCCTACCTTTATGTTTGCCTTTACCAGTGAGCTTCTCCGTTCATAATTTTGTTTCTAGTAGTGGCTTAGATAAGCCACTTTTCTCTTCTGTTTAGATAAGTTCCTTTAGCATTTGCTGTAAAGCTGGTCTGGTGGTGCTGAATTCTCTTAGCCTTTACTTGTCTATAAAGCTTTTGATTTCTCGGTTGAATCTGAATGAGAGCCTTGCTGGGTAGAGTATTCTTGGTTGTAGGTTATTCCCTTTCATCACTCTAAATATATCATGCCACTCCCTTCTGGCCTGCAGAGTTTCTGCTGAGAAATCAGCTGATAGCCTTATGAGAGTTCCCTTCTATGTTATTGCTTTTCCCTTGTTGTTTTTAATTTTTTTTTCTCTGTCTTTAATTTTTTTCCAGTTTGATTACTATGTGTCTTCGAGTGTTTCTCCTTAGCTTTATCCTGACGGGGACTCTCTGTGCTTCCTATACTTGGGTGACTGTCTCTTTTCCCATCTTAGGAAAGTTTTCAGCTATTACCTCTTCAAATATTTTCTTGTGTCCTTCCCCTATCTCTTCTCCTGGGACCCCTATAATGCAAATGTTGGTGTGTTTAATGTTGTCCTAGAGGTCTTTCAGACTGCCTTCATTTCTTTTCAGTCTTTTTTCTTTATTCTGTTCCATGGCAGTGATTTCCACCATTCTGTCTTCCAGCTCACTTACCCGTTCTTCTGCCTCAGTTACTCTGTTGTTTCCTTCTAGTGTATTTTTCATTTCAGTTATTGTATTGTTCATCTCTGTTTGCTTGTTCCTAAGTTCTTCTAGGTCTTTTTTATTTTTTTAAGAAGATGTTGGGGGTAGGAACTTATTAACTAATTTATTTTTGCTGTGTTGGGTCTTCGTTTCTGTGTGAGGGCTATCTCTAGTTGTGGCAAGTGGGGGCCACTCTTTATCGCGGTGCGCGGGCCTCTCACTGTCGCAGCCTCTCTTGCTGAGGAGCACAGGCTCCAGACGCGCAGGCTCAGTAGTTGTGGCTCACAGGCCTAGTTGCTCCCTGGCATGTGGGATCCTCCCAGACCAGGGCTCGAACCCGTGTCCCCTGCATTAGCAGGCAGATTCTCAACCACTGCGCCATCAGGGAAGCCCTATTTTAGGTCTTTTTTAAACACGTCTTGCATCTTCTCGATCTGTGCCCCCATTCTTTTTCTGAGATCTTGGATCATCTTCACTATCATTACTCTCGATTCTTTTTTGGGTAGACTGCCTATCTCCTCTTCACTCAGTTGTTCTTCTGGGGTTTTGTCTTGTTCCTTCATCTGGGACATATTCCTCTGCCATCTCCTTTTGTCTAACTTTCTGTGATTGTGGTTTCCATTCTGCAAGCTGCAGGATTATAGTTCTTCTTGCTTCTGCTGTCTGCCTTCTGGTGGATGAGGCTATCTAAGAGGCTTGTGCAAGCTTCCTCATGTGAGGGTCTGGTTCCTGTCCACTGGGGGGTGGAACTGGATCTTGTCCCTCTGGTGGGCAGGGCCATGTCAGAGGGTGTGTTTATTGACCAGCTGTGTGCTGAGGAAGACTTTAAACAGCCTGTTGGCTGATGGGTGGAGCTGTGTTCCCATCCTGTTGGTTGTCTGGCCTGAGACGTTCCAGCACAGGGGCCTATAGGTTGTTGGGTGGGGCTAGGTCTTGGGGAGGAAATGGCAGCCTCCAGGAGGGTTCACGCCAATGAGTACATGCCAGAGCTGCTGCTTCCAGTGTCTTTGTCCCCACAGTGAGCCACAACTGTCCCCCACCTCCAAAGGAGACCCTCCAATACTAGCAGGTAGGTCTGTCCCAGTCTCTTATGAGGTCACTGCTTTTTCCCCTGGGTCCTGGTGGACACGTGACCTTGTGTGCGCCCTCCAAGAGTGGAGTTTCTGTTTCCCCCAGTCCTGTGGAACTCCTGTAATCAAACCCTGATGGCCTTCAGAGCCAGATTCTCTGGGAGCTCCTCCTCCCATTGCCAGACCCCCAGGCTGGGAAGCCGGACGTGGGGCTCAGGACTTTCACTCCTGTGGGAGAACTGCTGTGGTATAACTGTTTTCCAGTTTGTGGGTCGCCCACCCGGCAGGTATGGGATTTGATTTTATCACAATTGTGCCCCTCCTACCATCTTGCTGTGGCTTCCTCTTTGTCTTTGGATGTAGGGTATCTTTTTTGGTAGGTTCAAGCATTTTTTTTTGTCGATGTTTGTTCAATAGTTAGTTTTGAGTTTGGTGTTTTTGTGAGGAGTAAGCTCACGTTCTTCTCCACCGTCTTGCCAGCCCTTAAAGCCATGATTTAATCTAACTCTATATTACTTCAAACCTCACTTATTTTTTCACTTTATAATGTTGTGAGCACCCTGTGAACAAGTGCCTAACATTTATCAGGAATTAAAATATCTGTTATGTTATACTGGGAGGTAGAGTGGACAGGTAAGTCAAATCAGCCATGAAATAAGCAACTATTTGTGATGGTACCAAACTCCCCAACAAGGGACTGGTCAAGTTGAGATATTCAATTAATTTAATATGAATAATACAATTGAGATTGAAGCATTTCATGAGTAGCTACAAGAGCGACCTTCCAAAAGACCCTCAATCCCAGAATGCTGGGATTCTGTGCAGGGCCAATAACGAAGCCCTGTGGCAGGCCACCAGGACCCCATTCCACCTAGGTCACAGCACACTCATGGATACTCTTTGAACATGGTTGTTAAGTAAAGCTACATTTCAGCCCAAATGTAGTATCACTCCGTCTTCAAATCCTCCATTTTGAGCAAAAGAATATTACAAGAAAATGGTGAAATAAAAATCTTCAGTCAAAAGTTTTTCTCTAATCTGGTAATTTGATGCAAAAGAAAATGCAGTTCTATCTTGTCCAAACTGTTCTGGTGAACACATGCTAGATCTATATAAAACAATTTCCCTTTCAAAGAATTACAGATTATCTATTTTTTAAAAGTGATAAAATACTGTCAGAGATGGAGGTAAATACATTTTATTCCACTGCAGATGTTAAAATAGAGATTTTCTTTTACTTTAAGTATTCTTGCCAAGACCACCACTTTTCTTAATTCTTCAAAGATTACTGATAATGGTTCAAATATGTCTTCAAAGTATTTGAGTTTTCTGGATACTGACGTATGTGCCCACTAATAGTAATTAAGTACCTTATGTTTGCCCTCATATTTTAAAAATTCTTATAAAATCAATCTGTGATTAAATTGAGATAATTGAGAAAACAGCAAAAAGTATAAAGAAAATAAACACAATTCTTTATTCCCTTTCAGAGATAACCAGTATTAACACTACTTCCAGGCTAATTTTCATTTAAAACATATATACTTTTTAAAACTAGGAAAATAGATTATGTGGTTTCTCTTCCTGATTTTTCACTTAGACTATATCATACGCATCACCTCTTGGGATTACAGATTCCACAGATACATCATTTAAATTATGGCATAGTTTCATCAAATGGACTTATTTACCCTATTATTTCCTTTATTATTAGAAATTAGTTCCCATTTCATATCATAAATAATACTGTGATAGATATCTTTATACAGACCTCTGCTCTCTGATTCCCTTAAAGCTTAAAAGTAGAATCATGAGTCAAGGAGCCCAAGTTCATCAGGTATTTTACTCACTTTCCCAATCAACTCCCAAATTAATTATAGCAGCACTGAGTAAAATTTTCTCCAATCCTAATCAACCTGAATGAAAATTATATTTTGCTATTTAATTTATAATTCTTTAAATATTTGAATAGTTGAAACCTTTTTACTATATTTGTTGGCCATTGATTGTTTTTTCCTATGCATTGTTGGTTCACTTTATTTTTCTACTTTATAGGTAAAGTGGTTTCTTACTAATTTTAAGGGCTTATTTTATATAAAGAATAAAAATTTGCTTTATATTCTTTATATATTTTGTGTACATTGCAAAAAAAGTTTGTCTTTGCACTGAATTTTATTGGAATGAAATTTTGGAGTAGACATATTACAAACTTACTCTCTAAAATGTCTTTCATTGCTACTTTTCTTAGAAAACTCCATGGTCATTGGAAGATTGGTTATAGTTACATTTTCATGTATGTTTTCTAGTAATTATTTAGAGTTTTAATTTTTTAAATAATTATTAGTTGATGTTCCTCAAAATAGCAGATTTTCCACCAATGATATTTTGAATAATCAGTTCCTTATATAATTGGTTTGTGACCTTTACTTCCTTTGTTTTTACCTCCATCCCATTCATGCATCGATTCAAAAATATTTACTGAATACTTAACCATGTAGTGGGTTCTGTTAGGGAGGCATCTCGGATATATTAATGAACAAGACAGACAAACTCCTTGCTGTCATAGATCTTACGCACTAAAATTCAAGGCTATTATAACTGAATGTGCTATTAATAAAGAATACTCTTTTCAATGTTTTCGTTTCAAAGTGTATTTTTCGGTATTACTATTGCCATTTCTGTATTCCTTTACCAAACCAGATCAATGTATTTTAGCTGTCTCTTTTAAGTAGCATGTAGTTGGATTTTGTCCATAAAGTCAATCAAGAATAGTCTTTTATTAGGAGAGCTTAAAGCACTTAGGTATAGTACTATACCTACTGTTTGACAGTATCATTTGTCATCTTGTTTTATTGTTTTACGCTTCCTTTGTAAGCCCTTGTTGTTGTTGCTGTTATTATGACTACTTAGTGAGTCTTATGAGCCAGGCAATTGGACTTAGCACATGAAAGTTAATACCTATGAACATTTTTGAGTGTTTACAACATGCCAGCTACTGTGCTCTAAATGATATTTTTTCATTTAATCCTCACAATCCCACTGCATGGATACTATTTTATAGAAGTTTTATAAAACAAAAAACGTCTTTAGTGATTATAAATATCAGTGAAATAGTATATATTCCTTCACGTGTGATAAATTATGCAAACTTTTATACTTCTTTCCCACTTTGAATTATTCACAAGAATTAAGTAGATCTAAGATCCAAATAATGTTATAAATTATTTTGACTGCTCTTTAGATGATTATTTTTGACAACTGCATTCAGTTGTAAACACCATATCTTACTGGTTACATTGCTTTTGAGCAGTCCTTTAAGAAACTGCTTTCCCCTTTTGAATTATTCATTTTTATTCACCTTTCAGTGGGAAGAGTATATTTTTACCTAGAAAGATGTGTGGATGGTACTTTCCCTAAATTTCTGCATGTGTGACTAAGGCAAAGCATTTTCTTCTTGGCCTGTCTATCTTAAAATTCATGATTACTTTGTCAGTACAGATTCCATTTCTTCTATTTCATCAATTAACTCTTTTTGTAGGTCAAGTTAAAGATTAAAGTAGCAGAACACCCCTTCTCCACCTGCTTTCTTATTCTTCTATCCAGTGGCCTGACCTAAATAAGGCCAGTATTGGACCTGGACAAGAAGAGTTAAGCCTCAGGCAGTGGCTTATTATTTTACCTACATCTCTGATGCTGCTACCTTTGTGCAGAAGATGCTGTGCTCTTTCTGTCCTGATTCTTGGCATGGCTATGGCTCTCAGGCCCTCCAGTGCCTTTGATTTTCCATTTCCTCCTTACCAGGCTGGTTTCTGATCCCCACTAACAAGACTCCTCTAATTTCGGGCCTCATACCTGGCTCGTCTTTGCTGCTTACCTGCTCACCCTGCATTTGACTCATGGTCCCATCTGATACATAGTACCTTTGGGTACCTTAGTTTTCTACCACACTCATATTTCTAGTCAAATTAGAGTATGAATGTAAGCTCAGGAGTTCAAAGCCTGGCTCAACTTCTTGGTAGCTAGTTGATCTAAATAAGCCCTTATAAGCCTTGATTTCCTCATCTTCAAAATGCAGATGATCACAGCATCTATCCCAATGTGTTGTGAGGACAGATAAGATAATCAACGTAAAGCCTTTAGAGACAATGCCTAGTCCACAGGAAATAATAAATATTAACAATTATTAACCAATATTTCAAATAATTTATTATATTTCCCCACAATTCTTAATCATAATTCTTCACATATTGTAGGAGGGGGAAAAAAGCCAGCTTTTTCAAAAGGAATAATTTGGGGGGAATGCCCAGCGCTGTATGACAAGGTATCATTGGCTCTTCACCTTCTAATCCCTCATTCTGTATTTTATGTTTAATACATAACATAAAGCTCATTGAAAAGAAAAGAATATTTCAATCATTAACTGTGTTTTGAATAGGAAGCCATTTCTTAACCTGTTGAGAGAGAGAATTTTTAAGGTGGGTAATTATATTGACTTTGATGACTGAGAGTTATATTTTTACCCTATGTTTATACTTCCAGTATCAGTTTAAAAAACTTGGTAGTCATACATAATCACACTGATATGTGTTAGAACAAATAAAATGTGATATAAATATTCTGAAACTATACCATAATTTAGCAGATTATTTATCAATAACCAACAACCTCCTCAATTAAATTACTAGAAACCACCACAGCAAAACAACTGCTAATCCAGAAAATAGGAAATAAGGGAAATGAAAGATGTATAAAAAACATTTGGGAGATATGGAATCTATCCCATGTGTGCTGTAAAGAGCTCGTAATTTAAGAATGCCAAAGCCCAAGTGTGTTATGAGGGTCTTTCCTCAAAAGTGACATTAATTGCATATCCCATAGATGCTTATTATGTATTCTATTCATATCAAAGTATAATATGTAGTCAAAAATATACAGATTCAATATATTTAAGAGTGATAATAAAACAGTTACTCTGGCCTAGCAAAAACTGTTATTTTTAAACTTCAATTTTTGGTCTTTTTATAAAAGAGTATTTATAGTATTAAGTATTAAGAAAACAGTATTGAATCTTTGTATTTGAATCTGCTGTGATTAAGGGTCTTTTGGACTCAAAACAAGACATACTCAGGGATGGAACTGTAACAGTAATATTTTAGAGGCTTCTGCACAAAAATAATTCCCAGGTGATGAAATCACAGGACATTCTTATTCTCATATTAAAAATGAAGATACCAAACAGCAACTCTTAGAAATCACCTTGGAAAGTTAGAAATGATACAGTCAATGTTTTACTTTGGAAACTAGTAGGCATGCACTGACAGGCCCCTACAGAACTTAATTTTTAAAAAGTCTAATACTTATCAATAATTGGCAAGCAAAAGACAACTCAAGATGTTAATTATTTGAATTAACGTAAGAGAAATTTCATTTTAGGTGCAACAGGAGTAATCTTTCATAAAGTTAATGAAAAACAGTATAAATTACTTTTAGGAAATATTATTTTATAATATCACTTAGAAAGTATTAAATATTTAATTGCAAATTAACTTTGTTTAACCTAAATAGTAAGTTGATTTAACATTTCCTAACAGAAAAACCAGCTACAATTATCCAGGAGATTATGCACTAAAATACATAAAATAAATAATCCCATTAATAATCCCATTAATATGGGTCTTACTCCCATATTTCAAGATAAATATCATCAATTTATTTAAAATTAAGATAAGCTAATTTAAAATGACTTTAGCCAATGTTTGTACAATTAATATTTTTACACTAATTATTAATTCTAATTCTGTTAAATACATTTATTAGCAAAATGCAACAGATGCATTTATATATGGCATATCTGCTACATCAGGAGACTCCCACATATATTCTCCTATAAAAAACAGAAGAAAAACTACTTCTAAAAACAGGGTAATTATAAAATCATTTTCTTAAAGATAACCACACCCATATCAGAGGGCAGATTTAAATAAATTTTAATGTATCATGCAACTGCTAAGATTGACTAAAATTAGAAACCTGGACTCAATGTGGGATATAATTTCATTTTGCTAAATAACCCTTTCTCCACCATGTAAACAACTTTCTCCCAACAGCAACAGACAGTAGCATCAGCAATTATTTAGATTAATATTACTTGCATGATATAAAAGAAACAATTTCAATTCATTTCCATGAGATAAAGACCCACAAAATTTATTACCTTCAAGGACATAAAATTATTGTGCCAAATTGCTATGATCTGTTTCTAAAAGTTCACTCTCCACTTCTACACTATCTCTTGAGAACCACTGGTGCAAAGGATAACTATTATGTTTCCACTTAAGTAGAAACTTGTATGCTTCAGTGAAGCAAACATAGAAAGCCAAAGCCAGAGCTGGAAGGGTGCATGAATCACATGGTACATCATATTGATAGAGCCATGATATCCTAATTCAGTAATTATAATGACAGATAATGACAACAAAAGCAGTGCTAAACATATATTGAATGTTTATTCCAAACTGAACACTGATTTTTATATATTATGATTTAATTTTCATAGGCACTCCATGAAGCAGGTACCACTATTTTTCATCTCCATTACACAGATGAAGAAACCAAGGCTCTAGGTGGTTAAACAGGTCTGTTTCATTTCAAAGCCTGTGCTTCTAACTGCTATTTTATATTATACTGACATTATCCTTTGGGCCCAAAGATTCTAACAGTCATCAATAGGAAATATACAGGTGAGCAGTACAGCTTAGGGTAGCATAAACACATAGGAAAATTCAACCACACTGTCCCACAAATAGAAATAATAAAATCAACTTTAATAAGTGATATGAGAAAGTAACACTCTTACACTATAAAATGTAGTACAGCCCAATTAAGAGAATGAATGACTTCTTCAAAGATTAAAACAATTACATATTTTTAGATAATGCAGATGAGATTCTATACAAAAATAAAGGGATAACTGAGTCAACTAGGGTTACCACAAGCCCTAATTTTGTTAGTACAGCTGAAAATAAAGTTGAAAGGATTAAGAGTAATTATGTCATGGATCATAGAATTTTATTGGGAAGGTGCTGGCTGGATATCAAAGAAGCTCTATGAATCATTATTATGAAGAGAAAGCTGATGTGAACTAATGTCTGATAAGGAAACCAGAACACACTAGTTATAAATCATTGTACCCAAGTCCATGCCTCGACCACCGTAAGGTGAAGCACCAGCTTGGCCAAAGAGGTAACAAACAATAGAGCACTTCAAAGAAATGATCAACGTGTCCGACATTAGTTTCTTTCTTCAATATTTAAGACCAATTTCTAGACTTGCAAAAATTCTTGAGGCTATAAAATGGATTTCTGTATTTGAGTAAACCAATTCTTTGAGTGCAGAGTAGAGAGGAATATAGAATCTGCCTCCTGACCTTGCCACGAGGTATTTTAAAATAAATCTTTACTCTATAATCACAAATATATTAGCTAGACTTTGAAGTGTAAGAAATGCCAGTTCATTAATAACGTACAATGCTGCCAAGGACCCACGTTCCCCAGAACTTTCTCACTTCCATTGGGAATGACAGAGCTGCTCTCAATGATGAAATCAAGCTTAAGTCACAGAAATGAAAACAGGCATCATGAAAACAGGAGAGCAGAAATATGAATTCATATTCATTGAGCATCTACTATGTATATCTCAGTAACACCTTCTCAATTTTCCACGTTCTATCTAGTTGACAGATGGGATTTGCAGGAAATATCTACCAGGGAACTGCCCAGCACCAGACATAAATGTCATATTGTTTCTATTTAAAGGATCATCTTGTTGTCTGTAGCACTACACAACTAATTCATATTTATTAAAGTTGCTATCTCTCTAATTTGCCTACTGATGTTTTAAGCCACTGAATGCATACAAACACACAACACACACACACACACACACACACACACACACACACACACACACCCCTAAGGGTAACTGGCTCCATATTCTGCTACAGCATGTCACAGAAGTCATCTGGCTGAAGATGATTAATATATTATTTTTACCATGAGGGACATTTATCTTACTTTTAGAAATGCACTTCTGAGGGTAGAGCAGATAAGCACACTATAAAATGGAAAGAACATGAATATCTTACAGGATAGTTTGGGTTCCGGGCTGGCTTCGCTGTGTACAATCAGTGTGACCCAGCACTTCTCAGAATGCTTGGTTTAATGATCTGCTGTTGCCATCTTGAAATTCCCACTAATTTTTTTTTAAAGGGCCATTCATTTTTATTTTACACTGGCTCTGCAGATGATAGAGCCAATTCTGCCTGGATTTGAATTATGACTTCACTGTTCAATATGTGTAAGTTTATTGTAAACCTTAGTTTCTTCCTCTGTAACAAAGGGGTAACGTTAGATGAAATAGGACATATGAAAGCAATGAGCACAGCGTCTGGCACACAGAACACAAAAGGAGATATGAAATGTAATGTAGCCGGCATAGCTCTTACTCTTACTTCTATGAATCTGAAACGTATAGAAACCACCATAAATCATAATTAGGTGTTGCTGAAATTTAAACTTGAATACTTACAACCCATATATCTGTGGTGCAATTTCTAGTCTGTTCAGGTGCATGTAAAGCTCAATATCATGCTTCTTTAGTAGATGATCCTGGATCTGGTTGACTTTAGTAACAATAGCAACTGTTGGCCCCAAATCCTGTGGTCTAGCAAAGGGGATAGGAGTCATCAGGGTTTCTTTCCCCTAAACACAGGAAAAATGGAACATGTATTATTTCAATGCGAAGTTAACAAATACATGGACGTCATTCTTGAACGTATTTATCAATGGAAGTTTAGCGAAGAACCAACAACTACTTTAACCAACTCAGGAAAAAAGCTTAACATGTGGGATCATAAACTGATCGTCACATAGATGACTGTGCCCATAAAGGCCTTGAAATATCTTCTAAAAATTTTCTACTTGTATTCCCTCGACCACTTTATCTGGTGACATTAAGTCTTATAAGATAATTTTGGCTAGAGGTAGTGGTGGCCACTAGTCTATCTGTCCATGGCCAGTGTGTCTCAGCAGCAGCCATAGTACCTAAATGGCACACTCTGAGGAAAATATATTTCTTGTGGCATAAAAGTTAAACATGAAAAAAAGTAATTGAAAACTGTCTTGGGCTTCCCTGGTGGCGCAGTGGTTGAGAGTCCGCCTGCCGATGCAGGGGACACGGGTTCGTGCCCCGGTCCGGGAAGATCCCACATGCCGCGGAGCGGCTGGACCCGTGAGCCATGGCCGCTGAGCCTGCGCGTCCGGAGCCTGTGCTCCGCGGCGGGAGAGGCCACAGCGGTGAGAGGCCCGCGTACCGCAGAAAAAAACCAAAAAAACAAAACTGTCTTACTTTGAGCTCTCAAAACTATAAAAAAGTCAAGAAATAAAGCAAACCAGTACTAGAAAAGAAGACATCCTCTAACTTTCCTTTGATCAATTTAAATAGCTTGGTAGAAAGATTTTTAAAATCTTCAGACCAAAAATGTAGCTGACTTAAAAAAAAAAAAATCTATGTGGGCAGTACAACTTCCATTCCTTCCACCCAATATTAAGAAAGATCTGTAACTCCTTGTAATGCTTTCATGTAAACGTCAATTGCCCCCTCAAGTCTGATGATATACCCTAATATATCATGGTTGACCTTTCTTCTGACGTACAGTTCCCAGTTTCTACCTCTCTCCAATACTGGGATTTATAGCATCTTCTCTCATGATTATCTGCCTATCACTCATCCTCAGTCTACTTGAGTCAAATTCTTGTTTCTGTTTCACACATGCTGCTTTTTCATACAGTTCTGGTCTCAGTTTAATCTCTACTTACACGCAGTTCCCTGAGTGAGCTCAGTCATTCACAGTGCTTCAACCAAAACCCATTCTCCAAAGACTTCCTAATCTGTATTCGTAACCTAGAACTCTGGAGTGCTTCCCACACGCTCAAATGTCGGCGAAGAATGTCAGATTGCCGAAGGGTCTCGAATTCAGCAGGCCTGCAACTGAGCTCATCACCTTCCGCTCAAAAACATGTTCATCCTCTCCCATGCCTACCTCAACCCATCCTCCAATACGAACACCTGGTTTGCCAATTGTAGCTCCTCAGAACCACTCAGGGGACTCTTGTATATGTCTCTTCTTTGGCACCAACACCCTGACTTGGGGCCCTAATCATTCCTTTGCTCCTCGTCTTGCTGCCCCCCCCCCCAATTTAGTCTGCTTTAAATCCATCTTCCAAAATGCCTGGTGATCTATCTAAAGCAGGTATTAGATTATGCCAGATTGCCCTCCTTAGACACTTTTTTTTTTTTTTTTTTGGCCACGCCACACAGCACGCTTAGTTCCCCAACCGACCAGGGACTGAACCCGTGCCCCCTGCAGTGGGAGTGCGGAGTGTTAACCACTGGACCACCAGGGAAGTCCCTCCTTAGACATTTTTAATAGCTCCCCATTATTTTCACTCTGGGAAAAACAAAACGAAACAGTTCAAATTCTTTAGCCAGGCTGGCAAGGCTTTCCATCATCTAGTTCTGTTCTCACTGTGCTTCCAGAGATACTGGGGATGCCATTCTTTTACCTGAAATATCCCCTCCCCACTGAGAAACCCCCATGTGTATTTTAAGATTTGGCTCAAGTGCCAGGTCTAGTTCATTATCCTCTTCTCTCCTCCCACAGTTATGTGTTTCTACTTGTCTTCCTCCTAAACTGTGAGATCTCTGAAAGGAATAACATCTTTTTGTCACTGGACCACATTCAGGGGCATAAAGATAAAAAAGGTAAGCTCTTGCCCTCATCATTTGGAGGGAAAAAAAGCTCTGAATTCTGTGTGAGAGCTGTGACTAATCAGGCTGGTAGAAAGCACAGAAGAGAGGAGGGGAGGGTCCTGTGTCAGTCCAGGGAGAAGGGGCTCCATCTGTCTGTCCAGGATCATTTCAAGTCTTAAAAAAGAAAAGCAGCCCTTTGGACTTCCTACTGTGTCTGCCCTAGAGTATTTAGGTCCAAAGGACATAAGACCATATTAATCTTTAGGGCTCAGTTCATTTTTGTTAATTTGTATAGACAGGAGAAAGGGAAACCTCTATATTGTGCTCATTTATTATAAAAATAGTACATCCAAAACACCTTTTTCTGATTTTGTAACATCTAGTACTCTCTTCAAATAACAGGATGCTTTAACTTAAAAGGATTTCCCCTGAGCTCAGAATACTTTATAGTAAAATCTCTTAAACTTAAAAAACCTGAAAGTAATGTTTCTGATCACTTGATGCTAAACAGCACAGCTTATCTAACAGTAAAAAATCAAAAACAGTGAAGACAGAGTTAATGTAAAACACTTCCTTATCTTCAGGATTTCTTATTACAAAGAATGCTACTTGCATATAACATATATGATCAAATAAGACAGCCACAACTACCGATAAAACTAGAAAACTTTTCTAACCACTTATTAGTGGTACGCAAAGTGTGTTCTACAGATCATTGCCAGGCCACAGACTGAGCAATGCAGCAAGATAATGATTTCACACCATTATGTAAACCAACACACTGCTTCCTTCATCAAGAAAGTCTTATTACAAAAAGTACGTCGCTAAACTAGCCAGCATGCACAGTGATATGACTGAATTTTCTGGGGAACTAGAAGACCTGCATGATGGAGTGATACATTAATTTCTCGAACTTCTTTTTAAAACGATGATCGAATCATGAAAAAGAACAAAAAGGGAGGATGAAAAAGGGATTCACTAGATACGCTTTTTAGGAATATATTATGCACTGATACACACAGATAATATAAATTCTCAGAGGTCACATCTATGTGTTCTTTGATAAAATAAATGTCTTTGTATTGTCTTACCATTCTCATGACATGATTCAGTGAAAGCAATATGAATAAGTAAAAGTAAAAACTGGCAGCCCTCTCATTTTTACCATTCAGTTTCTCAGATGCTGTGAATCAGTTATAAAATACAAAATGACCACTGCGTAAAACGATCATGAGGCCTGTTAATTAAATGTCTTCAAAAACTCTGCTCAGAAGCTGATGTTCACATAAGTCTATGACTCCATCAGATCACCTGCTGAGAAGATAGAGCTACTGTTCATCACACATGCTTACAGCAAACTTCCCCTGTAATAACCCTTACGGAATGGAGCATGGTGATATACAGCTGGAGTAAGACTTTATCACCTAAGCTCGGGGTAGACAAACTTTCTCTAGAAAGAGCCAGATGGTAAACATTTGAGACCTTCCAGGTCATACAGTCTGTGCTGCAACCACCCAGCTCTGCCTTTGTAACGAGAAAGCAGCCGAAGACAGTAAGTAAACAAGTAGGCATGGCTGTATCCCCACCAAACTTTTTTTATGGACATGGAAATTTGCATTCTATATAATCTGCATGTCACCAAATACTATTCCTCTTTTGATATTTTTTTCAACCATTTAATAATGTAAAAGCCATTTTTAACTCACAAGTCTTACAAAAACAGATGGCAGGCCAAATGGGCCTGCAGGCAGTAGTTCGCCCTGACCTCGGCCAAAGGCATAAAAAGCATTAGTTATCCATCTCATTTGCTAAGAGATGGAGTGAAGGGACTGAGTAATACGTGGTCTCTAACTAGAACTCATTCAATTATACTAACATAAAATAAATTAGTCATATAGAAAATAATATACCAAAAACTCTTAACAACAGCCCTTGCCAGAATAATTTGCAATTTTTCCAATAAATGATCTCTAAGCATATATGGTTGTTTAAAATAACAGTTAATTCGGCAATACCACTCCTACAGATATGCCAAGAGAACTGAAAACATATGTTCACATAAAAGTTTGTATACAAATGTTCCTAGCAACATTATTCTTTTTTGTTTGTTTGTTTGTTTTTGTTTTGTTTTGTTTTGTTTTGCGGTACGCAGGCCTCTCACTGTTGTGGCCTCTCCCGTTGCGGAGCACAGGCTCTGGACGCGCAGGCTCAGCGGCCATGGCTCACGGGCCTAACCGCTCCGCAGCATGTGGGATCTTCCCGGACCGGGGCACGAACCCGTGTTCCCTGCATCGGCAGGTGGACTCTCAACCACTGCGCCATCAGGGAAGCCCACAACATTATTCTTAATAGTCAAAAAGTGAAAAGAACCCAAACGTCACCAACTGAGGTATGGAAAAACAAAATGTGGCATATATCTATGCAATGAAACATTATTTAGCCCTGAAAAGGGATGAAGTACTGACACATGCCACAACATGAATGAACAGTGAAAACATTATGCTAAGTGAAAAAAGTCAGTCACAAAAGGTCACATATTGTATGATTCCATTTATATGAAATGTCCAGAATAGGCAAGTCCAAAGGAACAGAAAGTAGATTAGTGATGCCCAAGGCTCTAGGGAGGGGGAAATGGGGAGTGACTGCTAATGGGACTAAAAGGATTTCCTTTTAGGGTGTTGAAAATGCTTTGAAATTAGATAGTGGGGACATTTGCACAACCTTGTGAATATACTAAAACCCAATAAATTGTACACTTTAAAAAGGTGAATGTTACGGTATGCTAATTATTTCACAATAAAAATTATAGTTAAAGAATAAGGGTAAGAGGGAACCCTCCTACCCTGTTGGTGGGAATGTAAATTGGTACCGCCACTACGGAGAACGGTATGAAGGTTCCTTAAAAAACTAAAAATAGAATTACCATGGGATCCAGCAATCCCAATCCTGCGCATATATCCAGAGAAAGCTCTAATTCAAAAAGACACATGCACCCTAATGTTCACAGCAACACTATTTACAAAAGCCAGGACATGGAAGCAACCTAAATGTCCATCAACAAAGGAGTGGATAAAGATGTGGTACATATACACAATGGAATATTACTCAGCCATAAAAAAGAATGAAACTGGACCTAGACATTGTCATATGAGTCAAGTAAGAGAGAGAAAGAAAAATATCATATGATATCACTTATATGCAGAATCTTAAAAAAGGGTACAAATGAATTTATCTACAAAACAGCAATAGAGTTACAGATGTAGAAAACAAACTTATGGTTACAGGAGGTGTTGGGGGGTAGGGATAAATTGGGAGATTGGGATTGACATAATCACACTACTATACATGAAATAGATAACTAATAAGGACCTACTGTCTAGCACAGGGAACTCTACTCAATACTCTGTAATGGCCTATATGGGAAAAGAATCTAAAAAAGAGTGGATATATGTATACGTATAACTGATTCACTTTGCTGTACACCTGAAACTAACACAACATTGTAAATCAACTATATTCCAATAAAAATTATTAGGAAAAAAAAAAGAATAAGGGTAAGAGAGAGTAAGGATAAATGGTATTGGTGCTAAACATATAAATTCAATTTAGTGATGCATTAGTAAAAGCAAAACAACCTATTTGACACAGAGTTTATCTACATACTTCCGTGCCTATCAACTCACCAGGACAGCACAGATCAAGTAGATAAATACTCTTTTCATTCAAAGTTTATAATAGTTTTTATGAAATTATATTGCATGCAAAATATACGCACATATAAAAGAAAGTTTCTATTTATTTATATGAAAAATTTTATATTACCTTTGTAAATCTGTCAATAATTAGAGATATGATTTAGACCCCCAGTTCAAACTTACTCCACAGGTATCTTCATATTTTCATTTTTTTATAGTGATAATAATGGCTTTTATTCTGATTATATGTTGTTACTAAAATCATTTGTTCCCTCAAATATATTGAAAAGATCTGTACTGTAAGATTTACCTTTTGACCATCATGCTCAAAAGTAGAAAACCAAGGTTCAGCAGTTTCCATAAGTTGTGAGAACATTGCACTAAAAATTAGAAAAATAATATAACGCCAATGTTAAATCTTCATTAAAGTAAAAATGGCGTAAAAAAATAAAAACAGAAAGTTTTTGTACTTACTAGGCATCATGTTCCAGATACTCAGGGTTCAAGAGAGTTTTCATTTCCTCACTTAAAAAAGCGATACAATCAATCAGAATGTGTAAATTTTTAACTGAAGGAGATGCAGAGGTTGCCTTATTCTATGCTCATAAGCCAACTTTCATATAATGTGTAAATGAAAAAGAGTTAGCCTTTTTTCAATAAAAAGAGCAACTCCGTTAACAAACAAAATCATTTCTTTCTATAAAGATCAAAAACAAATTAGCTGCCTGTCTGTACCACAATGAGGCAACTATCTAATTATTCCAAATAACAAAACTGAATGTGACAATACATTCCTTGAATGTGACTGATCTAGAATCAACTGATTATTCCACAATCTATCACTTGTCCAAAACGAAACAAAAAAATATATAGTTACTGGTCAAATATCCCATATTATAACAGTAATTTATTTTCTTTCAATGGCTTCTATTTTTATTATGTTTTAACATCAATTAATCAGTGACAGCAACTCTTCCAAATCTATTTTCGTGCTGCTTTTACTTTATAAAGGATTGAAACAGTTAAAGAAGCATGTAGAACTCATTTAAAAGCTATTTTTTTAAAAAGCAATTTGCAATCGTGTATACTTTCCTATGGAGTATATTCTGCACATGTGCTTTTAAAAAGATAAAACTGGCATGAAAACAGGATCCCAATACTAACTGCAACCTTATCATACTTCAGAATAACTGAGGCAACAGCAACTAAGATATGGTTACTATAGTCAGATCCAATAAATTTAGTATAATTAGAAAAACTCAAAGGAACTAGAAGACACTGATCTATAATATAGTAAACAAAAGTTGATTTGACAAATGCCCTAATATATGTTCAGCAAAATGGATGGCTACATTTGATGAATAAAGATCATATAGATAAACACATGAAATAGTATATGTTAATCCGTTGTTTTCGGCACAGAGAGAGGCTAGCCTGTGGAATATTCCTGAGGAAGTTTTATAATCCCTCAGCTCTCCATTCCCAAGATGCTTCCCGGCTGCCTCTCTGGCCCATCTAGTTAGGGTATCTTAAGTTAGAAAATAAATTCTAACAATCGGCCTAAGTTAAATACAAGATACACTAATTTATTATCTCGGCAAATAACTTCAGTAATTGTATCTCAAAAACATGAGAAGTCATTTTGTTTCTTTATACTGGGGTTCTTTGGGGGACTGTTCTATTTATGAACTGAACTGAGTCTGGTGAGGACAAAATATCTCACACATAAGGTTCTCTTACAGCTTACTGTGAAAGAATGGGCCACTGGAGGATAGAACGTATGAATATTAACAATCATCAGCACTTTGCCATTACAACAAAAATGTCCTCTTCTTGATCCATCAGTTACATGTCTTCCTTTGGTACAGCTCTAAGACTTGCAAAGATATTTAGAATTCCAAGTTTGCCCCATAGCTGAAATGGGATTACAGTTATTAAGCGGAATTAATCATCAGTCACATGAAACACAACCAAATGTTTACAATTTACAAAATACCTTCAATATAAAAGGTGTTGAGGTTAAAAAAGGATTACAGCAGGGCTGACAAAATAGATGGAGCTCATATACAAACTTGCCTTGGCTGTGCAGACTCACTGGCATGAAGAAAGGCTTGGTGGTCACAGTGGAGGGTGAAGACCATTGGAGCCAACAGCTCGTGCATGCCCTGAAATAGAGCCAGAGAAAGGGACGGGGGCATGTCCAGACTCCGCTGGTGGACAGACGGGCTCAGCTAAAAGCCTCTGCAGCTGATCCCCGCCCCAGGCATTTTCGTATTATACAGAAGAGCATAAACATAAAAACCTACAAAGTGAGATTTTATCTAGTTTTAGAACTTGACTCCAATTCTACCACAGCAGGTATTCTTCTTTAAAACATGGAGAGCAGTTCTCTTTTAAATGACACAACAAACAATAAATCGGCACGGTAGACAACCTTGCACCTGTCAGTTGCTTCAGGATGTGTACTCATAAATATGAATTTCATGTATGCAAATTATAATCATATGCTACAGTGTAAAGATCTGCAGTAAGAAGGGCAACTAAGAACTGTAGACCTAAGGAAATTACATCCAATGTTTTCATTATATAATGGCTCAAAATTAGGATGTCTGTAGATTTAGGAAGAGCTGAAGTCAGCTAGCTGGAAATGCTGGATAATAAAAGAAACAACCTTTAGCAGGTATGAGAGAAAACAAAGTTTTTAAAGTACGATTTTCAACATGTTTAAGCCAAGATGGCCATAATTTTTTTTCCTGTCTACTTCAACGATAAGGTTACTTTTCAATTCATTTAGTGATTTCACCAATACAACTTTCTTTTTCCTTATATCGTGTTCACCTGTGGATTACATACATAGGCATAGAAACAAAAAGGTATATTGGTTACTTAGTTGCCTTTCAAAGGGTATTATAAAAATCCATTATTTATCCATTCTTGTGAGGAAATAAGATATTCCACATCAGTGACCCGCCTTGTTAGCTGAGATTTTTTTCCCTACTTAGGCATCAAAAATATATTTTTGCAAGTTAAAAATGGACTGTACTCTTTTCTGCCTCTTAAGGTGTGTCACTATTTTCCTTTTGCCTACGATGATCTTTTACAAAAAAAGAAGACAAAACCCCGCTTCTACAAGAAATAACAATAAAATACTGAAGCCGAGAGAAGACAGAGTTTTTGCTGATGGGATTAGAGGGAATCTCCTGTGATGGAAGGACAGCCACACGGACCTCTGCACGGTCTGGCAGCTCTGTGCTGTTCGTAGGACGCTAGTTATTATCATAAAGTAATACAAAAGGAAACTCTGTCAGAGTTCATTTATAAGTTATCACTAGCCTTGAATGAGAAGGACTTAATTACACTTTTTACAAAATTATTTATGACCCATTGACAATTTACTTGTGATTTGGGACAAATTACCACACATCACTTCAATCTTTTTAGGTGACCGTCTCCTACTAAACAAATCTTGAAAAGACTATGCCTTAGAAGAACTTGGTACACACCCATAAAGAATGGAATTAAGTTTTGCTAATGTGCTTTAAAATCATTATGAGGGGTTTATTCTTCTAAAATAATCTCAAATTATTCCAAAGACCAAGTGACATAATTTTAATCATGAAAGTAATAGTTACTTACTGCACAGAACTACAGAATATCTAAAACAAAAAAAAAAAACAAAAAAAAACAAAAAAAAAGGAAGGAGGGAAGGCAGGAAGGAAGGGAAGGAAGGCCAAAAGAGAAAAGAAAGAAAAATTAAAACTGTGATAGATATCTTTGCGGTAATCTTTTTTGCTTATTTCTGATAATTTCCTTAGGATAAAGTCCCAAGAAGTAAAATTTCTGGGTAAATGAGCTAATAAGACATTTGATATATACAATTAACCTGCCCTTTAGAAATAATTCCCTCACTTTAGGGCATAAAAATCACCATTTCACATACCCTCATCTTTATTTGTAGTGTTTTTTAAAAATCCTGTCAAATTCTACAGTCAAATAGTTGTTTTAACTTATTTAAATGCTAGTGAGGTTGAAGACAAACATTTCAGTGGTCATTTTTATTTAATGAATTGCCCATTTTCTCCTAATGAAGAGTCTCCCTTCTCCTGATGATTTGTAATAGTTCTTCAGCAATTCAGGAAATTAACCCTTAGTTATTTTTGTTACAAATACTTTCCCATGTTTATAACTTGCCTTTTAATTTTGATTATGTCATAGTAAAGCTGTATACTTTAAAACAGTCAAATCAATAAATCATCTTTCATGATTTCTTATTTTGCTTTTATGGCAAAAAGACCTTCCTCATATTGAGATTAGATTAAATATACAGGTTCCTTTTTTACAGCCAATTCTTTACCCACCTGGTATTTAATTTTGCCCTGAAGAATAATATGTATTTTTCCTTCCCAAAGTGTTAAACTAATTTATTGAATAATCACCAATTATTGAATAATCCATCTTCTCCCCAGAGTTCTGCAATGTCATCTTTATCATAAGCTGAATATTTAGCTCTCATTTTTTCTGAGTTTTTACTGGTATTCCATTGGTTTATATACTCTTAACAGGAACTTTACTACTGTAATGTCTTGAGCTGTAAAATACTCCATTTCCCCATATTTTCTATTCTTTTTCTCAAAATTATCTTGCCTATTCTAACATCTTTTCATCCAAATGAAAATGTAATTTAGTTACATAAAATGCTAAACAAAATACTGCAATTTTTATTGCCATTGCATTAAAATTAACTTGAAGAAAACAGACTTCTTTAAGAACACCAGATCTTCCAATCCAAAAATATGTGGAACTGCATAGTTTTTATTAGGTTTCTTACTAGGCTTTGGGTGTTGGTGTTGGTGGTGGTGGCGGCAGAGATCTTCTGAATAGAACTCTTCCCTGCAGTATGCTTTCTAACTAATTAAGGCTGGTTTAATACGAAAGGTTCTTGCCTAAATGTATCTTCTCACGTTCCCTGAACATTCTCTTCCCTCTAGTTCCTGTGACACTCCTTTCTCCAGATTTTGCTCATGCATCATTCACCTTCATTTATTCCAAAAATTATCTATTAACTACCTAAGACGTGCTGGTAACACAAAAGTGAGTGGCGTGGGCAAACTCCTGACCATTATGGAGCCTGCAGTCTAAACAGCAAGACACACAATAATAAAATGAGCACAGAAGTACTGTAGGTTATAAACTGGGACAAGTGATACATATATGTATATGTATGTACATACATACATAGACAAACCCAGCTCCTCCTACAGGCTTGGCACATACAAGGTGCTCACTGCATAGTGACTGAATGAATGAAATAGCTTCCACTCAATATAGTGAGGGGTAGATACTTCATTTATCAACACAAGGGTAAAAGCTGAACTACGATAAGATGAGAAATGGAAAAGAATCATCCTGAATTATATTTCAATATTTCCCATCAATAAATAAGTGCTTTTTGTATAATGGAAATTAAGAGTCCCCTGAATACCATTAAGACAATCTTTTACACATTCAGTGTTGACTTCCAACCAAACTAGGGATATTTTTCTCGAATAGACTTGTAAGAGATTACTGGTTTTACTCTCAATTCTAGACTAGTAAAAACCTGATTAATAATTACAAGTGGCAAGCAAACAGACATCTTTAAAGGAAAAGAGAACTATCTGGAAAGAATGATCATAAATTCAATATGCTGTAAATCTGACAAAGCATAATGAAAAAGAATGTATTGTCGGTACACTTCTTCGTTCCCAAAATGTGTATTTTGCGTCCATCCACACCATTAGCGTTTCTGCTTGCTTACAGCCTTTTTCCCTGCTGGATCCTCAGTAGTCACTGCACTCCAAACTCATGCCAGTTGAAAAGAAAGGTAGCAAAGTTTTCCTCATCAACAGCCTGTAGGCTCACAAAATTGAACGTGTTCTTTTATCTGCCTGTGTTCATTTAGCCTACCAAGCAGTCTTTATTAAAGCTGAGGCATCAGGCAGTCAAAGTTCATTAATACCATTTATATAATCTCTGCAGTTTCAATTAACTCAGCAAGACATTCTACTACATGATAACAGTCTCATTAATTCAATAAAATCCCATAACTATTAACAATATGGTCGATGTTAAACGGGGTGTCACCTAGTACAAAATAATAGCTTTAGCAGCTTGTGATGAAACTTAAGGTTTTTTCTTAAATTTGATCTGGCTAAAATATTCAGTCCTTTTACAGCAAGGGATTCTTCCTACGTAAAGAATCTATAGAATTTTTAACATTAACAGGGAGTAATTTAAATCTTAGAAAGTGATACACAGGAGTAAATTAATAATACTTTCCTATTCAGTAATTGATAGGCTTTGTCTAAATGATCAAGAGTCTGGTCTGTTTATAGGCTTCCTCACAAACGCAGTGGGCTGCGTGCCTCACAAACGGTGGATGGTGCAGTTACGATGTTTTGGTTCCTTGTCCGTGGAACTTGCTTCCATTATTATAAGATTTCCTGAATCTAGATTTTTCTTTCTCAAAAGAAAAAGAGGAAACAAATGTATAACTTGGGATAATTTTATTCCGACTTGATTCGTTATCATCAAATCTTTTACTGTGAGATATTTCCAAATATTTGAAAGAGAAGAGGGCACACTGAGGAGACAGGCTTGATGACAAAAGCCAACACAATGAGAAGAGGAGAAGAGAAAAACAGAAATAAACCTGGATCACTGGTGAAGAGCCTGAGGTACTGAACTAACAAATGCTGTGGAAACATTCTGCCCCCAGACTTCTTGCAAAGTGTGTTAATAACGTCCTTAGACTGTAAGTCATTCTGAATGGAATTTTCTGTTATTTGCTTCCAAAAAATCCTGATATACTGATTGGGATTTATTTTCTCCCAGTCTCCTTTTTGGTTTGTTTTTGGTCTTTGCACGTTATATCTGACCTGAATAGCCTGTCTTGCTTGGGAAGACCTTTCCTACCCTGAGATTATAAAAAAAAGTTCTCCTAAATGTTTTTTCCAGAATTTTTATGTAATTTTAGTTTTTATAATTATATTTTTACTCCATCTGGAATTTCTTCTCCCAATAATGGTATAATATAATCTTTTTTAGATAGAAAGCCAAATACAGCATGTCAATATCCTTTTCCCATTGAAAGAAAACGTCCTATCTTATATGAAGATCTCATGTACAACTGAACCTGTTCTTAGCTTGTTCCACTGATCTATTTTCTCAGTTCCCACATTACTGTCACATTGGTTTGATCACAGAACATTTACAACAGTTTTCAGATCTCCCTGTGCCATTCTCCCCTTCCCCTGAATTCTGTGGCAGCTCCAACATATTTAATACTGACTGTAGCAATGATCACCATCACAGCTACCAACATGAACTCATAATGAGCACTACATGTTTTTAACTCTACAAAGTCAATACTATTATTGCCCTCATCAACGAAACTAAGGATTAGAAAAGTTACATGTGTATATTGTCTAAGACAAGGTAGCTACTTAAAGTGTTGGAGCCGAGATTCAAATCAAGGGATCCGAGTCTAAAGCCAGTGATCTTAACCACTAAGCTGTATCATCACCATTAAAATGACTATAAAGCTTCTTGGTGTAAAATTTAAAATCACTGTGCCTGGTTTTTAAAAACCATATCTCTCACTTAGACTATCAATGGAATGATAACACATTTATATATTAATTTGGGAAGAAGTAATATTTTTACTTAATGTCTTCCCACCTAAAAACACGTTATCACTTTTCTATTTATTCAACTCTTGCTCCAATAACGTTTATAGTTTTCTTCATATAGCTTTTGATTCTATATAATTACATTTATTTTTAGACATTTTATAGTTTTGGTTGCCATTATGAGTAGGATATATTTTTCCATTTCCCATTCTAAAAGCTAAATGTCACCATGTAATTAATATAAAGACATATTATTAGTATGAAAACTAAGATAAAATTAGTTCCCTTGGATATTCTATGTACACAATAACAAATACATTATTTAGGACAACTGTAATATGACTTGATTTATTATCTTTAAACAAATTAAGTCTATCTCAAATTAAATACACTGCTCTCACCATGCAGATGTTTTCTGTTATATTACACTGAATTTGGGTTGTCATCAGTTGGATGTCATAACTTTGGATTGTTGGAGAATTTATTAATATAGTTTGAATTCTGACTTAATATGCATTTTGAGAAATACATAAAAATATCTAACTTTGCGTATTTTTATTGGAACCCCATAATGTTAAATGCAAACCTAGATACTTCTTTATATATTAAATTAAAAATTTACACTTTGAAAAGAATAAACACAATCCAATAATCTTCTTTAATAACGAGATGAATTAAACATCAAGATCACAAGAATATCATATAAATTTCAGAAAGTTTAAAGGAACTTTCTGCAGTTATATTACTGGTAGATTTTGAAGAGTAAAAGGACATTTGATTATCCTCTACATGACATGCCACATATTTATAAATGCTGTACTTAGAAACAATATTTATATATACAACTCTGAAAAGCTTTATTACTAGATTGCCTTCAAAGATGCTGTTTATAAACAAACTCTCAAAAGTTGAAAGCAAAGATTGAATGCCTCATAGAAGACAATTTGGTGGAATGTCTTATAATAAGGAAGAAGCATATGTGCGTCAATGAGCTTACCTTTCTCACCATGCAGCTGACAAGCAGCTCTTTGATTGCTTTACTATTATGATGCAACTTTGGATACAATAAAGGCTACATTATTGCTCTATCATTTGTCAAGCTGTATAGAAAATTCTGAGTCAATGGATGCCACCTGTACGATATTTTCATTACCTGCTTATAAAGCAACTGCTCGTTTTCTCTAGCATAACAGAAAAGAACATCTGTAAGAATTTTTCTCACATTTTCTTGTTGGAAAAACTGCATTTCAGGAAACCTGAAAAAAGAAAACACAGGATTGAAATCGGCTAGCACAATTCCAAGAATTACCCTCAAATTCTCATCTCTGAGAGGTGCCATGGGCAGCTTTTGGTTTTAGTACAAGTCTGTATTTGCCAGGCAACTTATGCCATAGGTGGGACTCATGTGTTAAAGAAAAAAGGGTGAGAAAAAGGGAAACTACTGGATACCCTTCAACATCTAAATATTTCAAATGTCTTCATATGTAAATGTCATCATATGCATGATGAATACAACAGTTTTTAAGCAAAACAAATTATAGCCTGTGCATTTGGTGTGGGGACTGCTCTGTTTTACCCCATTTGGTATACTGTGATTTTGTAAGTACCAACTTTGTGAAAAAAAATCATTATCCTATTTTTTTGGATGCAAATACCATGATTTAAATTATTATACATGACCACACCATTCATTTTATCTGATTAAAACACAGACTTCAAATGGACTGAGTTAGTCAGTATTGCTTAAATGATCTCTGGATCAAAAATTCTACCAGGTGCTTTGAGGTAATGTGAAATACAAAAGGGCAAGAGTATCCACCTGAAAGGAGCTTAAATAGCTGTTTATAATGCAAGAATTCACGACTGCAACAACCCAAAGAGCAAATACAGAGCAGTGCAATACACAGTGAATATACAGTCGACCCTGTGGATTCCTGGGTTTCGAATCTGCAGACTCAACCAACCGTAGATCAAAGATGTCTGGGGAAAAAAAATTCCAGAAAGTTCCAAAAAGCAAAACTTGCATTTGCCAGCATGCCAGCCACTATTTACATGGCATTTACATTGTAGTAGGTATTATAAGAAATCTAGAGATGATTTAAAGTATATGAGAGGATATGCATAGATTATATGAGAATATTACTCCATTTTATACAAGAGAGTTAAGCATCCATGGACTTTGGTATCTGTGGGAGTCCTGGAACTAATCTCCTATGAATACCAAGAGACGAGCCTATAAGGGAAGAAGGAATGTCATCTAGAAATAAGCAGCAAATGGGTTCAATCACAAAAGGTTTGAACAAGAATTTTTAGGAGAGGAGGAACATGGAACATCTGTGGGAAAGGTAACCAAATCAGAAGGAAAGCTATGAAGACATAGAAGGCAAAGAGTATTCCAAATGCAGAGCACTGTATGGTATTAGTAATGCAAAAGGAAAGTATCAATACTTCTGTGAAGTACTGCCACTTGGCAGCAGGGCAACAGGACAGAAGAAAAGGTGGGAGGTGTAGAAAAGAGCTTTGAATGCAGTATTTACAACTGAGGAAAAGCAACAGAGTGACTCTACATTTCTGAATAGGGAAGTACCAAAGAAGACAGTATTTGAGTAACTCTAAGTAGGATTAAGCCTGCAGGAGGAGAGACTGCAGGAAGGAGATAAGAGGACATTATACTGAGGTGAAATGGAAAAATCACAAACCTGAGAAGAAAAGCCGAAGTTCAGATCCCTGTTGCATAATTGCTGGCTGTGCGACCTTGAGTAAATGGCTGCTTAATGGCCTCATCTATAAGTAGCGATAATAATACTGATCTTGTGATGAAGATGAAATAATGTGAAAGCACCAAGAACAGCGCCTGGCAGCAGACGTTCAGGAAGAGAAGTGATTGCTAGTCTCTGAGTACTGGTACTTTAGGTGATGAAGATGTGAATGAGGTCGCATTGGAACTAGAAAACACGAGAATATGTAGTAAATACGCAAGAGGCTGAAAAGGAGGAGCGCCTGGAGCACGGAGGCACGCGGCATCACGGAAACAGAAAAAACTCCTTCGTTAGTCTCGTAAAGGCAGCAATGGTTATTTTATTCATATTCTGATGGTTCACTGCTTCCTATCTCTGGCAACCTCTGCTCTTTTCTGCTTCCTTCTGATCCTCTTCGGGCACCCTGTGAGAGTGAGAACTTTCTCTCCAGTTCAGGCGGTTTGTGAAGCATCTCTTTCCTGCGCCTAATTTTTATAATAAATTACAGCCTGTTTCATCTTCATCTGTTCATTTGACTTTTGCTTGAAATTCCCTTGGATGTACAATTTGTCCCCAGACACAGGTATCTGACCTGTTCTCTACCAACAAGGAAGCCTCTCCTTTGAGGGGCCGGTAATCAACAGTCCATGGGTCTGAACAATGTTATCTCAAGTCCATGCTTGAGATGGATGGCCCTCCAGACAGCCATCCAGATTAATGTGATGGCCCCCCAGGCAGCCCAGACTGAAGCTCAGGAGTCTGACTAGGCACAAGTGACCATAGCTCCTAAAGAGGAGAGAAATTACCTGAAAGCAGATTCAGAGCAAGAATAATAACTATATCTTAGAAGCCAAAGAAGTTCCAGAAAGGTGTCAAATGCACTGAAGCAGGAAAGAAACAGAAAAACTTGTTAAATGACTTATTTGGGACAAAAGAAAGCTGCTAAAACCTTTAGATAGTCAAATATCCCAAATTAGAGTAATCAGGATGAAAGATAGGTAAGTAGTTAATAAAATGCTGGAAAGAAATTTCTTGGGAAAACTTAGTCACTAAAGTAAAAACAGAGTAACCCTTCTGAGACAAAACTGTTCCCCCTCCTTCCTCATCAGATGACTTAAATCTAGCCCTGTCGTGAAGTAGGCTTCCTGTCCCAGGATCTGGACAGATCACACGGATGCGTGATTTTGTGTGTCCCCTTCCATAACTATGCTTTGGAAACTGTCTATGAACACTGGCACCACCAAATTCCCTACAGTCACTGCAATCTGAATGGACTATGGGAGAAAGTACTAAAACCTACAACATTCACTTTGTAACAAATATCCATGAACTATATAAAGTAAGAATTTAATACCTTACTACTAAAAATGTAAATTATATTACATATCAATTCATAGTTTCATTTAAATGCATACTAACCACTCACAAGACTAAAAACTAGAGATCTATAAGAATCAAATTGCAGGTAGATAATTTAAATTACCCACTTTTAGCAAATACCCAATCAACTGAAAACGCCTATTAGGCAGACAGAGCATATCTATGTGATAGCACACCATCCACAATTCTAGTCTACAATGCTGAAGTGTCAATTTAGGAAGTTTCAGGATATCCTCTTTTTTAGAAAAGTGTGAGGTGCTCTCTAAATTCTGATGAAGAATCCATAGCATCAAACAAGTAACATGGGAAAGATTTCAGAAGAGTTCCAAAAAAGAAACAAAAGTTTATGCTATTTTCAGAAGCTGGAAAAAGAGATGACATTCAGAGAAGTTATAAGGTGAAAGAGTCCAGTTCAGAAGGTAACAGGTAAGGAGAACGGAAGCAGAGAGATTAATACCTGCTCCAGTATATCTGGGTAGTTAAGCAGGTTAGCAGTACTTCCCAACTGCTTTGCTAAACAGTGTGTCAGAGATACGCATTGAAGTAAAATTCCATGAGTTTAAAGTTACACGGAAGAACCTAGGTCATAAGGTTGATGAATATACCTGAATAATAACATATTTGCTACAACAAATACTTGGTTTCGTATTAACAGGCTTCAAGTAAGAAGGCATTCCATCTATAGGAATCAGAAATAAAAGGGAGAAAAGTAGTGAGTAGATTCTCTAGGAATAGTGACAAGCAGCTTTGATGATAGGTTTTAAGTTTCAAAATAGCTTTCCTAACATCTGGTGTTGATTCAGGGCAGGTAATCTGAACAGTAGTCTAACCCGAATATCACTGGAAAGGCAAATCTGGTTTTGAGACAATAACAAAAATCACAGAAGACAGACCGAGGCTGAAGTCAACAACTGTGAAGATTTTGAAAAATCAATAGTGACTCTACAGTTTCATGCAAAAAAGAGAAATGGTAGTATATTCATTAAAGATGAGATAGAGAAAAAAAAACTTAGGATTGAAACTAGAGACATTTATGATTCACTCAAGCCAAACTATCTGATAGGAAAGTAAAAGGAGAAAAGAATCACAATAAATGGGAACTGAAGAGAAATTCTAAATTATTATTAGAAAATGAAAGTCAAGAGAACTAATTCCTGCATTTGGCCAGAAATGAAAGTGGAGATGAAAAACAGGTGAGGATGAAACTCTGATAGAGATAAAAAGCAAAGAGAAATTAATATTAAAGTATTCCATGATGTGATTTAGACTAATACCATCGAACATTTTTACCTGATGGAAAAAAAGGTGATAATTCAGTTTTTTGTTTTTTGTTTTTGCGGTATGCGGGCCCTCTCACTGTTGTGGCCTCTCCCGTTGCGGAGCACAGGCTCTGGAAGCGCAGGCTCAGCGGCCATGACTCACGGGCCCAGCCCCGCGTCATGTGGGATCTTCCCGGATCGGGGCACGAACCCGTGTTCCCTGCATCGGCAGGCGGACTCTCAACCACTGCGCCACCAGGGAAGCCCGATAATTCAGTTTTAACTTAATAGATCAATATTTAAAATGCAGGAGTTTCTCTCTCAAGATGTGTGCAGGTATTAAATAGACAAATTTTACATAGTGCAAACTAACATCAAGAGATATAAAAGTCTGCTGTGTGAGTTTTGGTTTGTATCTTGAAATAACCCCACATTCGTAGGCAGTATAGTTTTCAACTTAAGTTTAAAAAAAATCTTTCATTATCTAAAATCTTTCATACATAATCTTTTCATTATAAATTCCAGCATCTATAAAGAGACAATAGTAGACTGAATTTCAGTATAGCTATCGCCCAGCTTCATCATTAATCAGTTCTTTTTTTTTTTTTTACATATCCTCCTCTCTCAGTGTTGCATTTTGAAGCAAACCTGAGACATCACTACACCCATAATATTGCAGTGTGTATTTCTAAAACATAAAGACTCTCTAAAAACATAACCATAGCACCACTTTAACACTATAACTAATAAAAATAATCCATTTATTAAATCAAATATACAATCAATGTTCAAATTTCCCTAAATATTTTTCAGTTTGTTTCAATCAAGATCCAAGAATTTACACTGCAACTTGTTGATATATCTCTTAAGAGTTTTTTACTACATAGACGTGCCCCTCCCTCCCTCCCTTCCTTCCTTCCTCTCTCCCTCTCCCTCTCTCTCTTACAATGTATTTGTTAAAGAAACCAGGCTCTTTTCCCTGTAGAAACTTCCCACATTCTGAATTTTACTTATTGTTCCTCCATTTTGTTATGTAACACATTCCTCTCCTCCCCACCGCGCCCCACCCCCCACCTCCACACCCCCGCCCCTACTGTATTTCCTATAATCTGGTAGGTAGGTCTAGAGACTTCATCAGGTTCAGGTTCAACTTTCAACAAAAACCTTCATGGGTGGCATGGTGGCTTTAGTACATGTTCACGAATTCTTTGGCACTCCTCCCATACAAAGGTGGAGGAGCCTAACTTCCTTCCCTCTGCAGATGTGCTGTCCTCAGTGATGAGCTTCTCACAAAGGGAAGACAGTACAAGTGATGCTGCGACACAGCTTCTGTCTGCCTCTCCGTCTGGACACATCGTGGAACCCAGACGCTGTGCTGCTAGAAGTCAAGCAGCTACAGGAGAGGCCGTGGGGAGGTGTTCCAGCCACAGCTCCAGAGGTCTCTGCTGAGAGCCGGCTTCAACAGCCAGGCAGGAAAGTGAACAACACATCTTCCAATGATTCCAGTCCTTAACCTTCAAGCTGGCCTGGCCAACACCATGTGGAACAGAGACAACCTGCCTGCTCAGCCCTACCCAAGTTGGAGATTCATCAACAAAATTAATTCTGCTGTTCTTTTAAGCTTTGGGGTGGTTTACAATGCAGCAATAGCTAACGGGTACAGATGGTACTGTGTACTTCCATCAGGAGGCATACATTTTTAGCTTCTCTTTCTGTGATGATCGATGATCATTGCCTAGATGTATTAATTCATTAGAGGTGGTAAGATGGCAAGACTACAACTTTATCCTTTTTCCTTTCATTATTATCTAAAATACATATATAAAGAAAAATTTACCCTTGTCAATTTTTAGTCATCCTGAAGTACAGATCACTATAATTTTGAAAAACATAGTTGGTTTCCATTATATTTACTCATGGATGCTTGTGGACATCTAAGCTCTATGAATGATAAATGACACTAATTCTGTCACGAAAATAGGTTATGATAACTGGACTATTCTATTTGCCTTTTGGATATCTATCTTCCCATGCAACTGCAGCATATGGGAACAAGTCAGGAGGTGAGGGACGGAGTACAGCTAAACAACAACGTCAAACCCAGTAACCAGGAACCCAGGTGCCTGATGGGAGCTAACTGGAAAGACGCAGAAACTTCACACAGGGCTGTGGTCGCTCATAACACAGACAGAGGATGAAGGGAAGCTAGGCAAATATCTGGGGTGTCTATGATGGAGAGTTCCTCAGACAACAAAGAGACAAAAAGAACATTTCCTAAGCAAGAAAAGGGTTAAGAAAAGAGTGAAATGACAAAGGGCTTTGTCACTGCATAATAGTACATAATTAGGTAATTAGAAGTATTAAAACAGACAAAGCACTGGGCCCAGCTGAATTACTGAAGATGCAAGTATTCAATAAGATGCCCCAAGGGAAAAAATAAAACCCTTGGGGAAGGTTTATAGTCAAGCAGGAGGACAGAGCAGCACAGGAGGGCTTGAAGGAACAATAATTGATGTTACGTCGGTACTTTAAAACCAGAACTTCACTACCAGCATCCATCTAAAATTTAAAATGAGCGGATGAAAACTCCCTAGAATACTATTAAACACCAAAATAACTATAATACCTTTCTCTGGTTTGTTGTTTTATTAAAGAAAAACTGGAAAAAAAATCAAGCAAAAACCACAGAGGAGCAATTTGATATAAAATGAACGGAGGCACACTACGTATTTTTTATTCCTGTCCTCCCTACTTTGGTTGATGATTTCACCATCCCCCCTATTCAACCAAATCTGCTTTCTCCTCATTCCAGGTACACAGCAGGACTGAACTTCCCAGCATCCTCTTCAGTGAGCTGTGGCCACTGGGATGGGAGTGGCCATGACATGTGACCACAAAATTCACATTTCCCCCAGCCCCCATCAGGCCCCATCCACGTTTCCCCTTCCAGCTGGACAGAATGGAAAAGGTCATCTGGGAAACTTGGGAAGCTACATATGGACTGTGGTGGTTTTAAAAATACATCTGCCAATTCTTTAACACACTGCCCTTCCTCCGTGGATTGTTTGCTTTAGGGGAAGAACCCTCTGGAGAAAAGACACTTAAGCAGCGCCATGGCGAGACCCACATGGAGAGGAACCCACAGGGGTCCTCCAGCCCTCATTAGGCCTCCACACGACGGCAGCTCCAGCTGACACCTGACTGCAAGCTCAAGAGAGACCCCTGAGCCAGGACCACAGCTGCTCCCAAACTCCTGATCTCCAGCAACTATGAAATACAATACATGATTATAGTTCCAAGTGATTACATTTTGGTTGATGTATTATGCAGCAAATAGATGATGAAAAGAGGTTTTGATACCTGAAACTGGGCTGTTTTTAAAAAAAACAATAAAATATGTGGTAGAGGTGTCTATAGGACTGGACAGGAGTTGGAAGGACCTTGCATAGACCTCACTGAAAGACTAAAGGATCTGAAAGAGATGATTAGCCAGACAGCCCACGAGGCTGCCAGTGAGGGCGTAAATCAAAGTGAGGAAAACATCACAAGAAAAGTGGAGAGAAAAGATTCCTTATTATGTACTGACAACACAGCAGCCTCTAGTTATTTGGAATACTGAAAATGTACCTAATACACTGGGTGATCTAGCCAAGGAGACTGTCCAGGCAGTGCTGAAGGTGCTGCCTGGTGTTGCTTGTTATTTACAGTAGAATGGAAAATGAGGAAAGTGGAAGAACTGCTCAACGCAGAGGCGCTGGGACTTGCTGGGCTTGAAAATACAACCTTTTCTCCTTCTCATCCTCTCTAGTCACAAATGAAGCATTAAGACACTGCTTCTGGGCAAAGATCGAATATAAGACACAGTCAGAAAAACAAGGTCCAAAGATGAAACCAAGGGTGTGAATGTAAAATACTTTGTTAAGATCTCAGAAAGCTCTAAAGCAGTGCATCAGAGAACCCTCCTGTCAAACAAGACACCCTGATGCCCTGGAAAGATCTAAAAATCATGCCCCAAAGAGCCCTCGGCAGCCAGAGGTCGGGGACGCTGGTTAACACCCCACTGCGTGGGACAGCCTCTCACAACAAAGAATTAATTGGTCCAAAAGGTCAATACTCCCAAGGGTGAGAAACTCTACATTAGAACATATGAACCCAGAGGGCAGAAACAGTAGCTATGTATGGAATCTCTAGAACTTTCTGAGTAAGATTTGAGATAACACTCATGCCTTCATGTCCTGTGTGCTCCACAGAGTGATCTGCAGACACAAAGTATTTGATAAATGTTTCTAGAACTGAGAAAGCGTTAAATTCAGGCAAACTAGATTAACATAAAACGTTACAGATCTGTGGAAAGACCTGGGGTCCCAGGTGTTATTTCCATTTCAGCCGTTAACAAGTTGTATTTTCTTAAGTCATTCTTTCTGAGCTTCAACTTTACGCGTTTGCAAAATAAAAGGACTTAAGTAGATGACTACCAATGACACAAATGCCTATTATGGATGCCTGGTACTGGGGAATATGAAAGATATAAAACAGAAAAACTAAGTACTTAAGAAAATCTAGGCGAGAAAGTAGACATTTTACAGATATTTTTAAAAGGAAGATAATTACAATAAAATACGCAGGGTCTACAGAAGAACAGAAGACACACTATTTTCCTTATCAGGATCCTCAACTTCTGGAATAGTAGCTGCTACATAGTAATTTCTCAAGTAGCATTTGTTGAATGAGTAAATAAATCTACAAACCTACAAATAAACAAACCAACAAAAAATGAGAATGAAATCATGAACTCAAGGACTGGAGGTGAAAAGGCAAAGCATAACAAAGGCCAGACCACAGTTCGGCTACCTTTGTTTTTTGCAACTAATGAATACATAAGCAACATATAGTTTTCACAGGCCATAAACTGGAGGTGAACAGAAAGAAAGTAGAAATCTGTTGTGATGACAAGGGTGTGATCCAGCCCAAGAGGATAGCAGGAAAGTCTCCAAGAGCCTAACAGGGAAGGTGGGAATTTGAAATCGCCATACAGGTGAGAAGACAAAGCAGAAGGGTTAGGATGACAGGAAATATCAAAGAATGATAGGACAGGGCAGTTGGGGCTGGACTTTCAGGGAGTGGTATCTGTCACCATCCAAATAGAGGTTTTCATCCAAGGTTCTTTCTAGCTCTCCAATGCCCTGAGTTACATAGCAAGCCCTCTACCCCACTGCCTCTCTGTCTCAAATTAAAAAAAAAAAAAATCTTTTTACTGATACCATAAAGGTGAAAAATTAAAAAAAAAAAAGGTAGATAGAAATATGCACTTTAAGTGCAAGGCTTTGTCACACTGAAAATACAGACTTTATTTTGCACTTTTTCAGCAATTAAGAAAAAATTTTAAAGCAATTGAAAGCATTTACTCTTGAAGTACTTAAGTAGTGTCAATTCCAAATGTGTGAAAGTTCCGAAAATACTGTTACCCTACTGAACAGGATAGGCCAACTAGGAATGTTTCAGGATGAGGCATTACTTTGCCACCCACCAGACTTTACTTTTTAACCTTCTCATAATCAATATGTGAACCCACAACTATAAATAGTGCTAAAAAACTCTGGCTTAATTTACAAGGAGGACCTCAAAAGTAAAAATTCTTCTGGTCAGCTGCTCAGAGTGATGTAACTCTGCTGCCACGACATGGACCGCTGCTCCCAAATCCCACAGACAGGGAGTGCCAGGATGCTAATCAAAGCACCACGACTGCAGCAAATACACCTATATTTTCACTCAAATACTATAAAATTTTTTTAAAGTTTAAAAATATCCCATAAATTGGGACAAATGTGTGGTAAGAATCTGCATGCTTAAATGGAACAGAAATGAGAAAAATACACGTCAAAATCATGAGCAGTACAGGAAAATACATATTTCTAAATATATATATGCAACCATGAGAATCCAATATTTTATTTTTACCTTAAGTGTTGTCAAATGAGGAAGGACTACAGGCCATTTGACAGAAGAATTGTTTCTTGTGTTCCTGAAAATTTGTTTCTCCCCCTCTTTAATATTTAGGAAACACACACACAGGTTGCCGACAACTCATAGAGAGCGGCTTGTGTTGTAGTTTTCACTTCCGTGGCTGTGAACAAGTGCATATGCGAAGGCTGGTCGTGAACGCACAAGCATGTACTGTGCCTGCATCAAATAAAATCACAACACAACACCAAGTACAGCCACTCATTCGTGTGTGCCTGCAGTCCACCTCGAGGAGACTGAAAATATAAATACAAGCTGCTATTTTGGTGTGATCACACGAACGTGGCAGCTTGTGTGGGTTTTTTTCTCTGTAACATTTTAACACTGGGCAGATTGTCTGCATTAACACACACCAAAATCAATTCTGCTCCGAAATTGCTTGTAAAAATCTTCTTTCCCTGAGAAATTTGGTTTTTATTTAAGTAAAAAAAAAAACAAGGGGCTTGGAGGAAACTGTGTAAAAGATACCAACATTTAGGGTATCTTAACTTTGTAAAGTGTGACAATCAATGCTGGACGAGGGAACAGGCAGTACTTCTCCCAAAAATGGGAACTGTGCAGAAGATGGACTTTAAATAAGAAAAAGAAAGAAAAAAAAAAAAAAACAAACCCAACAACTTTGTAAAATCACTTTTGTATATTATTAACATAGAAAACATTTTCAAACTAGTCTAATTTCAAGCTGCCCACTACAATATAACACTAAATTTGATCAAAAACTCAGATAAGACTTGTACACTATAAAAATTCATGGAGGTTTCTTAAGGGCAGAGAAAGGAAACAAAAGCAAATACTGGGCAGAGGTCATATCTAAAAGTTCACTATGAATAAAAAATAAAATGCAGACATTCCTATCATATACTGCATAATAATATAACAACAACGAATTATTTACACAGCACTGTTCAGTAGAACCTCCTATGATGATAGGAATGTCCGATATCTGTGCTGGCCTCTAAAGTAGCCATTAGCACTTGAGATGTGGCCTCTGAAGACATATTTTATCTTATTTAATCCAAATTAATTTCAACTTAAATAGCCACATGTGCCTGGTGGCTACCAAACTGGACAGCACACATCTGTGGTTTTTTTTTCTTTTAATTTTTGAATTTTATTTTATACAGCAGGTTCTTATTAGTCATCAATTTTATACACATCAGTGTATACATGTCAATCCCAATCGCCCAATTAAGCACACCACTACCACCACCACCACCACCACTTTCCCCCCTTGTTTTCCATACATTTGTTCTCTACATCTGTGTCTCAATTCCTGCGCTGCAAACCGGTTCATCTGTACCATTCTTCTAGGTTCCACATATACGTGTTAATATACGATAGTTGTTTTTCTCTTTCTGACTTACTTCACTCTGTATGACAGTCTCTAGATACATCAACGTCACAACAAATGACCCAATTTCGTTCCTTTTTAGGGCTAAGTAATATTCCATTGTATATATGGGCCACATCTGCTTTATCCATTCATCTGTCAATGGGCATTTAGGTTGCTTCCATGACCTGGCTATTGTAAATAGTGCTGCAATGAACATTGGGGTGCATGTGTCTTTTTGATTTATGGTTTTCTCTGGTTTTCTCTGGGATTGCTGGATCCCCTGGAAATTCTGTTTTTAGTTTTTTAAGGAACCTCCATACTGTTCTCCATAGTGGCTGTATCAATTTACATTCCCACCAACAGTGCAAGAGGGTTCCGTTTTCTCCACACCCTCTCCAGCGTTTGTTGTTTGTGGATTTTCTAATGATGCCTATTCTAACTGGTGTGAGGTGATACCTCATTGCAGTTTTGATTTGCATTTCTCTAATAATTAGTGATGTTGAGCAGCTCTTCATGTGCGTCTTGGCCATCTGTATGTCTTCTTTGGAGAAATGTCTATTTAGGTCTTCTGCCCATTTCTGGATTGGGTTGTTTGTTTTTTTAACATTGAGCTGCATGAGTTGTTTATATATTTTGGAGATTAATCCTTTGTCCACTGATTCATTTGCAAATATTTTCTCCCATTCTAAGGGTTGCCTTTTCGTCTTCTTTATGGTTTCCTTTGTTGTGCAAAAGCTTTTAAGTTTCATTAGGTCCCATTTGTTTATTTTCATTTTTATTTCCATTACTCTAGGAGGTGGATCAAAAATGATCTTGCTGTGATTTATGTCAGAGTGTTCTTCCTATGTTTTCCTCTAACAGTTTTATAGTGTCCACTCTTACACTTCGGTCTCTAATCCATTTTGAGTTTATTTTTGTGTATGGTGTTAGGGAGTGTTCTAATTTCATTCTTTTACATGTAGCTGTCCAGTTTTCCCAGCACCACTTATTGAAGAGACTGTCTTTTCTCCATTGTATATCCTTGCCTCCTTTGTCATAGATTAGTTGGCCATAGGTGCGTGGGTTTATCTCTGGGCTTTCTATCTTGTTCCGTTGATCTATGTTTCTGTTTTTGTGCCAGTACCATATTGTCTTGATTACTGCAGATTTGTAGTATAGTCTGAAGTCAGGGAGTCTGATTCCTCCAGCTCCGTGTTTTTCCCTCAAGACTGCTTTGGCTACTCGGGGTCTTTTATGTCTCCATACAAACTTCAAGATGTTTTGTTCTAGTTCTGTAAAAAATGCCATTGGTAATTTGACAGGGATTGCACTGAATCTGTAAACTCCTTTGGGTAGTATAGTCATTTTCACAATATTGATTCTCCAATCCAAGAACATGGTATATCTCTCCATCTGTTGGTATCATCTTCAATTTCTTTCATCAGTGTCTTATAGTTTTCTGCATACAGGTCTTTTGTCTCCCTAGGTAGGTTTATTCCTAGGTATTTTATTCCTTTTTTTGCAATGGTAAATGGGAGTGTTTCCTTAATTTCTCTTTCAGATTTTTCATCATTAGTGTATAGGAATGCAAGAGATTTCTGTGCATTAATTTTGTATCCTGCAACTTTACCAAATTCATTGATTAGCTCTAGTAGTTTTCTGGTGGCATCTTTAGGATTCTCTATGTACAGTATCATATCATCTGCAAAGAGTGACAGTTTCACTTCTTCTTTTCCAATTTGTATTCCTTTTATTTCTTTTTCTTCTCTCATTGCCGTGGCTAGGACTTCCAAAACTGTGTTGAATAATAGTGGTGAAAGTAGACATCCTTGTCTTGTTCCTGATCTTAGAGGAAATGCTTTCAGTTTTTCACCACTGAGAATGATGTTTGTCATATATGGCCTTTATTATGTTGAGGTAGGCTCCCTCTATGCCCACTTTCTGGAGAGATTTTATCATAAATGGGTGTTGAATTTTGTCAAAAGCTTTTTCTGCATCTATTGATATGATCATATGGTTTTTATTCTTCAGTTTGCTAATATGGTATATCACATTGATTGATTTGTGTATATTGAAGAATCCTTGCATCCCTGGGATAAATCCCACTTGATCATGGTTTATGATCCTTGTAATGTATTGTTGGATTCTGTGTGCTAGTATTCTGTTGAGGATTTTTGCATCTATATTCATCAGTGATAATGGTCTGTAATTTTCTTTTTTTGTAGTATCTTTGTCTGGTTTTGGTATCAGGGTGATGGTGACCTCATAGAATGAGTTTGGGAGTGTTCCTTCCTCTGTAATTTCTTGGAAGACTTTGAGAAGGATG
The DNA here is from genome assembly GCF_963924675.1 of Phocoena phocoena. Classification (NCBI taxonomy): domain Eukaryota; kingdom Metazoa; phylum Chordata; class Mammalia; order Artiodactyla; family Phocoenidae; genus Phocoena; species Phocoena phocoena. Next base: position 10,743,976 of record NC_089222.1, on the reverse strand, counting down.
GTTGTTAGCTCTTCTCTAAATGTTTGATAGAATTCACCTGTGAAGACATCTGGTCCTGGACTTTTGTTGGAAGATTTTTAATCACAGTTTCAACTTCACTACTTGTGACTGGTCTGTTCATATTTTCTATTTCTTCCTGGTTCAGTCTTGGAAGGTTATACCTTTCTAAGAATTTGTCCATTTCTTCCAGGTTGTCCATTTTATTGGCATAGAGTTGCTTGTAGTAGTCTCTTAGGATGCTTTGGATTTCTGCGGTGTCTGCTGTAAATCCTCCTTTTTCATTTCTAATTTTATTGATTTGAGTCCTCTCCCTCTTTTTCTTGATGAGTCTGGCTAATGGTTTATCAATTTTGTTTATCTTCTCAAAGAACCAGCTTTTAGTTTTATTGATCTTTGCTATCGTTTTCTTTGTTTCTATTTCATTTATTTTTTCTCTGATCTTTATGATTTCTTTCCTTCTGCTAACTTTGGGTTTTGTTTGTTCTTCTTTCTCTACTTCCTTTAGGTATAAGGTTAGATTGTTTATTTGAGATTTTTCTTGTATCTTGAGGTAGGCTTGTATAGCTATAAACTTCCCTCTTAGAACTGCTTTTGCTGCATCCCATAGGCTTTGGAACATTGTGTTTTCATTGTCACTTGTCTCTAGGTATTTTTTGATTTCCTCTTTGATTTCTTCAGTGATCTCTTGGTCATTTAGTAACGTATTTTTTAGCCTCCATGTGTTTGTGGTTTTTACGTATTTTTCCCCATAATTCATTTCTAATCTCAGAGCGTTGTGGTCGGAAAATATGCTTGATATGATTTCAATTTTCTTAAATTTACTGAGGCTTGATTTATGACCCAAGATGTGATTTATCCTGGAGAATGTTCCATGTGCACTTGAGAGGAAAGTGTAATCTGCTGTTTTTGGATGGAATGTCCTATAAATATCAATTAAATCTATCTGGTCTATTGTATCATTTATAGCTTCTGTTTCCTTATTTATTTTCATTTTGGATGATCTGTCCACTGGTGTAAGTAAGGTATTAAAGTCCCCCACTATTACTGTGTTACTGTCGATTTCCTCTTTCATAGCTGTTAGCAGTTGCCTTATGTATTGAGGTGCTCCTTTGTTCAGTGCATATATATTTATAACTGTTATATCTTCTTCTTGGATTGATCCGTTGATCGTTATGTAGTGTCCTTCCTTGTCTCTTGTAACATTCTTTATTTTAAAGTCTATTTTATCTGATATGAGTATTGCTACTCCAGCTTTCTTTTGGTTTCCATTTGCATAGAATATCTTTTTCCATCCCCTCACTTTCAGTCTGTATGTGTCCCTAGGTCTGAAGTGGGTCTCTTGTGGACAGCATATATATGGGTCTTTTTTTGTATCCATTCAGCAAGCCTGTGTCTTTTGGTTGGTTAAACGTCCTTAAATTCAGGTTTAAGGTAATTATGGATACGTATGTTCCTATGACCATTGTCTTAATTGTTTTGGGTTTGTTTTTGTAGATCCTTTTCTTCTCTTGTGTTTCCCACTTAGAGAAGTTCCTTTAGCACTTGTTGTAGAGCTGGTTTGGTGGTGCTGAATTCTCTTAGCTTTTGCTTGCCTGTAAAGCTTCTGATGTCTCCAACGAATCTGAATAAGATCCTTGCAGGGCAGAGTAATCTCGGTTGTAGGTTCTTCCCTTTCATCACTTTAAGTATATCATGTCACTCCCTTCTGGCCTGTAGAGTTTCTGCTGAGAAATCAGCTGTTAACCTTACGGGAGTTCCCTTGTATGTTATTTGTCGTTTTTCCCTTGCTGCTTTCAATAATTTTTCTTTGTCTTTAATTTTTACTCGTTTGATTACTATGTGTCTTGGCGTGTTTCTCCTTGGGTTTATCCTGTATGGGACTCTCTGTGTTTCCTGGACTTGGGTGGCTATTTCCTTTCCAACTTCCAAGGGAAGTTTTCGACTATAATCTCTTCAAATATTTTCTCAGGTCCTTTCTGTCTCTCTTCTCCTTCTGGGACCCCTATAAGGCGAATGTTGTTGCATTTAATGTTGTCCCAGAGGTCTCTTAGGCTGTCTTCATTTATTTTCACTCTTTTTTCTTTATTCTGTTCCGCAGCAGTGAATTCCACCATTCTGTCTTCCAGGTCACTTATCTGTTCTTCTGCCTCAGTTATTCTGCTATTGATTCCTTCTAGTGTAGTTTTCGTTCTCAATCTTTGCCTCCATTCTTTTTCCGAGGTCCTGGTTCATCTTCACTATCATTATTCTGAATTCTTTTTATGGAAGGTTGCCTATCTCCACTTCATTTAGTTGTTTTACTGGGGTTTCATCTTGTTCCTTCATCTGGTACATAGCCCTCTGCCTTTTCATCTTGTCTATCTTTCTGTGAATGTGGTTTTTGTTCCACAGGCTGCAGGATTGTAGGTCTTGCTTCTGCTGTCTGCCCTCTGGTGGATGAGGCTATCTAAGAGGCTTGTGCAAGTTTCCTGATGAGAGGGACTGGTGGTGGGTAGAGCTGGCTGTTGCTCTGGTGGGCAGAGCTCAGTAATACTTTAATCCGCTTGTCTGCTGATGGGTGGGGCTGGGTTCCCTCCCTGTTGGTTGTTTGGCCTGAGGCAACCCAACACTGGAGCCTACCTGGGCTCATTGGTGGGGCTAATGACAGACTCTGGGAGGGCTCATGCCAAGGAGTACTTCCCAGAACTTCTGCTGCCAGTGTCCTTGTTCCCATGGTGACCAACAGCCACACCCCGCCTCTGCAGGAGACCCTCCAACGCTAGCAGGTAGGTCTGGTTCAGTCTCCCCTGGGGTCACTGCTCCTTCCCCTGGGTCCCGATGCACACGCTACTTTGTGTGTGCCCTCCAAGAGTGAAGTCTCTGTTTTCCCCCAGTCCTGTCAAAGTTCTGCAGTCAAATCCCACTAGCCTTCAAAGTCTGATTCTCTAGGAATTCCTCCTCCCGTTGCCGGACCCTCAGGTTGGGAAGCATGACGTGGGGCTCAGAACCTTCACTCCAGTGGGTGGCCTTCTGTGGTATAAGAGTTCTCCAGTTTGTGAGTCGCCCACCTAGCAGTTATGGGATTTGATTTTGCTGTGATTGTGCCCTTCCTTTCATCTCATTGTGGCTTCTCCTTTGTCTTTCGATGTGGGGTATCTTTTTTGGTGAGTTCCAGTGTCTTCCTGTCGATGACTGTCCAGCAGCTAGTTGTGATTCTGGGGTTCTCGCAAGAAAGAGTGAGCGCACATCCTTCTACTCTGCCATCTTGGGTCCTTCTTTTTTTATTTTTTAACAGAAAAAAAAAAAGGCGTGGAAAAATGCTCTACATTCGGAATTTTTACGTCTGTGGTTTTAAAGAGAACATTTTATCAATTATAAATGAATCCACAAAATATCAAATGACAAGATAAAAAAAAATTTGAGGAAAGAAAGTTTGCTGAAATAGATTACGTCTACAGCTTGGCCCATATGGGAAATATAAATGAAAGGGAGCATCAAATGAGAAAGCTGGATCATTAAAGATTTAACCATGTCATGGAGATTCAAGTGGGACAGAGCAGAATGAACTATGAGTGAGCTGCCTGAACTGCCAACCCTAAGGACCCTACAATAACCAGAAACATGAAAGACCAGAAACTGAAGACAACGACCAGGAAACCTGACAGGCAGTGAGATCGACTGTTAAACACAGGTACCATTACAATAATAAAAGTAAGTTAAAGAATTTTAATCATTTAATTCAGGAAAGAGGGAGAACGCATTGGAAGAAAAGCCGGGCCATAGCTTATAAATATGTTCGGCAATAGCTTATAAATATGTTACTTTGCAAATGATGTTGTAGACACTATAAATATACTTTTAGAATAGACCTTGATTGACCAAATAACAGACTTCTTTGGTATCTAACACGGAAATGATCTTTTATTCTGAACTCAATATTTCCCATCATTTTAAATAATACTGAATTTCATTTAATGTTACAGCCTTTGAAGCATGGCAAAATTGGTTCAGAATGGACGATTCAAGTTCTGAATTCGAAATGCTGTAAATTGGAAGCTACTTGATTTACCTTTTGATTTTCAGCTGTTTCTTTTTCATTCAGTAATAAAAATGAGGATAGTAACAACCTCATTGGGTTGAGGTAAGGAACAATTAATTGAAATGAATACAAAACCCTCTGAGGCAGAAAAGAGTTAGTAGAAGAAAAGAATATTAAAATTAGTTGAAAGAGGAGATGATATTTAATACAGTGACATATTCAGATCAAATACATTCAATAATGATGGCAACAACACAGCTCACGAGACGAAATTATCTTGTTTAAACTCAGACTAGAAGGCTGACAATAGTATTTTTTTAAGTGTGTTTATGTTTCTGAAGAGTGAAAATGTTAGAGACTGTTATTACTAAAATTGAACAATACCGATCATCAGTGATAAGATTCACCATCAAAGAGCATTTATTAATAAGCATAACCCTGATTCTGCACAGTGTGACAGAAGTAAGATTTGGTCCATGCCCTCCAGGGCTTACCATTAGGTCTGAAAGATGAGACCTGGGCTGATACCAGAGCTCCTGTGCGTACTCTTTCCATCATATTTTGCACTGTAACTTTTTTTAGGTCTGCTTTCTCTATTAGACTTTGAGCTTCTTAAGGGCCCGTGCCATATTTGTCTTGGCATCTGCAGTGCCAAGGAGATTAATATAAATGTATCGAATACATTGGCAGGTCTAAATAAATATAAGACGAAATCAACTTAAGTAATATTATCACAGAGTTATTAAGAAAATGCCACTGGAACACAGAATCGGCACAATTGATTTCCAGTTGCAAAGACTGGAACACGCGTCATGAACAGGGTGGTGATGAACTCAGGCCTTGAAGGATGAGCTGTCAGGACTCCAACAGGGAGCAGTAGGGGGAAGTGTAATTCCAGCAGAGGAGCAGCTGAGGAATGCAAATGGAAAGCAAAAGCCTGTGCAGGAAACAATGCCAGAGCACTGGTCTAAAAGGGAATTCTGGAGGGACGTCAGGTTTCTGGTTCTTCATATAAGTAGCTTGGACATCGCTACTCTATCCTAACAACAAGTAAAAAGCTGAGCAGACTGAAAAATCAACAGCTCTTCTTGGATTCCTAAGAGAGGCGAGGACACATGGCAAACTGCTGTCCCCAAAATTGGAGAGACAGACACACAAATACAGGGAGCCACACTTACCAGAACAAAGACTCACAAGCAAAACCCCTGGCAGGAACCAGTGCTGGGGAAGGAAAACCTGAACTGTAATTGACAGATTGCTAGAAGCTCACTGGACAGCTCTGAGAGTTCAAAAACTCCAGGAAAACCCCATCACAGGGAGGCCCACACAATATTGTGAGAGTTACTTCCAGGAGCTTGACCAGGTTCCCACAGTAAGTATCAGAGGAAAATCCCCTCAGCTTCCAACAGGTGAAGGGGTAAAGGGGGCAATCTGAATAGAGCACTCTGCTCGTCTTAACAAGGCCTGCCTGCAAGGAAAACTAGTTAACCAGAGCCTAACCTGCTGGGATACCATCAGATCCTAACTGACCTGGGGAAAGGCAAATACCCAACTCCAACCCCCTCTGCCATCCTGTCCCATCTAAGTGGGTAGGGAGACCTGAGAAACACTTGTGAAGGGCACAGTCCAGAGGCACATCCCTAAAAGACTGGTGGTAAGTCTAAAGAACACTTCCCCTCTCCCCTCACCTTATCACCACATTACTAACGACCTATTTACAGCAGTTCCTTCAGCCAGTACAAATGTCTGGCTATCATAAAACAACAACAACAACAAACTTTACAAGGCATACCAAAAAGCAAAAAACAAACAAACGATTTGAAGAGACAGAGCAAACATCAGAACCAAAGAAAGCAGGGATGTTGGAATTAGGGAATCAGGAATTTAAAACAAGTATGATTAACATGCTCAGGGCTCTAGTGGATAAAGTAGATAGCATGCAAGAACAGACAGGCAATGTAAGCCAAGGATGGAAATCCTAAGAAAGCACCAAAAAGAAATTCTAGACATACAAAAACACTGTAAGAGAAATGAAGAACGCCTTTAATGGGCTCCTTAGTAGACTGGACACAGCTGAGAAAAGAATCTGCACCAGAGGATATCTCAATAGAATCCTCAACAACTGAAAATCAAAGAGAACAAAGACAAAAAAATAGAACAGAACATCCAAAGACTGTGGGACAACCATAAAAGGTGTAACATACACATCATAGAAATATCGGAAGAAGAGAGAGAAAAAGGAACAGGAGAAATATTTGAAATAATAACTGAGAAATTCCCCAAATTAATGTCAGCTACCAAACCACAGAACCAGGAAGCTCAGAGACTACCAAGGAATATAAACGCCAAAAGAATGACACCTAGGTATATCATTTGCAAACTGCTGAAAATCAAAGATAAAGTCCTCAAAGGGGGGGGGGGGTGGAACATCTTTTCTATATAGGAATAAGGAACTACATCCAACTTCTCCTCATGAACCATGCAAGACAGAAGAACATGAACTGAAATATTTAAAGTGTTGAAAGGGAAGAAACCCACCAACCTGGAATTCTGTATCCCACAAAATTACCCTTCAAAAGTGAAGGAGAAATAACGACTTTCTCAGATAATCAAAAATTGTGAGAATCTGTCAGTAGACTTGCCTTACCAGAAATTATTTTAAAAGTTCTTTAGAAAAAAGGAAAATAATTTCTGACTCTGATCTACATAAAGGAAGAGTGTAAGAAGGAATAAAGGTAAAATAAAAACTTTCTTTTTTCTTGCTCTTAACTGATATAACAGATAACAATTTGTTTAAAATAGTAATACCAACAATACATTCAATTATGCATGCCTGTGTGTATGTATACATATGGATACATATGCTTACATATGCTTATGTATAAGTGAAATGAATGACAGAAATCATACAAGGGACACAGCACGGAGGAATTAGAATTATTTTGCTATTATAAGGCACTGACACTATCTTTGAAGTGGTAGAGTGTAATTTGAAAGTGGGTTTGCTGAAATGTATATTGCAAAGTCCCAGGTAACTACTAAGACAAAAAGTAAAAGAAGTATAACCAACATGCTGAGAAAGGAGAGAAAATGGAATAATCTAAGGTGCTCAATTAAAACTATGAAAGGTAGGAAAAGAGTAGAAGACAAAAGTAGGAATAAAGAACAAGGTAATGAATAGAAAACAGTAACAAATATGACAGATAATAATCCAACTATATCAGTAATCACTTTGAACATCAATGTAGACCACCTAAATGCACCAATTAAAAGACAGACATTGTCAGAGTGGATCAAAAAAACAAGACCCAACTATACGTTGCCTTTAAGAAACCACTTTAAATAGAACAACATATGTAGATTAAAAGTAAATAGTTGGAGAACAACATACCATGCTAACACTAGTTAAAAGATAAGAAAGGACACTGCATAATGATGAAGGGATCAATTCTCCAAGAAGGCATACAACCCTTAGCAGGTATGCACCTAGTAACAGAGCATCACACTATGCAAGGCAAAACCCGATGAAACTGCAAAGAGAAATAAAAGAATCCACTATCACGGTTGGCAACTTCAACACCCCTCTATCAGAAACAGGCCTGGCAGGCAGAAAACCAGTAAGGACCGAGTTGAACTCAGCAACGTCATCAATCAACTGGATCTAACTGACATCTACAGACCACTTTATCCAACAACAGCAGGGTACACATTCTCCTCCAGCTCACACAGAATGCTGACAGAGATAGATCCCATTCTGAACCATAAAACACACTTTAACAAATTTGACAGAAGAGACATCATACAGTGTCTGCCCTCAGACCACAATGAAATTAAATGAGAAATCAATAACAGAAAGGTAACTGGAAAGCCCTAAAAGGGAACTGTGTGTGTGTTCGGGAGTCTAGGTTAAGTACATCTTCTGCAAACCACAAAGAGTCGCAGAAGGTCTTAGATTAGGCAAGTAGGAGCATGACTAGAAATGTGCTTCGGGAAAACAAGGCTATAACACGTGGGTTGGACTGGAAGAGAAAGTTAATAGATCCAAGGAAAACAGTTAAACAAGAAAGAAACTCCAGGTAAGAGGTAAAAAGGACTCAAAACAGACCAGTAACAATGGAATAGAACCGCAGAATGTGAGGAAGCTACAAATAATGACACCTAATTTGTATTTTAAAATATAAAATGTATGTCCTCACCTCATCTACTCCCATCTTCATCTTCAGTCTGTCACCGACACCACTGAACTTGGGACACAGCAACCAACTCCTGGTGACCCTCCCAGCTTCCGTGCTCACGTCCACCTTCACCCCACTGCGCGGCAGCCAGAATTCTCTTCTCAGATCTCATTCCCCTGCTCAGTACCCTCCAAGTGGGACCAAACCCAAACCCCTCACTGTGGTCGGCAGGACCACCCATCAGGCCTCCCTACTGTGATCACCCGCCTGCAGCCACCGTGGCCTCCCTTCAGTTCCTCTGAACCCTCAGCCCACTTTCACTGAGGACTGTCCCCCCTGCCTGGAATGGGCTTCCCCTACATCTTCACATGGCTGGCTTTTTAAAATGTGTTACTTATGGGGCTTCCCTGGTGGCACAGTGGTTGAGAATCTGCCTGCCGATGCAGGGGACAGGGGTTGGAGCCCTGGTCTGGGAGGATCCCACGTGCCGCGGAGCAACTGGGCCCGTGAACCACAACTACTGAGCCTGCGCATCTGGAGCCTGTGCTCCGCAACAAGAGAGGCCGCGACAGTGAGAGGCCTGCGCATCACGATGAAGAGTGGCCCCCACTCGCCACAACTAGAGAAAGCCCTCACACAGAAACGAAGACCCAACACAGCCAAAAATAAAATAAATAAAAAAATTTAAAATGTGTCACTTCTCAGCTCAAATGTCTTCTCAGAGATGCTGTTGCCGATGACTGTTCTTAAAGCAGCCACCCGTCTAGCTGTCCTATTATCCTGCTTGATTTCTTCACAGTAATCACCACCCTCTACCATTACCCTCTTTATCTAGACGGGCACATTGTCTCACTCCCCAGCAACCCACATTGCTGTGATGTACATCCTGTGATGGCAGGACCTTGTCTGTCTTACTCACCACCTGTTCCCTCACCACCCTGTTCCCCCAGGGAGAGGACAGGCCTGAAACAGAGTAGACATTCAGTAAAATATAAACTCAAAGAACACCAAATTCTCTCACAGATGCTAGTGAACGCGTAACACCGTGTAACATTCACTGAGCTGTGCATCTCCCTTTCTTCTCCTGTTGCTTTATGAGCTGCTGTACTGACTGGATTGAAAACCATGCATTTGAGATAACATAGTGCCTTCTAAAGAGGGTGTATCGGGACCTCCCTGGCGGTCCAGTGGTTAAGACTCCGTGCTTTCAATGCAGGGGGTATGGATTTGATCCCTGGTCAGGGAACTAGGATCCTATGTGCCACATGTCCAAAATGTAAATAAATGAAATTTGTTAAAAATAAATAAATAAAGAGGGTGTATTGCCTAAAGCAGTAAAATTATTTAAGCTATTCATCTTTTATGATTAGGCAATTTGGTGGCTTTAAAATAAGACGGACATCCTTACCCTACAAGCTAAGTTACTTGCCCCCAAATTTATATACAGATGGCAAGGAGAGACTTCCTCTAAATGTAGGGGAGAGCCATTGGGAGAGCCTTCTGGGGAAGCAGGTCTGCAACCTCCCCCTCCCAGGCTATGAACTATAGGCCTCCTAGCAGCCTTCCCTGCATCTTGGGTTTGTCAACTTAACTAAAATGCACCAGTGAAGACAAATCATAAGGGGGAAAAAAATAGCCATGTATGTATGTTACACACATACGCACATATGTATTTGTAAGAAAAATACATAAAAAATATAAAACCAAATAGTTACGAGAATACAGCTTTTGAGAAATAACATTTTCTCACACAGCAAAGCAGAAATGTGGGAGCTAAGGAACCAAAATGATGAAGAGGCTCCCAATGCCACTTCTTGATTGGTTTGGCCATCCAACTTTTTTTCTTTGCTGTTCTCTTTTTTTCCTATTTCTTTTGGCCAATCTGGCCCATGTGGCCGCTAGTGTGTGACTCTGCCCCAGTGCCATGACATGTCCATTTCCATTTGGCAACAGTAGAGGACACTCACTAAAACTCTTCTTAAACAGAAGCTGTCAAGTTTTCTAAGATAACTGCCCAGCATCTTCCAAAACAGATACCTTGACTGCTTGGTTAGCAAGATACACCGTGCCTTTTGTTTTTATGAGGTCTGTTTTATTGCCACTGATTACCCAGCTAGTTCCCTAAATGATTGGTGAGGAAATTCATCCCTTTGTTTTACCCAAAAAATATTTACTGAGTGCCTCCCGGGAACCAATACCGCAGCATTCTGCCTTCTGAAACCACCTACTGGAGATCCAGCACCACCATCTGACACTGGAGGGTAGCTTCCATATCACTGCTTAGTCCCCAGTCCTAAGCAAGCTCATCAAAATTATCCCTCCCTCACACCTCCAACCCACCATCACGGCCAGTTAGCTACCATTTTGCTGTTCTCTGAACCCATGACTCCTCTGAATTATTTCCATTTTAAAATAGGAAATCTCATTTGTTAAATATGTAGTATAACCTTATAAAAGGCCGTGTCATCTGATTATTCTGTTTGGGACCTGGAAAGAGATGAATGTCAGAGAGCCAGTGGCCCTGACATTGCCCTAGGGGAGAAGGACTTGAACCAGGAGTGGGGCAGACAAGCAGAGTCATAGGAGGACCTGGAAGGAAGCAGTGGATTCAGGACTCTGCACATACCTGGCTCATCCCAGATCCCAATGATGAACTCAAATTTACTAACCTTTATGTAGTTTGCAGTTTAAAGTATAAATACATCAAATTTACTACCATTATCAACATGTTAATCTATAACAATCCCTTGAGGTGGTTACTCTTATCCTTGTTTTACGGAAACGGACACCTAAGGGGGAAAGATGTTTGTTGAAATTAATTTGTCCAGGATTATAGCATACATTGCTAGAACTTACCCTGGGCTTTTCCTACACAAATTCCATGTAATTCTCACTACATGACCCCAAAAGATGAGGTCCAATATATAAAAGTTATAGACATTAACTACATGCTAAATAAAGAACCAATCTTCATATAGTAAATATTGAGTAGACTGAGTTGTTTGCAAACTTGAATGGTGTGAAAAGACGAGAAATAAGGGGGGTGTGTAACAATAATAGTTGTCCTTTAAAAAGGAATTTGATTAGAAAGAGATTCAAAGGTGTAAAGCAAAAGATAATTTTTTTAGCAAAACCAGTATTAAGACTATAAAATATAACCTTAATCAGAGCACATGACTTCAAATAATCATTGGGAACTGAAAAACTGATTTAAATAGTTAAGTATTTACATATTATTTTAATATTATAAATTTTGACAAAGGGAACACAAAAATCTATACTTTAAGAATAGAAAGTAATTATTATTATCAAACTTTGGCCAAAATAACTGTTAACACAAGTAGAATACTGCATTCAATTAAGATTGTATATTTTGCTAAAATTGCAAAGAGGTAACGCCAGTTTGAATTATTGAAAGTAACCTGTAGGTAGTTTTACATACGTTCTTTTGACATCTTGTTCAATCATTGACCGAAGTTCTTTATCCTGGAAGAATTTGTTCCAAAGACTCTGAAATAAGGAAAGCAACCTATTTAAAACAATACCCCAACTTTGCTTGACTTTTATGATCTCAATTTAATAATTAAATGATTAAATTTATCCCTCTCTGAGTTATGATTTTACATTGCAGATAGGAAACCTGAACCTGGAAAAATTTTTATTAAAATCTACTTTAATCTCAGAAATACATCCTTATTCTAACATCTTTTCCAGTGATATTACTGTGTACATTTAAAATTTTCTACTATCTGTTTAAAGTGAATGATACTTTTACTGCTATACATCTGCTGCTACCCCTACAACAACAAAAAGGTCCGCCTGGATTAGAGGAGGCCCATTGGCCAAGTGGTCACACTTGAACCTGACCTGAACTGCCAACGCACTAAGAAAGATATGTAACGTTTTCTATTACAATCTATTAGGTTTTATAATGAAATAGATTTTTATGTACTTTTTAAAATGTGAACTTAAAAGTTTTAAAAATTGCTTAATATTTCATGCTGCTATAACACAGACTATATTGTAATAATTACATGTATCAGGAAAAAGAAATGTTAATGTTATGTAGAAGATAGAGAAAAAAAAAAGTCCGTTAACATGGAAATAGGAATTAGAGCAGCAACTGAAGAAGTTACACAATCAATACCTCTGAGGTAGTAATTACTCCTCGTGGGCCTGATCTTTTTCATGATCTTTAAAAACTTGTTCACAGATTCACTACAAACAGTTGCTTTCCTTCGTGTGACCTGGTCCTTCCAGGTGAAGCCTTCTCTACCTTTGTCAGGAAGGGAGGCTCTCCGCAGCCTTCCGCTCCCCCCTGCGACCCTGGGAGGACAGTTCAACCCTCAGCTTCGTGCTCTTCTCTCTGACCTTCAGCTCTTACAGACCCCTGGGGCCTCTTCTTGGCAGTGCCCTTCCCCAGTAATAGACCATTGGCTTTCTACAACACTGTCCATACACAGCATGGAATAAAGCCCATCTGGTTTTAGGTGGTATAACATGTGGGGTAAAAAAATAATAATAATTGGTATGGTATAACACTGCTTTCGTGGTGATGGATAACAAGACATAAGCATACTCTTATGGGTAAAAGCGGTTGAGATATGAATAAAGACAAACTTTACCCCTTCATCCTGGGAAAGGGGATTGTTGATCATCAAGTCTTGCTGGCCAACAACCTTCCTCGGGTTTGTGATGTGCTGGGAAAGAAAGAGAGAAAACACAAATGCAAAGATCAGAGGCTACTGGACTCCAAAGCATACTTAAGAAAACAATTCCATTAATTAAAGTACAACTTACAATTTCTTTAATGTTGCTATACCATGCTCTTAATTCTTTAATTCTATTTATCCACTGACTTTTATCTTGAGGAAGAACACAAAGAAAGAGCTGTCAAAAAAAAAAAAAAAGGAAACTTTCATAAAAATCCTAAGAAGTAAAACATCAAACTATGGCAAATGGTACCCCCTGAAAACTGAAGAAGATATTCATATTCATGTTACCATTCCAATCCTCAGTCAATTATATTTGGGGGTATTTAAGAAATATATAAATTTGGACAATTCCAAAAGTGAACAAAGGCCAAAGAACAAGATCCCAAAAGCTACATCACAAGGTGGAATCAACCTCCCCTCCAAATTTGTAATAAAAGTGAACAAGAAAAATTCACTGAGGTTCAAGTACAATTCTATTTTACATTCTTATATTAAGGGGGGGCTGCTGGGGTGTATTAACAGGCGCAAGGTCCAATTTGTTAGTTTCAAGGTTTCAGATCTGTCTTCAAACAAGCAGGTAAAGGACAGAGAGGAACAATCTGAGGACACAGCCTGAGCACTGAAGCTGTTCCTTCTACAGCAGAAAACGTAATTTACAACTAGCAGTCAGCTTATGAAAATAACAAGCATTCTTAAAAAGACAAATTTAATTTAATTTAGCTTAATACAACATTAAAAAAAAATCTGGGTTTGAGTTTATTTTTAGCCAATGAAGGAGACATTAAAAAGTTCAACAACAAGGAGTTGGGGGTGGGCCCAAACCTCCTGTGTACAAACAGCCAAGCAGCACAACCCCTGCCTCCACTGCCTGCACCAAATGCAAGGAAAATGCACTTCGACTACTACATCTCAATAATTAGATTTCAAACTGTCTACTCCATTATGTGTTCCTTACTGTCTTCACCTGCAGGTTCCGTATGCCGAATCTGTGCAGATGAATCCTAAACAACTTTCAAGAGAAGTCATTTTCAAAGTGAGTCTCAATCTAAACTGATTCACTTGGAGAGAACAAAAAGGGACAGATTTCCGAGCGATGAAAGAGATACTGTAGCTCCTCATCACTCATGTGGTGACTGATGGGCTTTCTCTGGAAGGAGACTGACCGAATCTCCCTCCACTTCTCCTTCTTGCTGCCCTTCTCTCGGTGTTTCTAGTACAAAAAATATGGAAAATCTTTTCCATCTGTTATTTGTGAAGAAAAAAGGGAGAGTGACTACATGACGGCACTTGATATAATAGGAGCCTGAAAACATTCACACACACACACACACACACACACACACACACACACACCCTTCCAGCAGCAAGGATTTCTGCAAACGCCTCTGGAGACCCGGAAGGCGTTGCTTGAGTTCCACACCATCACATGGGATGAAAAGACCGTTATTTCAAATGACTCCTTCACCATCGCCAGTTATCCAGGAGTAAGGTGGTTCAACCTTATTAGCAAATGTCCTATGAAAGATAAACCTGGATAGCCAAAACCTCGAGAGTGAAGTCTCTTGGAAAATTCAGTGATCCCCCGCATGGGTGATCTTCCGGGGCATCAGGTGATGTGTTGATATACTGCAACTACAAACTGTAAATAAATATTTTCTTCTTACCTTCCAGCAAATGCTGCGGAACCTGCTGCTTCTCAGCTGCCCATGAATCCCCTTCTGCCTCACTGCTGCCAAGTAATTGTTGTTTACAAATAGTTCTTCCCATTCTTTCCTAGATGCAAGAAACCAAGGCATGGGGATCCTTTTGTTAAAATTCTCTGCTTGGAGAGGACTGTTACAGGAATTTAATTTTAAATAAGTCTCAGAAATGCAACTTTTAAAACGTATATATTTATTTGTGTACTGTTTCTGAACGCATGGCTGTCTTTTTGGACAGAGTTCTTTAGTAGATTTAATGAATATGTAGATCGCTATAATTATGCCAGCTACTGAAATTCATAATGTCTATGGAGGCTATTCCACTGCCTCTAAAATGATGGTACTGCAGTTCAGTGAATCAACAAGAAAAAAATGAATATTAATATAAGTATATGACTGCTTTAGCCATTGACAAAGATATACTTGCTCCAAAAATACACAACCAAAAAGTGGGCCATGGATCGTATTGGCTTCTCACCTGAAATATCTCATTAAATCAACTCATTTTTCTTTCATGTCAAGCTGGGCAATTATATAGAAGACTACTTTCTTTAGTTTTTAGTACTATTTACTATTGAAATCTCTGCAACTTCTTTCCACACGATCAGTTTTAAAATTTTAACAGGTGCAGGCAAATGTGAAAAAAACATCAAAAAAATTAAAAAGCCTCACTGTAAAAACTGTGAAAGGCAAGCTTGAGTACCCTGCCGCCTGCACCTATGGCTGAGGAGATAAACAACTGAAATATGCCTCCCAGGCATGCAGACACCAGGGGCCCAACACCTGTGCCTCATTAATATACAAGTAAATCTGCCCTACTGGGAAACAATTGGAAATTAATTGTCCCAAACCATTTACTGAGTTTGAATAAAGGAAGCAGACCTATATTCCCTGCGTCTGGTACCAAACTAAACATCAGGAATCATTTGTCAACAGTTGAGGCTACTGAGTGCAGCTTTATGAAATTTCTCTCAGATTCCATAATGCCACAATAAACTTATAATGTAAAATTTATTATCAAAGCTGCAAGCCTGGCAATCTCTTCAGAGACCAACTCGCGAGAGAATGCCTCTAAACCCCTCAATCATCCTTCTCTGTAATGCACAGTTGTCGCCGGCCAGACCCCACTCGTGTTCAGAAAGGACAGCCATACGCAAGGCAATCTTAGAGCCGGTATCACAACCAACTGCACACCTAACGTGCAAAACCCTGACTGCAGAGCAAGCTGCATCTTCCCCACAGAGCTTTCCAGAAGAGTGGCCGAGGCAATGGCACGTTCCCTAATGCCACGAGCAGGAGAACTTCCAGCCTCAGCCCCGCAGCACTGATCTCCAGCCGCGCCAAGCTTCTGCCAGAAGGGGCTTGTGGCTAAGTGTGACAAATGCGACACACAGGCCAACACTATGCTGGAAAGAAATTAATTCCTACCACTACTCCATGAAAATGTCTTATTTCCATCACGCTATTCATGAAAGAAAATAAAATTTCATTTTGATTTCACTTGCTTTTGTATCATTAGTAAAACCGAAAATTTTTCATGCTTTTGGGCCATTTTATTTCTTCTTTTTTAAAACTTCCTTTCTGTAAAATGGAATAATGATAATAGCATCTACCTCAAATAATTATCATAAGAATTAAAATATATGAACAGTCCTTAGAAGGGGCATATTATTTTAGAAAATTAATATCATTATTAATAATAATTATAACACAGCTTTTATCTTGGTGCCTTGGGCTTATTGTTCTGAGAGAAGTTTTCCATACCTTAAAGACATCACACCTTTGTACGCCATATATATGTTTGTTTGTTTTTTGCGGTATGCGGGTCTCTCACTGTTGTGGCCTCTCCCGTTGCGGAGCACAGGCTCCGGACATGCAGGCTCAGTGGCCATGGCTCACGGGCCCAGCTGCTCCGCAGCACGTGGGATCTTCCCGGACCGGGTCACGAACCCGTGTCCCCTGCATCGGCAGGCGGACTCTCAACCACTGCGCCACCAGGGAAGCCCCCATATATATGTATTTTTAACACAATTATTTTGATTTTCAACACACTGAAGCTTTTTGTGTATAATTTAAACCTAACATTTATTTCCTCTTGATGCTCTTTCCGTTGTTTTCAGGCTTAAGTAATTCTTAGCCACTCCAAGTTCAAAGAGATGTTCACTGAATTCTTGAGTTTTTGGAACATCACTTTAGTCCATTTGTATTATCTATCATATTTTAAATACATTATCCATTTCCCAACAGTTTCACATATATTACCCACATCTCACAGTTCAAGTTTTGTTTTTATACAGTTTGTAGTAATACTCAAAGATGAGATAAAAAACGAGTACAAAGAGCGTTACAGGAGTACATCTCCGAAAACGTGCCTATGTTTAAATAGCTTGTGGTCTATGAACAGAAAGCACAGATTTCAAATGGAATAATTTGTCCGAGACCATGCAGTTCCGTGGCCTGAAAACACCAATACCTTCCCAATCAGAGAGGTAAAGTGTGAGGCAATGACTCCTCCAGCCTCTTCCAAAATCAGCTCCTATTCACAAGTACCAAGACATTGTGAAAGTAGACACAGCTGGTGGCTAGATTCATTGCCATCTTGTCAAGGTCAGGAGCCTTTCAAGGTCAAGTTACACACCACTTACGTAATGAGGGATAATTATTTGTTAGCTCAAATAAGACCCTGTGCCTTGATTACTGTGTTGGTAAAGAATAAAGGAGACTGAGGCATGTGAAATGGAAACATTCCCTCTGAAATTCACAATCATTTAAATTTATTCATAGGTACTCATAGTTCCAATTAAAACACAAATCTCAAACTGATGGAGAGCTCTAACAACAGAGATACTATATAAAGGCCACAAGAAAACGTATTAATTGTCTTTCTCTTCTACGGAATGGTGTTTCAGTAATAAACTGTGATACAGAGTAAACATAATAAACATCTATTTAGTGCCTACTGTGTGCTTAGCACTCAGAGATATTTGAAAAAGCAATTTTAAAAAGTTAAAGAGAGTAGACAGATGTGTAAACCAATAATCATTTAAAATTGTAAGCAATTTAAAAAAGTTAAAGAGAGTAGACGGATGTGTAAACCAATAATCACTGGCAAAGCACTCTGGCAGTACAGAGGAGGGTGAAATAATCTTATATCTAAAAATTAAAACTCAGTGTAAAAAATGATAAATAGTATCCCTGTAGGCACTGAAATGCCACCCTAAAAACTGAGCTGTCAGAGGTTAAACAGTCTATAGAGGACAAAATGTTGGAAAGTTGAGCCCTTTGAAGGGAGCTGGAAAAAAATAAAAGTTTTTTCCAATCACAAATACAAATGGTGGACAACACTCCTGAACTCAGGTGAAGACTTGGGAAAATAATAGTAAGTACTGAGGAGTCAGTGGTGGAATTCTGCAGTTTAATTAACAAAAGTAAAGAAAAGGTAGTTGCTAAACTTTGTCTTACATAGGAAAACATATAGTCTGTCACAGCAAAAATCTAGCAGCGATGTTCTCAAAATGCTAAAAAAAAAAATCCATTCAAAAATGCTTAAAAAAAGTCCATTCAAAATATACAATATTTTGGGTAAATCACTTTTAACCTCTACAACAACCCTCCTGGGGTGAATAATTTTAACCCCTCCCCTCTCCATGAATGACAAAACTGAGGCCCAGAAAAATTAAATAAGTTGTCAAGACAGAAATGGAATGAGAATTAGGAAAAGCACCTTCCAGAAGAACATGGCTGAAAACACTAAAGGGAAGCATAATATTGCACACATCAAAGGACATAAACGGCCCCTGGCAACAAGGCAAGATAGGAATGCGACCTTATATTTTCTTTCTTACATTTTTAGAGTTTGAACATCAAGTCCAAAAGTATAGAGAGAAGTTTTCACCAGTTGGACTGCGAAGGTAAGTCAACAGATACTGTGAGTGGTTTAAGAACACATGGGACATTTAGGTGCATAATCGCCTCAAATGGAACCTGGGCCTTAAAAACTCTCTGGATAACGCACTAGTGCCATCTAGTGGCAAAGACTCTGCATTGCAGGCACTGGGTCCCTGAAACCGTAACCAGCATCTAAGCAAGAGGCAGGAATGGGCTGTTTCATTTCCCCTGCCAATGTTAGCAGATTAGTACTGGCTGCCCTGGAAGCACTGTGTTCAGGATTCTGAGAACACCTCTGTGTTCCTCAGGGAAGAACATTCATTAGCCATGAACACTACAATAATTTCTAAATAAGTGAAATTAATTTTTGCAGCAGCAATGGATGCCTTTCATTTAAGAACTATTTAGGTAGTTAAGGCTCTTGCAATTTTTTTTTTGACATGGAAATCAACTAGAATTTGCAGTGAAGAAATACAGCTGATGATCATAAGGAGATAACTATTTCTAATGATATATTTTAATGTATTTTCCCAAAATACGCACATAAAATTAGTATGAAACTGGTTAGCGGCTTCTCGATTTAAGTGTTTAAATACTTTCGTAACCTAAAGAATGCAAAAATGACGAGGCAATTCTGGAATAAAAAATTTCTGAATTGTTGTCCCAAATGAGGATACACTAGATATACTTTATATGATGGTTTTACCCGATTTCCTGGCTTTATTTAGACAGGGAACAATGTCTCTGTGGAGCTAACGTAAGAAATCCAGACAGTTACAATAACTGAGAAGAGTTCATAGACTACACACTACATACTACTACAGTCTAGTACTGAGTATCTCCAATACTTGGTCAAGAGGAGCTACATTGGCTTTGATAATAAAGTTGCTGAGTGGAGCAGAGGAGGGCTCGTCACCACAGGGAAGGTCAAGAAGTCACAGACGAACTGGGGGCGGCGGGGTGGAGCAGGAGCTCTCAGAGATGGCCCTGTGGTTTACAAGGTCACCAGTCAACCATCATCATCTCATCCTTGAGATGTGACTAAAGGAACAGTAGAACAGTAGAGGAACAGTAGACTAGTAGAACAGTAGAACTAAAGGCCAGGTCAAAGGAAGGTGGTCTTTAAGGCAGACAAGATGGGTAGAATACTTGAAGGTGAGGAACCACAGGTGAGAAAACTGCATCTGATGCACAATGGTTTATACAATTTTATAATCCTAAAGTGCATGCCAATATGTGAGGAGATTGCCATATTAATTACGATCATATTTGCTTTATCAAATGCAAAGGGAGAAAGGACACAGTAAATTTTTTAATCTGTATAGAAATATATCAGGGAAAGATTTCTCTTAATGAAAGGGCTGTACCATGATTCCAATATTCCACATAGAAGAGTATGTGCCTTTACACCATTTTAAAGGGGTGGTTTTTAAAATACTATCGAAATAGAACAAGGAACGTCTAACTTAAAAATCAAAGGAAATAGGAGAAGTGTAAATTAGATATGTCAGCATGAGACTATAAAGTGTGGCACCAGATCTGGGTAAGCTACAACATTAGGACTGCAGGTGCCAAGATCAACCAGATAAACACTGATGTTATCTATAATTACCTCATTTTTAGCTTAAATCACAGGTAATGAGGGAACTCAGAGACTCTAAAAGGCAATTAGAAACTATACTGGCTTTTTTGCTTCCTATATCAGGAATTTTTAAAAACTTACTTTTATTTAAAGCTTTTTTTCCCTCCATAATGAAACATCAGGGCATATTACTTATACATATAAAAACAAAAACAACTCACAAGCCTAAAATGGATTTCTTCATATTTCTAGGTGAAAAATGTTCTCATGTGATGAGGCATCATTGAAACAAAGGCAACTGATAGTTCAGCGTGTGGTGGTGTGTTAAAATTAATTTACAATGATGTTGTGATCCGGGTTTGGATTTAACTGTGAATTGAGAAATCTTGAGCTTCCACGTCAATATTCACAAGGTGGATAACAACTGAGTTAGCAACAGTTTTGGACTGTCAGATATAATAATCTTTTTTTTAAAATGTATTATTTTCTTCAAAATATAGTGTTTAAGAGCTTCTAAATTCAGGATCATATTAAAAGTACTCAACAAATGTACTTTCAGAAAAGAAATAAGAAAAGCCATGTCACGAGGTTATAAAAAATTAAGCACATAATAAGTCATACTACTAATCAAAGGATCAAACATACAGAAATGAGGTGAGAAAAGGCGTTACAGACAATCGCTACGAAGTTGTCTGAAATGAATGCTTTCTATTCCATGGTTTACTGATGTTTCTTATATAATTAACAAATAGGGGAAATCCCTTTCTTCAAGACACCTCGGTGCAGACCTCCACCTTCTTGGCCCCCCTGTCCCGCCCTCGTTTTCCTTGCTATTGGTGATAACCAGCATGGACTTCACATCTTATTTTCTGTATGATAAAAAATTTACCACACAGTCTATGATGTAAACAATACTGCAATGGAAATACAGAATTGAAAACAAATTATTTTCTAGTCATTTAGAAGAAAGCATTTATTTCCCAAAATCTGATGTCCTAATTAAAAGTCAATCCTGTTTCTTAAACCATGTTTTCCAAGACTGGGTTGACTTGTAGGGAATAACACATATAGAAATACATGTACTTTTGAAATAAATACTTTCTCTTAAAAAGATTTAAGTGGATTATATTTTAACTGAATCCATCATTCATTTGATGACCAGCACTATGCAACAGAACTTCCTAAGATGACAGAAATGTCCTCTATCTGACCATCCAATATGGTAATCACTACTCACACGTGGCTACTCAACAGGTGAAATATGGTTAGTGCAACTGAACGACAGTTGTTTATTGTCTTATTTTAATTAATTTAAACCTAAACTTAGCCCCATGTCACTAGTGGTTCCTATATCGGACAGTGAAACTGTTTTAGGATGATAAACCATTCATATATACATTCCCTTTTAAAGTAACAACTAAAAAGTTTCAAGAGATGTAAAGATAAACATGCACATGATACATACTCATATAGTGTCCCTGGGGAAAGAAGACAGAAATACATTAAAAGCTAGCCTATACAAGTGGTTAAAAAATCAAGATGATTCTATGAGAGACGTAACACAGTATAAAATTCACTCTGGGCTTCCCTGGGGGGGCAGTGGTTGAGAGGCCGCCTGCCGATGCAGGGGACACGAGTTCGTGCCCCGGTCCGGGAAGATCCCACATGCTGCAGAGTGGCTGGGCCCATGAGCCATGGCCGCTGAGCCTGTGCATCCAGAGCACAGCTGCAACGGGAGAGGCCACAACAGTGAGAGGCCCGTGCACCGCAAAAAAAAAAAAAAAAAAAAATCACTGTAAGTAAAATCAGATACACATGTAAAAGTTTTCTTTTTTCCTTTTTCGTCTCTTAGCTCCCTGCCTCCCACTGTGTTTCTGTCTTCATCACCACTCTCTGCCTCCTGCTTCCTCCCACCTCCCTCTTCACTCACACACACACACTCACACACTCTCACACAACACTCACACACATGCTAACACACAACACACACGCTCACAGACACACTAACACACACACACTAACACACACACACACACATACACATACACACATAAAAGTTAGAAAAGCAGATCTTTAGTGATGACAGTGGTACATCTATAAGTTACCAAAAATGATTGATACTGAAAAGAATCATAACTGAGATTTGGACTATGAGCATATTATAACCATACTTGGCAAGAGATTGGCTCAAAGATCCAGGAAATGGTAATTTAAAATGAAGATCAACGGGCCACGTGATCCAATAAACTTTAATTCAAGGTCAATGTGTACTTTATAATTTGTTAGACTAACGTACCTGGGAAAACAACTTTACATGGGCCCCTGGAAAAATAAGGAAATACCCCAACCCCTGGGTGACTAGAAAACATCACTTATTTATAGTTAAAAAGAAAAAGAATGCACTGATTTTAAAAATCCATGCTTGAATACCTAATTTACCCAGCATGATGAAAGGCCAATGTATGCCATTTTCTCAACTCAAAAATGTTGACAGGGGCTTCCCTGGTGGCGCAGTGGTTGAGAGTCCACCTGCCGATGCAGGGGACACGGGTTCGTGCCCCGGTCCGGGAAGATCCCACATGCCATGGAGCGGCTGGGCCCGTGAGCGATGGCCGCTGAGCCTGCACGTCCGGAGCCTGTGCTCCGCCACGGGAGAGGCCACAGCAGTGAGAGGCCTGCGTACCGCAAAAAAAAAAAAAAAAAAAAAAAAAAAAGTTGAGAGTACCAAAACATTTCTAAAACATAAAGGAGTTTTTTTGCAGATGTGATATACATTTGGGGAATGCATGGCTATTTGCTTCTACATTAAATAACTCCACACTGCTTGGCTTTTGGAGTTTTCCATTCTGTTTTTAGTGGCATTTCTCTCATTACCATCGTTTTCAGGCGATCAGCTATCGATTCGTAGAATAATATGTTAGCTTTCAGAAATCCTAAATCTCCACCCCTGTCACTTGCTCACTTTTTCCTTTTTAAAACCAAGACAACAAAGTAAACTCTGAACTGTCATACATTCTAGCCTATTTCAATAACATAAACTATATTAGCCTTTTTTAAGGAAAAAAAATGAGAAATTAGATAAGCACTTTAAGAACTGGAAGGGCTTTCCTGTGACTAAATCTACCTAAATAAACAAACTCTTCGGCTATTTTAACATTTTCCCCATTTCTAACTCTCTGATTACATCCTCCTTGGGTGAAGATATTAGAAATTTGACCTCTAAATAACTGATATGTTACTGCATCTACAAAGAAAAGAGGGGAGATCCCTTTTCTCAACAGTAGACACTGGAGACACTGAAGTGGAGGAATCAGGGTGTGGAGACCCGGTTCCAGCCCACACGCTGCTTCCCACGCAGGCCTGAACACCAGTGGCAGCGGTACTTCTCGCACCGATTTTTTGAAACAGCTGCTCCATATCACAGTGGAAGATGAGTGGTTTTCTCACGACCTCCTTGCCCAAATTAAATTATGCTTCATAAAAAATCCTCTGTTAATATACAGACATATCCTCCACTGCTGAAATTTTATGTTATTTGAAAGTTCATGTACTTCAAAAGAACCCAAATCTAGTCCTGACTTCATAAAAGACCTTTCGTTACTTTGTTATTTGCTGTTCTGTTAGTTCATACACGTGATAATTCAGATATTCCCAAATGGATGCCACAAAACAATTAATTATACCACCACAGATACCTTTATAATGAACGAGAGCAGGATGTTTTCGTAAAGTTGTTGCGTGGAATGCTACTATAAGATTGAAAATCAGCCCTGGAAGAAAATTTTCATTTTTTCTACAGAACTTTTAAAAATACTACAATTAGGAATGGTACCTAGAGAGACAGAGGCAGGAAAACGGGCTCCTTTTCTAGGGAGCAGACTCCATCAGCAGCTCAGGGGCAGCAGGAGAAATGGGGGTGGAAGCAGTGTTCAAAATGCCAAACAGACCACTCTGGCTCTCTTTATTTATCCTACCCCCTCCATCCTACCCCAGATCTCTCAGGTGGGAATAAATGAGGTCAGAATTCAAAGGAGAGACTCAGGCTCTGGGCGTGGCCCTGTGGTGCCTGTGGAGGAGGGATGGGCAAGCAAAGGACAGGCGTTACTCTGGAGATTATAAATTTATTCTTGTGAACCGAACAAGATCCAAACTACCAGAGCTCTGTGCCTGATTCAGTGACAGTGGGGCTCTACCACTCAAGGGAGCTTTAAGATCTAGAAGCATGTGAAAAACTGGAGTGAGAGTTAAGAGATGGTGTGCAACTATTCTGCTTTGCTTCAGATGGGTTCAGAGACTTGGTCATGTCATCCAAATTATTTTTCTAATCTGAACAAGTAGCTGGAAATACAATCTTTGAAACTCCTTGAGAATATGTCAACCAGACTAAACTACTTCTATATCTGTCTCAGAAAAGTGCCTCTATAATCCTGGAATGAAAACTAGGTCCATACGTTCAGATGATAACTAGGACATCTTTTTAATTTTCAAAAATTCTCTCATTTCCAGGCTAATTTTATTCCATAGCTGGTTTATTGATTTCTCCCTTATTTCTAGGCACATAATATTCACTCTCATTTGTAACATTATCAACTATTTCATGTAATTTTGTGCAATTTAAAGATTCACATTTTCAACTCCCAGTTAAAAATTTTGATCACTGATTTAGATATACCAAACATCTATGATACATTGAAATCTAGTGTCAAAATAGCAGTTCCTGCAAAGTAACAATGTCACCACAATGAAACAGTTATATGTAAATACCCATGTTGTATGAGTTTGTCACTGACAAGTACAAGGCCAACCGAATCTACCCATTCTGAGTGCTCCAGACCCCCAAAGAATGCATTGCTGCAGTAGGAAATGAAGAATGTCTTTGTTCATATTGTTCACCTCACGGAAAACTCCTGTTCATCTACTTTGTCTAGCAAGCATATTCTTCCTCCCAACCACAACCCACCCTCAATATTAACTAGCCCGTCTGGTATTCCCCTAGTTCTTGGTGAAATGCCCCCACAATGACACCGGTCCTCATGTATGCTAGTTGCTTCCATGTCTGTCTCCCCTCCTAGATCACGAGGGCACCAAGAGCAGGGTTTTGTTTTAACCTTTGTCTAGCACACTGGCTGGGCTGTAATGGGTGCAGAATAACGATCTGCAGAATGAATGAAGATACGTTAGGTCTCATGATGAACAACAACAAACTTCCATATAAATTTGGGTTGGCCAAAAAGTTCGTTTGGGTTTTTCCATACGCTGGAATGGAAACGGATGTTTATATATATAAACAAATGTCACAAAAGCACTTTTGAAAGCTCTGGATTAATAATAAATGAAAAAATAGGATTATTAACCACTGCCACTTTCCCTCAAAAGGCAAGGTAATCTGATATAGAAAAGAGACAAATATTAAATACCAATTTTATTAAAATATTCTATGTAAATTTCACCCTTAAACTATATCTTTGAGACATATAGATTGTCCCTCAAATCAAACATCAGAAATTTATTGCCACTTTAAAACTATATAGAATTTTAAAATACTTCCCTGGTGGCACAGTGGTTAAGAATCCGCCTGCCAAGGCAGGGGACACGGGTTCGATCCCTGGTCCAGGAAGATCCCACATGCCAAGGAGCAACTAAGCCCTTGCGCCACAGCTACTGAGCCCGCGTGCCTAGAGCCCGTGCCCCGCAACAAAGAGTAGCCCCCGCTCGCTGCAACTAGAGAAAACCTACACGCAGCAACGAAGACCCAACACAGTCAAAAATAAATAAAATGAGTAAATTTAAAACACTTTTCTGAGATGAAGGCCAACTTTGTTAGGTGAAAAAGTTGATTAAAACTTAAAGGATGTTTTAGAAAAGACAGAGAAAAGAAAGAAACTAGTATTGTTACTCACTATGTGTTAGGTGACTGGTCCAGCAGCTCTACACATTTGTGTAGAACTCTACAACTCTGTGATACAGGAGCTGTTAATACTCCAGCTTCACAAATGAAGTAATTAGGAATCAGGGAGGTTAATTACCTTGCCTAAGATCACACAGTCAGTAAGTGCTGGAGCTAAGATGTAAACTTTATTCTGTCTTATTTCTATCTGTGTAGTTTTTCTAAACTGTTTCCCTAAATTATGTATTTATTCTTAAGAACTTAAAGAGTCAGTGTCATATAATTATATAGATTCTCAGCAAAATACAGGCATCCCATCAAAGTGAGGAAAGCAACTTTCTAAGAATCAGGAAAGAAACCCTAATTCTAGGTCCTCCTCTTTCATCTATTTACTAAGCTATGTCCTGGAAAAATAATTTAAAAGGCAAGGCCTCAGGAACTTAAGATGAGTGGGTGGAGAAGGAGTGGGATGGGGAATTCAGTTTGGTCTTGATTATCTTTAGTATGTGTTATGGACTGAATGTGGCCCCCACAGATTCATGTTCTGAATCCTGACACCCAATGTGACAGCGTTTGGGGGTGGGGCCTTTCGGAGGTGAGTAAGTCATCAGGGCTGAGCTCTAATGAATGAAATTAGTGCCTTTACAAAAGAGGCTCCCAGAGATCTTTCCTGCCCCTACAGCCAAGTAAGAACGCAGTGAAAAGACTCCGTCTATGAACCCGGAAGTGGGCTCCATCAAACACCAAATCTACCAGCATCTTAATCTTGAACTTCCCAGACTCTAAATTGTGAGAAATAAATTTCTGTTGTTTATAAGCTACCTAGTCTCTGGTAATTTGTTATAGCATCCCAAACAAACTAATACAGTATAACTTTCAATAATTAAATTGTTTCTATAAATCCGTATTCCTAAAAATAATATATTAACAAATTTATATCATTCTAAGAGCATAACCAGAACCTAGATTTCTAATTTTAAATCCAAAGTATGCTTTTGCCCTATTATCTCTAATATTTTGAATCACTGCTTCATTGTCATTTCAAGAGAAATATGACCCTCTTACACACAAATCGGGGTGAGGAGGAAGGTACTATACCAACAATAAATGTAAATGATGTAAGGATATTTCCCACATCCTCCCAAATTATTAATTACATGTAAATAGGATACATAAACGTCTTTTGTGATAAAACTTGAAGCCTAATTTTAAAAATTTCTTCACTGACTAAAGAAAGTTCAAATTAATGGTTTTCTTCCTTATTCAGAAAAAGACAACTTTTAAATTCAAAAAGCTAAACCAACTATGATTTTTTTTAAACTTTTAACCAACTTAAACAGCCTTTGACTCTGTGGGCTACAGAATACACCACACTGAGAAAGGGAGGCAACTGTGGAAACTCTGATCAATATCAAGAAATAAGAGAAAAACAAATACCATATGCTAACACATATATATGGAATCTAAAAAAAAAAATTGGTTCTAATGAACCTAGGCGCAGGACAGGAATAAAGACGCAGACATAGAGAATGGACTTGAGGACACGGGGAGGGGGAAGGGTAAGCTGGGACGAACTGAAAGAGTGGCATGGACATATATACACTACCAAGTGTAAAACAGATAGCTAGTGGGAAGCAGCCGCATAGCACGGGGAGATCAGCTCGGTGCTTTGTGACCACCTAGAGGGATGGGATAGGGAAGGTGGGAGGGAGATGCAAGAGGGAAGAGATACGGGGATATATGTATACGTATAGCTGATTCACTTTGTTATACAGCAGAAACTAACACACCATTGTAAGGCAATTATACTCCAATAAAGACGTTAATATATATATACGTGTGTATATATATATATATCAAGAAATAATGCCATCGGTACTGTAGTGCCAAGTGGCTTTTTATTTTCTTTCCTTAAAAAGAAAATAAAATATATAAAGGGGAAATTTTTCCCTTATTTCTTCAACAAAAGTTCTTTTGAAATATGAAACTTGGTCTTTCTTTAGAGGGAAAAAACTATGAAGCCAAAAAGAATGAATATTTCTTAGTTAAAAAAACAAACAGTGTGTAGTTTATAGTCCTTATTCAAGGGCTACACATTTTTCAAGGCTCAAGTCACCCTGTTATGCCAGCTGTAGGATTTGCTAATTCAAAAGACACACACAAGTATTTTGCAATTCTTTTTTGCATCCAACTACCTTTTTTTTTAATTCAACATCAGGGTTTCTGACTAAATCATTACAAGTTTTGTTGATTGGCTATGACTCATAACTGGACAATCACTGGTTGATATTATTTTGAACTGTCTCTTGGAGTCAGCATTTCATTTAAGGTATTATTTGAAAATTATCCAATTGTCAAAATCCAGAAGATAATACATTTTTACTAATGGTACAGCTTGGGAAAATACACTCAAAAATGGTACCATGTGGGTTTCCCTGGTGGCGCAGTGGCTGAGAGTCCGCCTGCCGATGCAGGGGACACGGGTTCGTGCCCCGGTCCGGAAAGATCCCACATGCCACGGAGCGGCTGGGCCCGTGAGCCATGGCCGCTGAGCCTGCGCGTCGGGAGCCTGTGCTCTGCAACGGGAGAGGCGGCAACAGTGAGAGGCCCGTGTACCGCAAAAAAAAAAAAAAAAAAATGGTACCATGTGAAATTAAATTGTAAAAATAATTAGGGTCAGCTAAGATGATTTACCACTGAATACACAGAATCTAGAAAATCAGAGTTAAATAGACAAAATTATTTTAAAATAATCTAAAATGATTTATATTCCATCCTATGCCATTTATACAATGCCAAGATGTTGTCTGAAATTTAAGCAATATTTTGAGTTTCCCAGAGAAACTCAAAATAACTGGTCTGAGTTTTCTCTAAATTGACTCTTAAAACAACAGATTTTAACATGAATTTGTGGCTACATAAACACAGCCTAACTCTTTCAAAAATGAAGTTATTTTTATACTGGTAATTATAACATTATACTTTTAAAAGCTTTACACTGACTCAAAAAACCATACAGACTTCCAATGAACTTTTGCAGAATATCATAATTTGATCAATCAAGATATTTAAAAACATAGGGTAAAAAAGGGAAAATTTAAAAATGCTCACCTTCAATTTATTTCATAGGTCACTGTTATACCATCTAATAAGATAATTAAAAACATGCAAGCAGCTGGTACTACAGCTAAACAGATTAATGTAATAGTCTGTAGTCATATGTGCTGGCAAGGGGCTCGCCTCTTTGGAGAGGAGAAGGTCAGCTGCCCTTGGGAAGAGGAGGGGGGATGGGGAGAGAACGCTCCTACCACGTGGCCCTGTGCTACAGTCACTAAGTTAAACATCTACTGCAAACTGTTCATCGGCAAACTACTTCTCTGCTCTCATACCCTCAGTTTGAAAGGGTCTCAGTTTTAATGGTGAAATAAGAAACAGAGAAAGCTCATTTAATCTAACAGAAAACATTAACACTAGTCTTCAAAAAGCACAAGGTATACTGCATAAACCAGTAATATCTTCTCAATTCTTCTAATCTTTCCATTTTACCACATCACCTGCAAATTAGTTGGGAGAAAAACAATTAAATTTTAACAGAAACTTCCAAAACAAGATCTAGCTATTACCCAGGCACCATATAATCATCATACTGGTGCCTTAGGAGTTAAATGCAGCTATACTCTATCTGAATCAAAGAAGCAAACCACAAGAGACAAATCCAAAGTGAAACCTCCTAGCCTCTGAAAAACAAATCTATGAGCCTTAGGCACATAAAGCTATAGATACGGTCCATTGATTGTAAATTTCAAACTTTGTCAAAATTCCAAAAATCCACCTCTGAATTTATACTCATAATAAAACATCTTCTCCTTATCTCTACTATGTGTACAAATGTGTTATACAAAGGCAACCTGGAATATACAGCAAAGACAGAGTATCAAGCCTCAGGTTAAGCTTGTTCTTAGCCTCCTTTCTGCTAAAAAACAAAAGTTACTTTCCTGTAAGACATTTTGTTTTTAAATCTTCCTTTTGGTGTCTCTACATTAGCGCACGGTAAAAATATTCTACAATACCAGAAGATTAACAATGATGACAATGATGAGGATGACATGGACTGGAAGATAAAAGCAGCTAATATTTATTCAGCATCTGCCACACAACATTAGCCCATTAACTCCTTGTAACAAATGTGTTTTATTATCCCCACATTCAAGGTGAGGAAACTGAGCCGAAGACTTGTCCAAAGTCTCCATTTGGAGTCAGGATACGAACCAACTCGCTATGCTTATATATTATTAATAAACAAAAACCAAAACAACAACAACAAAAAAAAGAGACTGTGCCCTCTTATAACTGACCATCTAAGACCACAATAATATAAACAAATAATGGAAAGAATATAGACTTAGGTGGCCAATTCAAGACTGAATTGGAAAGTTAATAAAACCTTGGCACATGCTATAAAAGGGTACACACGTGGAAGATTAAGTGAACAATAAGGCAGCAAAGTTGCCAGTTCACATGAGGTAAGCACAAAGAATTAATAATATTAATGCATGGCTTTGCATTTAGATTTTCAAAAGGCTTTATCTTATACAGTCCTATCTCGATCTTTAAAACAGTTGTGAGAAGGAAGCAGGTCAGACATTATAATGTCCATTCTATAGATAAAAAATTAGAGCTAATCATTATCCCAAGGCACAGCATATATAGCTTGAGTATCCTAGTACTAGGCTGACAGCCAGAATTATCTGCGAAGAAAGGTCAGGATTTCTGAGGTGGTTTAAAACACAAAGGTAGACTTGTTAGGCTAAAGATATTTGACGGTTGGAACATTCCCATTTTTCTAATAACCTATTTCTACTTGCTTTAAAAGAGCTCCGATAGTAATGGAAAAATAATTTTCATTTTCAAAAGTAAATTTTATTGACAATTCTGTTGCCATTTTAGTGTGATTCTGCAGCAATTCCTAGGTTCTATCAGTTAACCTGATGTGAAAATATACCCTAGAGCTGTGCTTCTATGAATTCTGCATTTAACACAAGTGTCAAATTCACAAGTAAGCTCATTATATTGTAAGAGCTATTGCCTACTCAGTAGCAAAATATTCATTTCACACCTTAAATACTATACTACTATTTAATAACAGCACTGGCCTGCCAACTATTAAAAGCTCATTTTTATACACTGTACTACCTGAGCTTTTTATCTTGCCTTTTTACTTACAACCATAAATTAATATCCTAACATTACAACACTGACAGGCATTGATTAAAACTATATTAGTTAACAACATTAGTATTTACTGTGCAAAGTTGCATTAGGAGTTTATTTTCAAAGTACAATTATCATTCAATCATACTAAGATACTTTAATCTTCAAACTACTCAAGAACAAAATAAACTACCAGATAACACTGTGCCTTCATATTAACAAATTTCTCTTAACTTGCTGCCCATTAGTTACTATAATTAGCTAACTACAAATGTAGGTATGAAGTATGATTCACCAATGAAGTTGATATATACATATGGGTTTTCCTGCCTTTGAAATACATCTTTATTTTCCTTTTGTCTTGGATTTTTTTAAACTGTATTTATATCTAATACTGATATTCCCACCATGGATTTCACACATATTATCATCTTAGCATTCCTCAGTTACATGACAAACATGAATATTTATTTAAATATCTTTTATAGAGAGTTCCCTGGTGGTCTAGTGGTCAGGATTCTGCACTTTCACTGCTGTGGCCCAGGTTCAATCCCTGGTTGGGGAACTGAAATCCTGTAAGCTGTGCAGCATGGCCATAAATAAATATCTTTTTTATTCATCTTTTTTTTTTTTTTTTGGTGTGATCAACATGTTCAGATAGAGGATTCTACCTATTACTTAATATGTCAAATTCCAAACTTTATATTACACTTCAGCACTAAAAGAAGGTTCTGGAGAACTCCAACATTTATAAGGTGGGATGGGTACAGAGAAAATATAATGACAACACGTGAGCTTTTACTGCTGTTATAATATGCTTCTAGAACACCACGGGAACATAAGCCTTCTGTAGTATCTGTGACACTTGAATGACTGATTATTTATAAAGACCCCAACTGGTATAACATAAAGATGTCAAGCATCTCAATTACCACCTCATTTCTGGAATTCATAAACAAACTGTAAAAACTTTCACAATTACCACACTTTTATTAAGTGCTTCCTGAATATAAGGCCCTACTCTAGATGTTAACAGCTTGCCTGGGATCTGAAGAAACAAATGACACATTTCCAGCTAGGTATACAGAATATGTGCTCAAGAAAAAGATAAAGATTCTCAGCATAAATTCCATACTTATTATAGAAAAGAAGGAATTATAGCTTAATATTCAAATGAGTTTCCAAGTGTACAGTGGTTCTTGCATATATTTTATAGCATCAACACACAAGTATCGGAACTTATTAACCATAAGGACAATGTACTCCAATTAAAGTACTTCTTCAAGAATCTGCATTGCTACCTATAATGCCAAAATGTATTATTACTCGATCTCTACTTTTTATTCCCCAAAAGAAAACAACCTAGTTCTTACATCACTTTGGTTCAGTATATGAATTTTCAAATATTACTGGAAATACATTAATCTTTCTTCTTCCTAGGTTTCCCTGTTAAGAAGATACAAAATATATAAACATTTACTCAAGCAAATTCAAGTTATAAAGAGAATAGTAACAAATAACTAGATAAGATGCATGTTTCCTTAATTGCTGTATCCTTTTTCAAAATTGTTAATTGAGATGTAACTGCCCTGTTTGCTGAAGAGCTAAATGGGATGTTAACAAACAGCACTTAATGTAACCACGGATTATATTTTATACTCTCTGAGATGCTCACAGGCAGTACACTCTGTATTAGCAGGAAACTTAAACAAAGGAAGCCTTTAGTACTGTAAGAGATATACTGGAAAAACGAAAACAAAAATGGATTATATTGAAACTTAATACTACATACGCATTCATTCTAACCATCCTACTCTAGGATAACGACAGATATCTACAATAAGTCCATCTACTCAAGAACTAAGAATGTTACATTTTCAATGACTCAATAAGTCTGCAGGACAATTGCATACCACAAATATTCTTCACATTTGTCAAATTTTTTAGAACCCTGTAAGATTAGATATCTTGTAATATTATGTATCTATGTATTCATCACCTACCTATAGGAATTAAAAGTTCCATCAGAGTCTAAAGCAGAACTTGTTCTTCTTCCATTTTGATTTGAATCTCCTGGAAAAAAAAATTAAAAATACTGAGATTATGAAACTTGAGTATTCCAGTTGAAAAGCTACTGTGTGACAGCTCCACGCGGTTATTGAGTCAAAACAACAAATATCCTCTTATCCCTCCCCCAAATATCTTTTGTAATCAGAGTCCTTTAAACAAAAAATTCATTTTGATGTTAAAATATAGACTAACACCACCACTCCTAACTTGGATAGGAATACTACAGAAGTAATTGCAAACAGGAACAAATGAAGTATAATACAGCCATCTTCTGCTTATGATTCACAGACAAAAGCAAAATTTATACACCATTTAATCACAAACTAATGCTTATAAACAAAGGGCAACTTTTTATTAGTGTCCTGTCCACTGGCAGAGTCAAAAGAGAGCAGGCAGACATGGAATACCCTCCCCCGGCCCACCTCAGCCCCTGGCCCCCCAGTCCTCCACTCTCTAGGAATCTGGTCTGCAGAGAGCAAGAACAGAAAGCTGAGAGGTGGTGATCAGGAATGCATTCTATAAAGACGCAGACCTACTAGAGAATGGACTTGAGGACACGGGGAGGGGGAAGGGTATGCTGGGATGAAGTGAGAGAGTGGCATGGACATATATACACTACCAAATGTAAAATAGATAGCTAGGGGGAAGCAGCCACATAGCACAGGGAGATCAGCTCAGTGCTTTGTGACCACCTAGAGGGGTGGGATAGGGAGGGTGAGAGGGGGGGAGACGCAAGAGGGAAGAGATATGGAGACATATGTATATGTATAATTGATTCACTCTGTTATACAGCAGAAACTAACACACACCATTGTAAAGCAGTTATACTCCAATAAAAATGTTAAAAAAAAAAAAAAAGAATGCATTCTAAGGAGCTTTTAATACATCTTAATAGTCTTCCCCAAACTTTATGTTTTAACTGTGGGCAAAAGTTCAGTAGTTTAAAAAAATAAAAAAAACAACAACATCAAAAGGTATTTCTGCCTCATGTAGTAATATCAAACTTTTAGGGAAAAAAACAATTCCTCTCAAGCATATTCATAAAATCAGATTAGAACAAATTCATACCTATCAGTTTAGAGATCATAGAATAAGAATAAATTTGCTAAAGAAGTTTAAACAAATGCTTGCCAATGCCATAATACAAAATATACATTCTTACTCAAAGAAAATTAATTTTAGCTTAAAATTTAAAATATATACTTAAAAGTATAGTTTTTAGGAAACCATAGATACTACTATTAAATATATCATTTATTCTTAGAAACAAATTAAATAGACCAGAATCTGATTACATTTTATACTCCTAATTCCTATAATGCAACTTTCAAACATTAGGTTATATTCACTTTTAAGATATTTAAAGCTTAATAATTTAAATGATTTATTCAATTGTTATTTATACTTTCACTCCACTTTGAACATTCTAAAGTACCATGGGAGATTATCACAGTGGTCCTGGTTAAGTCAAATAGTAATTACAGACCTTTCAGTTTAGAGGCGAGATTATTTTAAATTACTGAATATAGCACTTAAGGTACCATACATATATGATTATGTTGCTCATTAATGGTTATTGAAAGCAAAAGTGTAATTTTAATGATAGCTACCTATTTTTCTTTGCACATTTTATAGCTGACTGACTAGTCAAAAATGTTGGTTCTCTTCAAAATCTTTGCAGCTGCACCCAAAGTGTTTAGAAGAACGAAAATTGGTCTGAGCTCACTTACTGAACTTTTAAGTCTACTCTTTTTTTCAAAATACACTTTCCGGTTTTGGGGGTTTCTTTTCATTAAACAAAAACCCTGAAATGGATTACAGCATTTGAAAATGTTGCCAAATTTTATAGAAGAAAATAATCCAAAACACTTAAATGTTTAAGATCAATCTAGTTGAGTATACTCTGTTAATTCTTTGAAAACATGGGTACCGTAAGATGACTCATGCAACATACTTCATTTGCTTTTTAAAAAAATTAATGGTATTATCATAAATAAACTAAAAAGATTTAAGGAAAATTAGTCTCTCCCTGTCTTGCTAAATGAAAATTTCCTACAACACATGTTATTTAACAGCTTGCAGACATTTCCTGTAAAACGTTCCACAATCAGCACAGAATAACTACTACATCATACATTTAAAATATAAGCTCTTTGTCTTTAAAACTAAAGATTATGATTACTTAAATACATAAAATCTCACCAATGGAATATTTCTTGTCCTCTGCTTATATTTATCATAATAAATATAAAATACTTCGAAGAATTAAGAGATTTTCAGTTTTTTAAACACCAAAGTTTTGTCACCAAAATACATCACAAAAGTTTTCTTCATTTTATACCTGTATGGAAACGAATATATCACATTAAATGTAACCCTCAAAGGATTGTAATAAGGAAAAACAGCAGCTTTTCTTTCTCTAAAACATATCAAATAAGGAGTACAGTTGTTTCTCACAACAATATTAGAGAAAAGATTTCAGAGTTTGCTATATGGGGAAAAGGCTATAAAGTTTTGAAGTGGGAAAAACTGCTTTGTTCCTTCAATCCTCTAGATGAAATTAATTATAGCAAATGTTTATGAAAACATCTGTTCCTTACAGTTATAAATTCTTAATTTTAGTATGGACGATTCCAGACTCTTACTTTGGAAGGTAACTGTCTGACAATTGAAAGGTTTACCAAGGAACAGACAGAATTTGTAATTCTGGAAAATGGTATATACAGTGTGCTATAGCCGGTAGAGATTTTCATTTGTGTGAAACACTTGGAGGGGCTTAAAACTGGTAACCAGGAGAGATCAAAGACAAACAGAAAGGCTCATTTTTCATTTAAGCTGTTATACAACAAAAACATATCTGTATCACAAGAAAAGACCAACTAAGAATTAAAAACAAATGCTACTTTATTATCAACCTAATTTGGAGGTAAGTATAACAAAGTATTAATTTTATCGGGATTTTAGTAAGTCTAATGCCAATACAGCCATGGGAAAGTATATGTAGTGTTCCTCAAAAATAACAACAGAGGGTGCAAGAGAGTTTAATATGATGCTTTTAGTTGCTGTTCTGATTCTTGAACTAAGTTGTCAGGTAGCTGTAACCGTAACAAGGATACATAGGTTGTTTTTAGACATTCCCTCTCTCTCTCCCAAACACACAAACACACGCGCACACACACACACACACACACACACACACACAAATACATTTTTAAAGTAATCTCACACAAAGGCCTTTAAAAACCAAGCAGCACAAATACTGAAATATGTTAACAGAGTTCCTTTCATTTGCTTGAAAAGTAATTTAACAATAGAGTAAATTTAAAAAATACAATTGTGACTTTAAAGGTATTCCAATATTTAATGTAAACTAAGCCAGTAAAATAAAATGGATGTGTTTACTGAGTAAATCTTAAATAAATACATAAATTATATACAATATATAACATATGAATTTTGTATGTCGCTATATGCATGTGTAAGATTGTACAACATATATATTTGTAGGAATGGTTCATCAATTATCTGTGACCATTACAGTTTGAAATTTACATAACACATTCATTTCTCATTAATTGGTAAGTAACTGTGAAATGAGTTCATAACATTCAGAATTAAAATAAGTTGGCTGATTTGAAAAGAATATGCTCATAGTTATTGTTTTTAATGAGAGTACAAAGAGCATAGTATTTTCCATTAGTAATCCCTAACATATATGTATATCTAACTTATTAAAACAATAATATGTATAACGGTGACTTAAATAGGATAAATTAAATTTGGACTCCTTTTTTAGCTTTTACTGTAGTCATGCTTAGCTAAGAGCATTTACAGTATCTATCTGTGCACTGCTGAAACCATGCTGAACAAAGTTTACAGATTTCCAGAGTGCTTTTTATGCACAAATATCTGCTTTATAAGGGGGGGATGAAGATTTTAAACGAGGCTAGGTTAAAAACAACCAGAATAATGCTGTAAGTAAGCACACCTACTCAACTGTGCCTTCTCCAGTTTACATGGAAAAAAGAATCAAGTTTTAGAGGATCACATGGTACTAAGTATGAATTCTGAAAAATATCACAGAAGTTTTAAAAAGGCTGATCTCTGAATTGTTAGAGAAATGTCATCATGTATGTGTGATGAATTATTAATAGTAAGGGGAAAATATTTGGTTCAAACTTAAGTTGAAAGCAAACTTATGGATAGCCACATTTTAGTTGTGATAGGATAATATGACATAAATGAATAGTGTAAACACCTAAAACCTTGTGTGTCTTTTAAATGAATGAGGATTACTACTGAAATGTTTTAGTTAAATCTGAAATCCCATTCAAAGTGAATGATTCAAAAAAATCTATAAATTACGTATATTCATGGCATTGACACAGTTAAGGCAAAGCATAATAACTCAGCATCGTCAATGAAATCAGTAGCTGCAAAGGTTATTACCTCATTTCAGGAATAAGGTAAACAACAGGCTCTGTAGGCTAACTATTTATGCTAAAAATCTAGGACCACTCATTAGGTTTAAGAGCCAGTGCTCAAGTAAATACAGGAAATTTGTTTATTCAATAATTTTCCATTTTCTCTATCACTGTTAATTTATCTATATTCTAATGATTTAATGGCCATATTTAGTTCTCTACATAATATTTTCAAATTATTAACTTACATAATGAAACTCAGATGTAAAACAAATACATAGGAACTATTTTAAATAAATAACATTTCAAGTGCACAATTTTAATTTAAGAAGATAATGCTTGTTATTCTTGTTAAATATTGAACAGAATTCTTTTTAAAAAGAAAGCAGAATGACATCAGCAGAGTGGCAGAAGATACAACTCCAAGTTCTTATCCTCCCACAGAAACGTCGAAAAACTAGAACTGTCGGAACCAACTTTGTAATGACTCTGGAAAATAGTCAAAGATTTACAAGAACCAAGTGAACAATGAGCCAATAAAATGGCAACTGGAAAGCTCTGTGGGGTTTTTACTTGCCTGTTCTACCATCTCCCTAGATCAGCAGCAGTCTTGAAGAAGTAAACTAGTTCCCAGTGTAAGTAAGAAGTAAGCTAGTTCCCAGGAGAATAGTACCTGGTTCTGGAGGGAGCAGAGAAGACCATATTTTCAAAGTATTGTGTAAATCAATTCTAACTTGTTAGGAGCTACCAGAAGAACTGACATAAGATGTTCATCTCTTTTGCATCTAAATAAAAAAAAGGAAAAAAAAAAAAGGTGGGCTTTGCTCTTGTACCCACTGCACATCAAATTAAGAGCCAGCAGATGCCTGGGGCAAAAGAATACAATCAAAACATAAAATAGACCAACCACCTAAGGCCTGGGAGAAAAAGCTAGCGAGAGCTTCTTTGAGAAATTAGGACATTCAAAAGCACCTGGGTATGCAGGGGCATGTAGAACACTATGCACATACCCAGGGCAAGATGCATGATGATACAGAAACTGAGAAGACCGTTAAGTTTCCACCTGAAGCTGACCACTAGGAAGAATGCAAGCCTGGCTAAATGATGAAGGACTGCTGCAGCAGAGATAAACTGAAAAGATAAGGAGAGGTTCAGGGTTTTGTTGCTCTTCTTAGCTCCTGGCATTCAGAAAATCTCTGTTAAAATCCTAGCTGAACACAACCTAAGAAATAAAGACTTCAATGACTATGTATGTCAAACAATAAGTCTTTGCAAAAATAAAAAAATATTTCAGGAGAATAACTAAACAAATGGACTGAAATGGTCTTCAAGAATATAGAAAATAACAAACCCAGGAGAAGGGGAGAATCTCATTTCTGGAGTAACCAATATAATATTTAAATATCAAGTTGTCAAAAACAACAAAATCATGAAGCATACAAAGAAACAGGAAGCATGGCTCGTCAAAGGAATGAAAATAAATTGACAGAAACTATCCCTCAGAAATAACTGGATTTACTAGACAAAGATTTTGAAACTGTCTTAAGGATGTTCAAAGAGCAAAAGGAAAACATAGACCAAAAAAGGAAAGAAATCATGTAGAGAATAAATCAACAAAATGACATTAATAGAGAGGCAGAAATAATAAAAGGAAATAGAATTTCTGGAGCTAAAAAATACAATAACTGAATTGAAAAATTCACTAGAGGGGCTCACCCACAGGTGTGAGCAGGCAAAACACAAAAATAACAAAGTTGAACATACGACAATTGAAATTATGGAGTCTGAGGAGCAAAAATAGGAAAAAAGTGAAGAAAAGTGAGCATCCCCTAAGAAACCTGTATGACACCATCACGCACAGCAACATATGCATTATGAGAGTCTGAGAAATAGAAGAAAGACGCAGAAAGAATATTTGAAGAAATAATGGCCAAAAACTTCCCAAATTTGATGTAAGACAAATATCTACAAATCCAAGAAGTTCAATTAACTCTAGGTAGGATTAACTCAGAGACTCACACCAAGACACATTATAAGCAAACTGTTCTAAGACAAAAACAAAGAGAGAATCCTGAAAGATACAACAGAAAAGTACTTTGTCACAACAGAGAATCCTCAGTAAGATTAATAGATGATTTCTCATCAGAAAACATGCAGGCCAAAAGAGTGGGATGATATGTATATATAGATATATATCTATCTATATCTATATATAAAGTGCTTTTAAAAAAGGCTATCAACCAAGAATTTTATATCTAGCAAAATATTCCTTTGAAAATGAGTGAGAAGTTAAGACATTCCTAGAAACACAAAAGCTGAAACTAGACATACCGTAAGAGAAAAGCTAATGGCAGTCTTTCAGGTTGAAAGGAAAGAATACCACACAATAACTCAAAGCCGTGGGAAGAAATAAAGATCTCTGGTAAAGGTGAATATGTGAGCCAACATAAAGCCAGCTTTGCTGTATTTAAGGTTTGTGATGCCACCCTTTGCTTCCTATAGGATATAAAAACAAATGGATAAAAATAATTATAAGTTAATATAACTGAGCAACAATGTATAAAAATGTAATTTATGGGCTTCCCTGGTGGCGCAGTGGTTAAGAATCCGCCTGCCAATGTAGTGGACACAGGTTCTAGCCCTGGTCCGGGAAGATCCTACATGCCACGGAGCAACTAAGCCTGTGAGCCACAACTACTGAGTCTGCATGCCACAACTAATGAAGCTGAACTTCTCAGCTGGTTTTCACTTGGATTATATGGAAAGTTAAAAAAAAAATGTAATTTATGACACAACATTAAAAGGGAAAAAGACAGAGCAGTACAGGAGCACATATTTTGTATGCTATAAAGTTAAGTTTGGTTATCGACTTGAAGTAGATAGTTAAAAATTTAGGATTTAAATTTTATCATTTAATCCCTATGATAACCACAAAGAAGAGATCTAAAATTTACACAACAGGAATGAGAAGGGAACCAAAATGGTCACTACAGAACAAAAACAGAAAAATACAACCAAACACAAGAAAAAGCAGTAATGGAGGAAATGAGGAGAAATAAGGTATAAAACATACAGAAAACAACAGCATCATGGCAGAAGTAAGTTATTTCTTATCAGTAGTTAACTTAAATGTAAATGGATTAAAGTTTCAATCAAAAGGCAGAGATCAGGGCTTCCCTGGTGGCGCAGTGGTTGAGAGTCCGCCTGCCGATGCAGGGGACGCAGGTTCGTGCCCCGGTCCAGGAAGATCCCACATGCCGCAGAGTGGCTGGGCCCGTGAGCCATGGCCACTGAGCCTGCGCGTCCGGAGCCTGTGCTCCGCAACGGGAGAGGCCACAACAGTGAGAGGCCCATGTACCGCAAAAAAAAAAAGGCAGAGATTAGCAAAAATGGATTAAAAAAAAAATCATGATGCAACTGTATGTTGTCTACAAGAGACTCATTTAAGAACCAAAGTAAAAGTATGGAAAAGAAAATAACCAAAAAAGGAGATACTTGGCTATAACAATATTAGACAAAATGGACTTTAAGTCAAAAACTGCTACAACAAAGAAGGACATTATATATTGATAAAAGGGTCAAACCATGAAGAAGATATAATAATTACAAACATATGCACCAAACAATAGAACATGAAAATATATGAAGCAAACACTGACAGAATTGAAGGGAGGAACAGACAGTTCTACAATGAAAATTGACAGAATGCCTAGAAAGAAGATCAGTAAGGAAACAGAGGACTCAAGATTGTAAACCAAGTAGACCTAACTAGCCAACAACAGAATATACAATCTTCTCAAGTGCACATGGAACACTGTCCAGGACATACCATATGTTAAGCCATAAAACAAGACTCAATATATTTAAAAAGACTGAAATCATACAAAGTATCTTTTCTGACTACAAAGGAACAAAGCTAGAAGTCAATTACTGAAGGAAAACGGGAAAATTCTCTAGTAAATGCAAATATGTGTGTCTATAGATGGAAAGACAGAAAAACAGGTTAAGTATGTAGGTGGGGTCTGTATGAACACACAGTGGTTGTAAATTTTAAGAAAAAAAAAAATGCTGATGATGATCTTTGATTAAACTTTTAAGTAATTTCCAGGAAAGAAAACGCTTAATGAATTGGTAAAATTAAACTGCCCTGTTCAATTTAATGAAATTATAAAGTAGAGGTATTACAGCCTCATGATTAAAAGCTAAGGCTCAGGCAAGATAGACCTGAGTACATGCTCCACTATTTACTTTCCCTCTGACTTAACTGTTCAATATTTCAGTTTCCTCATCTGTAAAATGAAGATAACAGTTTCTACCACAAAGTGTGGTTATGAAGATTAGATAAGTGCAAATAAAGAGCTTAGTATAGCATGTAGCACAATGTAAGTTCCTTGATAAATGTTAGCTATTAATTTATGAATGTTTTAATCAGTGAATGTATTTAAAATACTGTACCCAGTAAAGGAATAAAAGTAGAAGTCTATTGGTGCTATGTAAAGAGAATAAACTTATTCATAATTTAAATAACTGAAAATTGTAACTCTTCTTAGCAATTAAAAAGCATTATTTCTACATTGCTTTTATTTTTTTGGCCCACACTGCGCGGCTTGTGTGAGTTTAGTTCCCCAACCAGGGATCAAACAGGGGCCCTTGGCAGTGAGAGCATGGAGTCCTAACCACTGGACCACCAGGGAATTCCCTAAAAAGCACTCTTTCTGATAAAATTTATAATTAACAAAAGTTTATTCCATGAATTATACAACTCTGTGCAAGATTTGTGGTATACTTTAATATCCTTCCTGATGATGATATCAAACATTGAATATGATATAAAGAAAGCGAGTGGAAAAATAGTAAAACTAAATAAAATCAGAGCCTTGAAATAAAAAGCTACCTAATCCATGAGCTGAATATATATGTTTCTTGGTATTGATAAAATGCAGATAAAGAACTAAAACTACAGTCAAACTAAAACTATCACATATAGGATAGTATACAATATTACACACGCATCAGAATAAAACAAGTTTTAAGAAGAATTCATTAAGGATTCTGAGACTGAATGGAAACAAGGTCTAATTCCAAAAATAATCACAAATATAACTACCCAACTTAAGTTAATGGGTAATAACACACAAATGCAAATATTTCTATTTATTTTCATTGTCATTACTGGACATATTGTTGTCTCTCCAGGCATTCCATAGACTTAAAGCTGCTTGATGTCTCAGAAAAAAAACAAAGTAGACCAGGAATCAATCAAGTAAAGAGAATTCCAATGCAAAATTAACCTCTCTGGGTCCTACCACCCACATCTACAACAGAGAAGGGCAGGACCAGATCAGACCAAGTTCATGAACATGCTGATCATCCAAATCACCTGGGGACAGGTATTTAGGTGGTGTGTGTGTGCGTGTGCATGCATGTGGTGTGTTTGTGGGAGAGAAAGAGAAATGAAAAAAAGGATGAGATTGAGACAATCGTGGGTGTGGTCCAGGATCCTCTACTTTTAAAGGGTTTCCTAGATTATTGTGATGATCCAAAAGTCTTTCCTAGTATGAAACGATAAACTTCTACTGTGATGAAAGTTGACAGTCTCTTGTAGAAGGCAATTTAATTTGCCCCAAACAGGGAGAGTGCCTCATGTATCATCATTTACTACGAGCTATCAATGAGGCACAAGATTTGGTCACATCTTCCAGCAGTAGTAGAGGACTGTTCTGAGCTATGCCAATTCTGCACATTACCCTATACGATCAGTTGCATGTACTGATTATTGGGGGAGGGTGCACAATGGAGCTGCCCAGCAGAACACTGCTATTGGCCTGTGTGGTCCTCCTGTAGACCACCTGGGCTTCAAAAGCACCTTCCTACAAAAGAGTTACATAAGGCCAATGCTATAATTTAGACAATTGCAAATAAGTAGATAAACAGCGAAACAGATTTTTAAAAAGAGCTTCCTTAGAAGTACATGTTTTGACAAAGAATATCTGAAAATATTACTCCAAGTTTAAAACTTGGAGAAAGAGTATCAAGGCCAAAGACGACTATTATACAGTTTTCCCTTTGCTACAATTTTTCTTAACAAAAATACAAATAATGACTTGGTTTAAATTTTGACTGACATTTTTAGATTTTCTACTAGTCTTACACAAGTTTCAATGAAATACCCCCCTATCCACAAAAACAACAACCACCAAACAAAAACACACAGCAGCTTTTCAAAGATAATCTAACTGAGACCTAGGGAATTCTAAACCTGACATCAAATTACATTTCGGTGCCTAAATAACATAACAGAAGTCATATACATATTATCTGCTAGATAAAAGAGTACATCTGCTATTGAAATCCGATTTCATCTTCTATAAATCTTTTAAATAATAACTATAAAACATGTATATTAATTATTCTTTTCTTCAGTGTATAAAAAAAGGAAGTATCTTTTTCTATAAAACAGATTCCTTTGAGCAATTCTCATTTTCACTACTGATTATAATCAACGCTAGAACCTTTAAGATTGTTTGACATCAAGGGGACATAAAATGTAAAGACACCATTAACCTCAAGTACTTGACTTTGGATAGTTAACATCAGATATCCCCCTTTTTGGTATAAAAAACTAAAGTGGGACTATTTGAAGGATATAAACTACCATCCATGAACTAGGGTAAATCATTCTATTAATGTCTTTTAAATGACAGCTAACTGAACAAGGTCTTATATCAAAGATCTACTTAAAAAGCACAAAGGGGGTTTTAACTATAAAGTCCAAAAGCTCAGATGAAGAACCAAGGGTAAATATTCTCAAACCTATCTTTAGTTTTAAAAACAATTTACTAAACTAAATTACCTTAAATATAATAATCTAAATTTCTCAAAATATCAAAAATTTTCAAGTGTTTATACCATTTCCTTCAAATAAAAAAATTTGAAAAATATTTTAAT
The DNA here is from genome assembly GCF_963924675.1 of Phocoena phocoena. Lineage (NCBI taxonomy): Eukaryota > Metazoa > Chordata > Mammalia > Artiodactyla > Phocoenidae > Phocoena > Phocoena phocoena. The sequence continues at coordinate 10,699,358 of NC_089222.1, read as the reverse complement.
TGATCTATAAAAATGTTTTATTTCATAAACTATTTTTGTTTTGATATTAAAGAACTATACTAAAATATAATTTTTAAAGAAAAATTCTAAATATACAAACTGATTTCTATTTATCATTTTATGATAAAGTCTAATTATTTATTAGTGGAGATGATTTTTTAAACCTAATAATAACTAGTTTTAAAATGGTGACACCTTTAAATTTGCTAGTAAATGTGTAACATACTAAATTCAACTATCCTTGTAGAGTATTAAAAATATCAAAGTATTTATTGATCACTTTATCTAAACTAACAAATAGTTACCTAGACAAATGGTAAATGGGCCTGATTAATAAATGCATTTATGTACTAATTCAAACTTCTAGTCATGCACCTGGATCACATGATAGCTTTTCTACTTTTAAAAATTCTTTCAACAATCACCAGTTAAGCACCTCCTATGTTTTAGTACTAGTGATACAGTGTAAAACAAAGGTCAAAACCCATCCCTGACATCCTGGAATTTGTTGAAAGTTCAGCAGAGAAGGACAGTCAAATCAATGTACAATGACAACTTTCAAAACTGTTACAGAATAAAGTCACACAGCCTACTGTAAAATAACATATGAGAGAGGAGGGGGTCCCTGGCCCAAAGGAGCATGGAGAGCACCCCACCTGGGATCTGCATGCGTCAAGAGTCTTTAAAGGTCACACTAAGAATTTTGGTCCAGATGAACAGGAAGTCAGTGAAAGAAGGGTTTAAGCAGAAGTAGAACATGATGAAGGCTTTTAAAAGATCACTTGAACTAGGGAGGAAGCAATTAGAGTGCAGGTGTAGGGGGAAGAGTGGATGGAGGGAGACTCAGAAGCCTGCATACTCCAAGGTGAAAAATGATGACAGAATAGTCATATTGATGATACTGTTTTCATATGATCTTAGGTACAGTAATTTACCATTTTTAAAACTCATTGCTATTATTTGCTGAGAGGCTACTATGTGCCAGGCACTGTTCTTGGACATGGAAGTACCATAGTGAACAAAACAGAACCAAGTGTGTGTGTGGGTGCAGGGGGAAAAAAAACAAGAAAATAAATTTTATAACAAATAAATTCAGATAATCATAAAAGCTTAAAAACAAAATACAACAGATTAATGTGACATCCAGTGACTGGGAGAGGGTGTTCTCTGCAGGGAGAGGTAATATCCAATGAGATTCTAGTTATAAGGAAAAAATTAGCCATGCAAGGGACGTACAGCAGAAGCTGGCTTTTAGAAAAGATAAAGAAAAAAAAAAAAAAAAGGCCATGGTGGCTGGAAGGCTAGGAGCAGAGTAGTATGAGATGAGGTCTGTGTGACAAGGAGGGGCCAGAGAACTTGGGGTTTTATAGGAAGGAAGTCTAGATTTTACACGTATAATGAGAAGCCATCATAAAGTTTCAAAATGATGAAAAAGATTATCTACTTCAGGTTTGGAAATCATTATTTTAGCTGCTATGTGAAGATTAGATTGAACAGGGAGGGGCAAGATGGAGGCTAAGAGATCAGTTGGGATCTGGATCATAGGATAACCTGACAATACAAAGAGACAACTGTATACTTAATTCTAAGATAGTCTAAATGAGGATTTGAAAATTGAAATCCTTTAAAATAATTTGAAATTATTTCCATGGTGGAAAAATAAATAATTGTGTTCCTAATATTTTATTTCCATATATAACTATCTGAATTTGATTATTAATAAATTTATTTATTTTTATATGCTGCTTTCTATATAGATTAGTAATTAATCTGGTTTCTAAATAAGACTGACATCTGAATCACAAAAAGAAAGAGAGAAAAGAAACAGTAAAATAGCACATTATAGATTATTAATGGGATTTCCAGTACCATCCAACAAGGAGGACCACTGCAAGCCTCTCTCTCCCACTGATTACAACTAAAAACTCTGGGCAAAGTACAAAAAGCAACTTCTTGAGGAATCTGAGTAGTAAATAATAGCAGACATACTGGATAACGGAGTCAAAGATACAGTGGTGATGAGTGTTCTGTTTTTCCTCCTTTTATATCCTAACTTTGAGCTCAAGTCAGGCTGAATCTGAGAACTAAATGCCAGGTATGAAGAGCAAAAACTCCAATCCCATTTTTCTGGGACTGGGAAAAGAATCTTTTCCCTGTTGTTCACTTCCAACCTTGCCACAAGACCAGGACTAATCATAGAACTATACTGCCACCATGGGTGGGTGACAGCAGTGAGGAAGAAAGCTATCTTTCATAATAGAAAACTAGGAAAATGGGGCCTCTGTTGTGTGAACATTGAGCGGGGAATCCCCATTATGTTTTCTTTCTCTTCCTCTTGTCAGTTTGCCACAAAAGCAGGCCCATTCACGTGGATCCGTATGACAGCACAAGAGGCAAAAGCTCTGATAAAACAAGCCAGAGAATGTACAGTTGGTCTCAAAAAGAAAGCCTTGGACAAGGGGATTCTCTAATTCTGTGTATTTGTGTGAACTGACACAAACCCTGGGTTCACCCCTAAGATGTATATGCTCAAAACGTACTCAAAGAAGCACAGCAAAAGCTGTGAGAACTGACCTATGATATAAACCATCGCCAAAGTCCTGAGAGTCACATACAAGGTGCAGACTCAAAAAGCATAGAAAGGAGTTTGAAAACTGAACTGACACTGGAACTAACACCCACAGAAAGTGAACCAGAATTTGTAGGTTGAACCTAATTGCAATGACTGCCAGTGAAAAGAAAAGGAAAAGAAAGCAAAAAGGAAAGAAAGAAGGAGAGGGGAAAAAAAAGAGAAAGACAGGAAAGGAAAGATTCCTCCAGTGGATTCAATGAGATCTAGAGTTTCAAAGCAAAATATTCAAAATGTTCAGGATACAATATAAAATTACTTGATATACCCAAAAATCAGGAAAATCTGGCCAACTCTTAAGGTATAATACAATCAACACACATCAATCCTGAGATGACCCAAATGTAGGAATCAACAAAGATTTGAAGAAGCCATTAACACTTTTCTCCAAGAAACAATAGTGCACACTCCTGAAATGAATGGAAAGACAGAACTTCACAGCATGAAAAAAAAAACCTATTAAAAAAAATCAAATTAAACTGTTAAAGCTGTAAAGTACAGTATGTGAAATACAAAAAAAAAAAAAATATTTCACTAGGTGCGCTCAATAACAACATGGAGTTGACAGAGGAACAAGTCAGTGAACTAGAAGGTAGATCAATGTAAGTTATCAAATCTGAAGAAGTGAAAGATAAAAAAAAAAAATAGGGGCTTCCCTGGTGGCACAGTGGTTAAGAATCCACCTGCCAATGCAGGGGACATGGGTTCAATCCCTGGTCAGGGAAGACCCCCACATGCCGTGGAGCAACTAAGCCCGTGCGCCACAACTAGTAAGCCTGTGCTCTAGAGCCCGTGATCCACAACTACTGAGCCCACGAGCCACAACTACTGAGCCCACGTACCGCAACTACTGAAGCCCGCACACTCTAGGGCCTACGTGCCGCAACTACTGAGCCCGCGTGCTGCAGCTACTGAAGCCTGTGTGCCTAGAGCCCATGTTCCACAAGAGAAGCCACCTCAATGAGAAGCCCATGCACATGAAGAGTAGACCCCGCTCGCCACAGCTAGAGAAAGCCTGTGCACAGCAACGAAGACCCAATGCAGCCAAAAAAAATTTTTTAAATAAATAAAATAAAATGAACAGAACCTCAGGAAACTGTGGGGCAACACAGACTCCTGGTAAATTTTTTAAATTCAACCATTTTTAAAAACATTATCAGAATCACATTATATAAATTATCACTATAACTATCTTCTCATTAGTTGTATTCAAATATAATTTCATCATAAAGAATAAATGTAAATATTATCTAAATAAAAATTGAGATTATAATAGAATAAGGAAATTAATTTGGTCTACTCTAGAATTCACTTATCTTTCATTTCTTGGATATATTTTATTTTTCCATTGTAAAAGAAATACATATATTATACATTAAAAACTTGTAGATTTGAAATAAATTCAGACAAAACCAAATAAAAAAAAGAAAAAGAAATTTTGAAAAAAGAAAGCGATTTTGAAAAAAGAAAGAAAAAAAGAGAAAAGGAAAATCAACCTACAATATAATTACATGGCAAAAATATTTTTCTTTCTTCTATAAAATTGAAAACACACTACATAAACAATTTTGGGTTCTATTATTTCATGTATTTTAAGTATAAGAATATCTGCCATGTTATTTTAAGTGTTTTACAACAAAATTTTAAATGAGTGCATAATTCAGCTATTAATTAATGTTCTATAATTTATTTAACCAATATTCTATCAATATTTTCCTATTTAAAATAGTTAGCTCTTCCTATATAACATTATAAGTATCATTGTGCATAAATCGTTCCCTGGCTGCCTTAAGATAAAAAAATAAATTGGCTGATTGAAAGGTATTTTTAAAATTATAAAATTAATAGAAATTGATAAAAATCACAAACATGATTATTATGGAAAACTTTCAAATGCAGAGTCATACAAGGAAGAAAATTAAAAGTCATTCATAATTCTACTGCTGTTAGTATTCTGACATATTTCCTCAATTTTTAAATGAAATTCACTATATATATTCTATAATTTGAATATAATAGTATTTGTTTTAATACTATTTTAAAATGACTTTCAATGGCTGCACAGAATTTTAAACAATAGCTGATCTTTATGGCATAGGCCAAGATAACTATAAACCACTAATAAATAAATATATTCCTACTGCCGTTCACTCTAAAGCATCCTATACAGAACTGTCCACGTAAGAAATAATTTGAAAGTCAATGCCTGAAAGATGAGCATCTTCATTTTGTGAACCTAGATTTAGTTATTAAAGAATACTGATTGTTCCCCCAAATCTATTTTCCCCTTTTTCTTGGGCATATGGCAACCCAGTTACAGAATACATTTCACAGCTTCTTCATTCCTGGATGCAGCCCTGTATGCACAAGGGATAACGGAAAATTCTACTTCAACTGTTTAAAAATAACCTGATGCCTTCTTTTTCTTCCCATGGACTAGAACATGGGAAAACAATAACCAAGGCTAATTCAAGCCCAAAGAGTAGCTATTACCTAAGAGATGAGAAGATATCAAGTATTGGTAATGATGTGGAGAAACTACAGCCCTCATACATTGCTGGTAGGAATGTAAAACAATGCAGCCACTTCAGAAAAGAGTATGGCAATTTCATCAAAAGTTAAACATAAATTTAACATATGACCCAGCAATTCTTCTCCTAGGAATCTATCCAAGGGAAATGAATATACATGTCTACATGAAAATCTATGTTCAAATGTTTATAGCAGCACTGTTTGTAATAGCCCTAAACAAGAAATGATATAAATGTCTTTCAACCACTGAATAAACACAAAATGTGGTATATCCATACAATGAAATACTATTCAGCAATAAAAACAGAACAAAATATTGATATATGCTACAACGTGGTTGGACCCCAAAAACATTAAGTGAAATACGCCAGATACAATCACAGGTAATGACCCTCTTCACTCCTAATAATAATCCTTGTTCTGATGTCTACTTAGTCTAATATTAACAGTTACTTCAGCTTTCTTTGTTTTTTTGCGGTATGCGGGCCTCTCACTGTTGTGGCCTCTCCCGTTGTGGAGCACAGGCTCCGGACATGCAGGCTCAGCAGCCATGGCTCACGGGCGCAGCCACTCCGTGGCATGTGGGATCTTCCCGGACTGGGGCACGAACCCGTGTCCCCTACATCGGCAGGTGGACTCTCAACCACTGCACCACCAGGGAAGCCCCGGCTTTCTCTTGTGTAGTGTTTTCATGGTATAACTTTCTGAATCCTTTTATTTTTGACATTTCTATCTGATTTGTATTAGTTTTCTATTATTGTTATAATAAATTATCACAAGCTTAGCAGATTAAAACAACACAAATACATTATCTTACAGTTCTGTAGGTCAGAATTCTAATACACGTCCTCACTGAGCTAAAATTAAGGTGTGAGCAGGGCTGTGTATCTTATTGGAGGCTCTTGGGAAGAATCTGTTTCCTTGCTCATTCAGGTGTTCAGAGAATTCAGTGCCTCAACATATAACCATAAAAATATCTGCAAAATTCTTCCTGCCATGTAAGGTAACACATTCACAGGTTCTGGAGGTTAGGGTATAAAAATATTTGGGAGGGAGGCATTATTCAGCCTGCCACACCATTTTATTTAAAGTATCTTGGGACTTCCCTGGCGGTCCAGTGGCTAAGACTCTGCACTCCCAATGAAGGGGGCCTGGGTTCGATACCTGGTCAGGGAACTAGGTCCTGCATGCTGCAACCAAGAGCCTGCATGCTGCAACTAAAAGATACTGCATGCCTCAACTAAAGATCCTGCGTGCCTCCACTAAGACCTGGTGCAGCTAAATAAATATTTAAAAAATTAAGTATCTTGTAGATAGCAAATAACTGCTTCTTGTTTTTTAAAATCTTTTCTGACAATCTCTGCCTTTTAACTGCTGTGTTTAGACTGTATATATTAATGTGATTATTGATATGGATGAATTAAAATATAGCACCCAACTACTTGTTTTGTATCTGTTCTTGTTCCATCTATCCTCTATTTCTTTTTTCCTCATTTTATGCTTTAAGTCGAGGATATTTTATGATTCCATTTGATCTCCTCTAATGAATTATTATTTATGTTTCTGTATTACATTTTTTAATGGATATTCTAGAGCAGGTGTTGACAAACCCATGGCATGGGCCAGCCAAATGTTTTTGTATATTAAATTTTACTGAAACAGAACCATGCCCATTTGTTTTTGTACTCAGGCTGCTTTCACACTACAGTGGAAGAGTTGAATAGTTGAGAGAGAGGTCATAAAGCAAGAAAGCCTTAAATATATATTGTACTGTCCTTTAAGAAAGTGTTTCCTGACCCCTGCTCTAGGCTTACAATACAGTGTATACATATTTAATTAATCAGAGCTATCTTCAAACAACTTTATATAGTCATGTGTAAAGTCACAACCTCACAACAGTGTATTTCCAATTCTTCCCTCTCATCCTTTGTGCTACTGTTGTCATGTATTTCACTTTTAAATACGCTGTAAACACAAAACATATTGCTACTATTTTTGCTTTAGACACTCATATTTTAGAGCAATAAAAAAGAAAAAATAGTTTTACTTTCACTTATTCCACTTCCAATACTGTTTCTCTTCTTTGTATAGATCTCAGTGTCTTTGTCCTATCTGTTCCTTCTGCCTGACAACCGTCCTTTAGCATTTCTTATAGGGTTGGCTTGCTAATAAATTCCAATGGATTTTGCTTATCTGGAAAAGTCTTTATTTCTTCTTCATTTATTTTGAATATTTTTTCATCAGGTATAGAAATTTGGTTTGAGAAGTTTTGCTTTTCCTTTCAGCACATGAAAGATGTTACTCCGTGGTCTTCAGCTTGCATGATTTCTGAAGAGAGCTTTGCTCTAATTCTTATCTTTTCTTATATCTGTCTGTAATATTTTTATATTAGTTTTCTATTATTGCTATAACAATTTTTTGCCTTTCATTATTTGTCTTTTGTTTTTATCAGTTTGAATATGATATGACTATGTTTTGAAATTATTTTTGTTTGTTTTCTGCATTTATTATGCTTTATGTTCTCTTAGCTTCTCAGATCTGCAGTTCAGTGTCTGTCATTAATTTTGGGAAATTATCGACCATTATTTCTTCAAACATTTCTTCTGAACCTCTCTTCTTCTGGGATTCCAGTTACACATACCATTTGATACTGTCTCACGGTCCTTGGGTGTTTTGTTTGTTTAATTCCTATTTCTCTTTATGTTTCAATTTGAATAATTTCTATTGACATTTTCCAGTTTACTGATTCTTCTTTTATCTGTGTCAACTCTACTGATAACCCTTGTCATAGACATTCTCTATCTCTGTTGCTTTGTTTTATATTTCTAGGCTTTCAATTCAATTTCTTGAGATAATTTTCATCTCTGCTGAAGTTAACCATGTGATCTTGCATGTCTACTAGAGCCTTTAACCTATAATTCACAGTTATTTAAATTTCCTTGTGAGACAGTGCCAACATCTGTGTAATAGTTGTATCTGACTGTGATGAGTACTTTGTCTCTTTTTTGAGTGTTGTTTTTTTTTTCTTTGGGGGGGGTCCCCTGCCTTTTCATATTCTTTTTAACTTTTTGCTAAAGTTCTTATGTCCTACTCTTATCAGGTGTACAGTAGTAGAGACTAAGGTAGATTTTATGCTTAGAAATGAGCACACACTTCCTTCTACTAGAACTTTAGCACAGGGGTTTGGGTTAACCTAATCAGGAGTTGAGCTAGGTTTGAATTTTGTAGTTGCAATGATTACACTTGGGCACCACAGGCTGCAAATTCCTATACTGATACACAGTGTTAGGGATGGGGGATATAGTTTGCCAGATTTTTTTTTTTCATTCTCACAACTGCTCCATACTCAGTCTTAAATCTTTGTGATCCAGAAAGGTCTGTCTCTTGCAAGTTACTTAGAATTTGACAGCTATTATTCTGGCAGCAGGGAATGAACAAAGGGGGAGAGTGTTCTTTGATCTTCTGATTAAGTCTTAGTCTTACGTGAGCACTGTGTCCCTAGGTCTCACGTGTATGCCTTCTCAGTGATCCTTCCCCTCACCTGGTATAGTTTTGGTTCCTGTACATATTCCTGCCCTTTCCCTAGGGGCTGAGGTTTATTTTTTTTCCCTGTTCCAAATCCCCAGCTACAAAGGGATTCACCAGTGCCCTAAGGCATTGCATTTCTCCCAACAGAATATGGTTTTGTTCTGTAAGAGAACAGAAGAAGAAGAGTCCAGATGGAGTATATTGCTCCTCTTGCTATGGCTGCTCTACTACCCCAGTTCTTCAACACACAGGAAATTTTCTTTGTGTGGCTGATGGGGTTCAGGAAGAAAAATCCACACAAGAAAAACAGGCTCTCCTATTTCCATGCCCCCCACCCCCCCACACCCCCACCCCAGGCTTCACTTTTTCTCACCAGTACACACTTGACCTCCACAAATCAACAATCATTTTAGTTGAACCCTTTCTATAGGCGTCTGGCTGCGTCATGCCCTGGTTAGTACTCGCACCTTGCCTCCCTCTGCAAGAGAAAGGTGTTTGCCTCTCTCTAGATTCTGGACCAGTTCATTGGCTTGCAACTTCAGCACTCAGTGGGTTCAAGAAAAGTAGTGAACCTGATGTCAGTCCAGCTTTTTATTGTTGTAAGTTTGGAAATGATTTTTTCCAGCTTTCTACAACTCTGGTTAGAAAACTGAAATCATCCCAACTATTTCTATTTAATTCTACATATTATGATTTTCAAAGCTTACCATCATAACTTTCCATTAAGTTCACGCATTCAGCAAATGTCCACATAAAGCTTACTACATGGCAGGCATTGGGCCAGAAGCCGATGCCGTCATTCTGCTAAAGTTTAAGCAGCTAACTAATGTCTGCCATACCAAATGCCTCACCAAAAGAAGCTGACCCAATTTCTAATCTGAAGGTCAAGGGAAAAGATTTCATGATTGCATTTACGTGTAGTTAGCTTCAAATAGATATTGTAGCTTAATTCAAACAACTTCAAAGACTTTATGTGATGCTGTAGAGAATATATATATATGAATAAGATAAAAACTTTATCTCTTAACTCTGCATTACTTTGCTTATAGAGAACAGCTTGAACATTTAAAAAACAATACTGTGAAGCGAAGCACATTTTATCAATAATCCACAGTTATACATGCTTAAGGAGGCTGTTAAGGCACGGCAAAGTGATTAAGAATCACTATTCATGGGTAACAGATGAATTGAAGGCACAATGCCTTGGAAAAATATGGAGTTTTCCTTGCAAAATTAATCCAATAAGTTTATAGCAAACAGCAGACAATGACAGGATTTTAAAAATCCAGTAGGATATATTTATTATATTATGGGAATATATTACATGGAATTGAGGGCAACCTTCATGGAATGTGGTCTATTCATATTTGTACCTGTAGCACTCTGGTGGTAAGTACTCAGTCTTAAATTCTAAAGGCTGAATTTTTCAGTACGTCAGATTTTACTGGAGACAGATACTTCAAGCCAATTCTGTTCATATAAGAAATTAAAATATATAAGCCAATTAATTAATGTGTTTTATATGGAGCCAAAAAAAAATCTGTGAGGAGGATCAGGTATTTGTGAGAATCTAACCACTATAGTCTCTACATGTAAGAAAGAGTACCATGGAAATCAAGGTTTCAGAATGTAAGCTGATAAGGAAAATACCACAGTTTCGTAAAAGGAGATTAGAAGACTAATCTTAATGGCTTCAAAGTTTTCTAACTTGATACATGCAGCCTTCCACATCTCTGGAGATAACTACTGAGAACATTATGATTGTCTAAAACAATTGCTCCTTCTGTACCTAATGCTCAAATGGTTATTACTAATATTTATGACTTTCCATTTCTAGATTAAGTTATTCTCTAGGTATGCTAGTATCATTAATTACATTACAGCCAAGTTTTTGATCTGGTCTCTCAGTCATTTTGCCTCTCTAATATGACCATTTCTACTATGTAATCTACTTTACATAGATTTTATAGTTTGACTCTCAAAAGGTAATGTTTTAAAAGTTTTTCAGTTCTCAGTGTATATGCCCCACTATTTCATTTCACTATATATTCTAAAAAGATAAAAGATGAGGGATTGCTTAAACACCAATGAATATCTAACTCAGAGGGTTATGAAAATTAAATTAAAAAAAAGATACTACACAGAAATGTTGGTAATCACACAATAAAAATTAGCTTCAATATAATAGTGGGTCAAAGACATTACTATACTAGCACATGTATGATTCAGTCTTTTGATTTAAAAAGCGCTATAACTTTGAGTTATAAAAAGCTCTTAGAACTGGAAACAGAAATGCAGTCTAGGATAGATTATTCAGACTAATATAGAAGTCTTGGCATGAATAATGAGATAACTGTGGTTGATCCGCAGAACAGTTGGATTATGAACCAGAATATGCAAATCACGTAACTATTTATGATAATTATTAAAATGTTAACTTGCAAATAAAGCACAGAAAATAACATTCTACAGTAGGTTGATTCAAGCACAGTACAGGACAAGGCTGTATAATTAGACGTATTTGTACTTTATGGTCTGTATCACTCTGAGGCATGTTAATACCAAAGCAATAACGCAAGCACAGTTTAACTTCATTTTCAGTTAGGATAACCGTTCATGATTTCTTTACACATATGTACACAGGCACGCGGGAGCATGCACACACATACACCTCAGTCTGGTCGAAGGTCTCCTTTCCTTACATTTCCAACAGGTTTTGTTAACTATGTTTTACGTATTTACTATGGGCTTCTCTCAAGTCCCAGACTTGAAAATTCTCACTCTTTCACTTCTATATTCGGTAGGTACTGAGTTGTGCTGATTTACTGTCCACAACACTTTAATGCTGCTTACATTGTTCCTCATTTGCAAAAACACCACACTCTTCTCCCTGGCTTCATAACCCAACCCACGGACTGCTACTTCTCCAAAGATCTGGTATCTACTTTTGTTTTCTCCATTAATAGTTCTAAAAATAACTATCAGAATAACCTTCACATAAATAACCATGTTTATCAAGGTAAGACATAAGTCAAGGGCTTGCAATGCTCTGTGTGTGTGTGTGTGTGTGTGTGTGTGTGTGGTTTTACCTGATGACTAATTCAAATCTAAACTTCCAACCAAAGATTCAAAGGTCCCTGTGAAGTGGTCTCCTATCTTCCTCACTCCATATTCTAGAAGGGACCTTGGTTTTCATCACACCCATCACCTCATTTTATTTGTCCTATCTATGCTCTGAATTTCTGCTTTCTTGATTCTGTTCTTTACTGCTTCTAACCGATATTTCACCTCAGCTATTAAATTTTAATTGCTTATCATTTCTTTTCAGCTCTCTTTATCCTTTCCTATATCTCAGCCAGATTTTTTTTCACCTCTGTCTTTTAACATTTTTCATACTTTGTTTCAAAAGAACATGTATGCTCTTACTGAAAATATAAAGCATTTTTTAAATAAAATTTAATTTTTTTCCTAGATTTAAATCTTTTCCATGAATATATCTTTTCTCTGTCCCCTAATAACAATGTTCTCCTTATTTCATACTACTGAATCCTTTGGTCTTTGTTTGGCTGTTTACTCATTCCTGAAGAAGTCAACTCTCTCATTTCCTAATAAGTAGGAGAGAAGGGGGAGGTGGGGGGGGGGGTGAATTAATTTCCTTGGTTTCCTTCATTACTCACATATTTACATTTAAATCTTTCAGACCTTAAGGACTTTTGCCAAATTTCTATTATTAGTTGTCATCTGCTTACTATGGCTCTAAAGAGAAGAGCTCTCCTGGGCTCCACTGCTTCCAGTCTATATAAAAGAATAATAAATCCTGGATAAACCGAAGCATTACCTTCTCTTTAAAGATACAGCAACAAAAATTCAATGCCAGAATGCATAGGTCCCATGGTTTGACACACATTCCTGGCATTAATTTTCCTATTTCCAAATGAAATGTGCCATTATCTACCTTCTTTTACCTTGGCCATATTACATTATCAGGAACTTCACTTCTGAATAAAGCAAGGCCCTAACAGGTGAATAATTGGTGGTAAGGGATCAGTATGGTCACGAAATGGTCCTCTCTGTTAGAAAGCAACTCTCTTAGAGCAGAAAAGAACTTCTTTCCTCAAAGGCCTGGTATCTCAGAGGTACAGCATGCAATGGAATTGAACACCAACTAAAACAAAAATTTTTTAACTTACTACCATTCTGTCTCAACCTGCTACCATTCTGCCTGTTTTGGTTGGTAGAAGCTCTTCATGTTGTCTGGCAGGTTACTGATAAATATTCTGGATTACAGCAATGCATAGTTTTGTATCTCTTTGTCTACAAGCATTTTGAAGGTAGCATGAGAAATTATGGACTGGCTCAATCCTTAACTTGCTGGTCCCTTTTTGCCTGCTTCTAGGTTCTATACTGCATTGGACACCGTGGTCCATATTCTCAAGAGCACTTTCTCCAAGATCCTGTGTTCTGGCTTCTCTGATCATGAGCCATGCTCTCCACATCAGCCATCAACTCTGGGGGACCTTACTGTTTGTTCAACAAATTTGGACTGAGATTAGGGAGAAGGCAGTGAGGAAAGTTAGGTACTTAGACTTTGCTCACAAAATTTAAGGGAATGCCAAAAACCCAAAGATAAAAATATTTTAATGTAGTATATTTTAAAAATCACATGAATGCAAAAAAAAACAATGATTAACAAAATAAACTTTTAAATGAAGATTAGTAATATTGCTATTCGAAGCCACATTGAAGCCCAAGGCAAAAGAAAAATCAGTAATACCAATCCTTTTACCTGCCTCATCCTAATCTCAGTCTTGAAACAAGTATTTGAGCAACTATATTTCTCACTCACTAATCGCTGCTCTGGTCATGGCAGAAGGAAGACCATGAGGCCTGCTGATGGGATCCACACAATTCTATGTGATCCTGTCTCGATTGTAACCTTTTCTCATAGCTGTTGGTGATTTATTAATTTTATTGACACGTTATTTCTGAAGTTCCTTATCTGTACTTGCCTTCCTTACTCTTAATAAATAAACTAAAGTCAAGGTCATCAGACAAGAGTTACTTGTTTCCCAACTGACTGCTCCACTTCAACCCAAAGTGTCACCACGTACTTCTCACTACTCAGAACTTCTCTGGATATTCACCCACATTCTTCTGCTTCTCTCCTGTCTCAGAGGAAGAGGGTTCTCTTCTAATTACTGAATATTTTATTCTCTCCTTTCTCCTTTACTGGGATGGTTTTTCCTGTAAGCACTCCTTTCTACATCAAATTTAAATCCTTCCTCTTGGTTGATTCCATCCCCTTTCAAGGGAAATTGGGTCCCATTGCCTTAAGAATCCTTTCTAGAGCTCAAGCATTCTTCCTGACCTTATTTCACTTGCTTCACCTGTTTCCAACACCGGTGCACAGACACTGCTTCCACTCCCTCATTTATTTACTCACCCATCCAGCAGCATTCATGACTTGTCCCCAACACCTGATTAAAACTATACACGAAACACCTTGTACAGTTTCGTATCTATATCCTTTCTCACCTATATTCACTTTTCATCTATATCCTTCTTCCATTACCAGCACTACGTCCCTTCTTAGCAGCTTCACCACCTCACAGCCAACTGAAGTTGCCTGTTGTGACCTAGCCTTTCAACCTGCTTGATTCTCTCTCTCCGTTTTGTAATCCATTCTATACTGTGCGACTCCTATTTCTTATCTCTCAGCCATCACCATCAAGAAATCTTAGCTCCACCCAAACCTAGACAATCACCTTTTTCAACACGTTGTAGATCCCTTTCTGCCATCTTTGATTTTTATCACTCCCTCTATTTTGAATGCTCCTTCCATTCCTCCCTGGTAAAAACTCGCCATGTACAAGGTACATTTTAAGTGATAATATTCATTTTCTCACTAGACTATAAATTCCTCGGACCCCAGGGTTCTCTCATTCATCTTAGTATTCCCCACACTGAACAAACAAAAGAATGAATCCACCTTAGTGAAAAGTAACAGATGGGGCCCAACCACATGGTGCACCTGTCTTCTTTGGAAAACCTAAGCTATATGGTAAAAAAATTTGGTTTTCTTCAAGATAACAACAGATATCATCAAAATCATAATACATTGAGAAGAAAAGGAATTTTCAAGCAAGCAAAGCCCAACGGTGATTCTACCTGAACAAAGCTAGATCAGGGGTCCTCAAATTACCGCTGTTTTTGTATGGCTTAATGAGCTAAGAATGGCTTCTATATTTCAAAATTTTTTTTAAATCAAAAGGATATCTTGGGACACATCAAAATTATATGATATTCAAAGTTTGGTCATCATAAATATAGGTTTACTGGAACACAGCCATACCCATTCATTTACATGTTTTCTGTGGGTGCTTTCACATGACAAGGACAGAGCTGGGTAGGTGCTGCAGACCATATGGCCTGTGATGTCTGAAATATTTATTATCTGACCATTTACAGAAAAAAAATGTGTCCACTCCTGCTCTAGATCAACACAGTCCTACGTTGAGAAACCTCACCAGCAGAGGGTAAAAGTGTTTCAGGAGATAAAGAAAAGGCTCTGGTGAGCCTCTGGTGAGCTCCCACAGGGAGCTTTCTGTGACGGGAAAAGGCTGGAAAGGGATCATCCTGCTAGTTGACAGAAAGCAACAAGCTGGGGAATAAGACTTGACTGCTCACTTTTAAATCATTCCTCATCTTCAGAAAAAAAAAAAACAAAACTGATTTCCCCCACTCTCCAACCCACCCCCCCCAACACACACACACTTCCTTTAAATTTATTTATACATTTTATAAACATGGATCAACTGACACCCAACCTCCTGCTGTGGCAAACAGGAATATACGCCAGGTCCTCCAAATAGATCTTAAGGTTACATTACCATAAACTGAGAATTATTTCAAGAAACAATGAATCCTACTGTGTAACTACTGAGAGTAAAACGGACTCAGTATCAAACACACCCAAATTCAAGCCTTTGGTTTCGGCAGCCACTTTATAGTGTACAGCTGGTAAATGCCAAACAAAATCAATTAGGCAGGGCAATTCCTGGAAGAATTATATTTTTAGCCAATTCCTTCTGGTCCATTAAGAGGTGATGTTACTTCAACTCAGATGTTGTGCAGACCTGAGTTGCCTCACAATTGATACAGACAAACTGATTATACTTTCTCTTCCTGTTTTCCAGATCCTTGCCATCTTTTGCGGCACAAAACTCTGAGGTATCAACACAGCACTTTTTCTCATGGATTGCTTCTCGAAAAAATACTTTGGCTCTGCCTATAAGCATCCCTACAGTCCACATCAATGAAAGAACAGGTCCCAGTGAGAATACACATTGGTATTCTCATATCACGATGAAATGCTACTGCCTCTCCGTAAGCGTGTTCGCTACCTAAAACATCTGAGTCAGTTCATTTAGTCAAAACTTAGTGAGCTTCTGCTGTGTGCCATGGGGAATTCGGGGACGAAACGCACAGCCTCTGCTTTCGAAGAACAAATAGTTTAGTTGGGAAAACAGATGAATAAACCAAATATAAAGAATATTTCTATAACAGGCTCCAGAACTGATAACTCCATAGCTCCTGTTAAGTAGCTAAGACAGCCAAAGGGTAAGAAAAACCATCTAAGGCACTGTGAAGGCAAACTTTTTTTTTAAATTATCTCATTTCCATTTCTCTTCTCTATTTGCTAACTTCCTCTTTTCCCTAACTCCAGGAAACAGTGATGGGGATTTTAGATAGTTTATTGGCTAAGAGGATAATTTGGGTTGGCAGATAGTGATCTGATACATAGGCTAGACAACATTTCCTTTAAGGATTTTTTTCTCTCTCTTTGGATCAAGTTAGACCACTAGACAAGAGAGTCCTGCAGAAATAAAGGGTCTTAGATTTGACTGCCATAGGCCCTCCCCCAAGAATTATAATGATTTCTTAGGAATTATATCTCTAATTTTGTTTTTTATTACTATCAAGGGTGACTAAAGTAGTACATCTTCAACAGGAATAGCTAAGTTACTGAAAAACACCAGGACTGGAAATTTTATCACCAAGAAATTTAAAAGTTGGTAATGAAAACAGGATGAGGAAGACTGAATTTTGGAGGTACATTTTTAAAGCCCTAGTAAATCTTTTGTGTTTTCTAAAATAAAGCAATAATACTTAAAAGAAGGTATGCTATGTTGTTCATATGAAGGTATTAATAATGGGTATGACACATGTTCCATGTAGCCACTCTTGTTTTTTAAAATCCTATCAGGATCTCTCTTCCCCCCAAATTTTAATGAGACGATGATAAACACTTTGCTTTGCCACAGATAAAATGCAAACGAAGAAGTATGTTTCATTGTTCTCATTCTGGGTCTGATCCTTCATCCAATTGTTCAGGGCCTTTCTGACTCCTAAATCTACCCAGATAGTGTCCAGCTTCTGCCAGCCCTTCTTAGCTGATCCTCAGCTCTCTCCCTCCTGACACTGAAGGAATCATTTCAGTGTCAAAATGGTACAGATACAAAAAGTTAGTTATTCAAGACAATAGAATGATGACTAATTAGCAAAACTTTACAAATATTTACACAATTTTCTTTAAAAATATTCTTATCAATAACTTTTACCTAAGATCACTTATTACATAAGAGCCAATTTGATTAATTCCTTTTGAAGTTAATACCAAGAAATACTTTCTTAGAAATGATGCTTTTTCTTTCACTAAAGGATGAGAATTATGCAAACCATAATGTTAAACTTTTGTCCTGGCCAGGAACCTAAGGCTGTGTGTCTCTGGTGTGTTTCATTCATTTCATTACAAATAATTATTTAGCCCCGGTGCTGGAGATCCTGAAGTGAACAAAATAGACAAGGGACCTGCTGCGTTTTAAAAACTCTCTTTTTAAAAGCTTTTCAAAATATTATTTCTCCCCTTTCTATACAATTTTGGTTCTCAATGATCAGATATTTTAGTATGTGAGACTGTTCTACTCCTAAACTAAACCAGAAAAGGTACTTATATAGCCAATATTCACTTTTGTGAGTTGTCTTGGAAATTAAAATTCTCATTTCCAAGAGAATTTATATAGAAACATGTGCTATAAGGTCTTTAAAAGCAAGTTGGAAACTTTAAAAAGAAAACAATCAATTTGCAATCATCAGAATTCCTACCCCAGCCAATCATGTATTTAAAATAAAACACATGTATTCTCCAAGGCTTCATTAACTAGTACCAGATCACCATAATATGAAATTCTCATTATTTAACTATGTTTCATATTTAAGCATTGAGGCTAATGGAGTCTTCTGAGTACCTGTAGGGTTCTGCTTTTGACTGTGTGTACACGAAGACATACCTTTATCTAGAAGCCTTTGCTTCCCCACAATAGCAATGCCATCAACTCAGCCTAGAGTTTCCAGCTCATTAGGCCAGGAAATCCCTCTTGCTTTCAGTCTTCACTCTTCCAGAAAACTACCTTCCCAAGGTCTATAGTGCCCTCTTGCTTGCGTGGACTAACCTGGTCCTTAGCATCTTTGTCTCAGTACTTCTCGGTGGTATAGCTGTGGGCATTTGGAGCAAGGCAGTTCTTCATTATGTGGAACAGTTTGCACTGCAAACCTTTAGCACCTTATGCACTAAATGCCAGTGGAGTTTCCTAGCTACCAAGACAAGCCCTCCCTGCAAAAATCCCCTGCCTTTATGTGTTTCCCAATGTTTGGGAGTGGAGATGGGAGGGGGAAGAGGGGAAATGGAGCACCGCTCCCAACTGATCTCTGTAACACACAGTGTGTGGACCTAGTACCTAAATTCTTTGTATCATGACAACTCATTTGCCTGGTTTTCCTCACTTTCAGAATCTGAACTCTGTATCCCCTAACTGAATCTACTTTCTCCTATAGCTTTCTTATACACTAAAGAAAATCCTGCCCTTGCGTCTGCTGAACTCCATCTGTGTTAAGGGAAAGACAGAGACTAAATCAAGAAAAAATGCTATCAGAAGGGAAATACACATTTTGAATAAACAGTATAGAATAAATGAAGTGACAAAATGCAAAAGGTCTAAAGGGAAGAACGACCAAAAGGTCAGTGGCATCCAGCAATAAGACCACTGCAGATGGCGATTCAGTCAACCTGGATCAAGTGTACGTCACTTAGGCAAACTTGAGGAATCTAACACCATTGAGGGTTAGAGAGGTGAAGTCCTACATGAACTTACATCCCTCTCTGCCCACTTGACTTGCAGCACGTGCTTGGCAGCTCCTACCCTAGCACCTCTGTACTTGGCTATTTCCTCAGCCTGCAATGCCCTTGGCACCAATGTTCACATGGCTCGTTCATTTCCTTTAAAGTCTTGGCTCAAATGTTTTTCCCAATAAGATCTACCCTGATATTTAATTCTGCAACCTCCTGACTCATACATACACTATCAATCCCCTTGAACTGCAAAGTTTATTTCTTCCTTCCAAAGCAATTCTTACTTTCTGAGACACAATCCTAATTCTTTATTATGCTTGTTTTTTACTCTCTCCCTCTGCTAGAACGTAAGCTCTACGAGGGCAAGGATCTTTGCTTTGTTCACTGATGTATCCCAAGCACCCAGAACAGAGCTGCAGATCTCAAAAAGCCTAATGTTCACATCAGCAACCCTGATCTGCAGCATGATGGATGCAGGCTGTAGAGAATTCAGTTCTGTCTCAACAAACCAAAAACATGATTCCTTTGAAACCACAGGCACTTGCATGGTATTACACTAACGCTGCTTCTTATTCACTAGTTTATTACTAGAGGAAGACAGCAAAACTCTGCTCTTACAGACATGGGCACTTTCTAATCCCTTAATGCCTTTAGCTAGCAAATCTCTGAACCCTCCACAGCAATAATGCTTAAGACTCTGCACCAGGAAATCCAAAGCCACATTTCTCCTTCCATTTATCTGAAATGACTTGAGCCTAAGGAGGGAATTAACAGTCCCCAAAGTCATCTAGTGGCCAAGGCATGGACCCAAAACCAGAGATCCACTGACATTAGCGTTTAGGCATGTACTTTCTAATACAGTTCCTTGAGAGTTTATGAATGCCCATCTGGAAGGGCCAGAAAAAGCACAGGTATCATGAACTGAAAAAACAAAAATTATTAAAAAGATACATTTTGGTTAAAGACTATCAAAACAGTAGTATGAAATGAACAGAGATTTCACCGTTAGGAGCTAAATAAACACAGAAAGAGAGGATATGAAATATATAGAGAGTCAAAGTTAACTGCTATGTCACATCTTTATTTCCAAAAGAAACTTCCTATAACCATGCATCATTTTCCAATATAACAACAGAGATTTCTCAAAGATCCTTACCCCCTCTCCAGCCCCAGATGCACAGCCTCTCTCTCACATGTTCCTCCATTTATTGTATGTGAGGGCCAACCACAGCCTGTAGACAATTCAATTAATCTTACAAGTGACACACAAAAAAACCACCACCACCACCAACAACAAAAACAGATGTGGCATTAAGATTTACAAAGTTATTGAAACTTTTTAACAAGTAAAACGCATCTTTACTTAGCTACACCAGAATGAGGAATAAAGGGGTTTACATATGTTCCAATTCTAAACCTATCAATCAAACCCATGTTATTCCTTTGGGAGCTTATTTACATGCATATTTATCAGCCTCACATGCTAATTCCCTGCTGTTTTATGCCTGCGAGGCATGTTTATGAGTCATAATTGTTGATCTCATTTGATGTATTTCACTGAAGGAAGACATTATTCAGTTATGGGCCTAATGTCAATGAGCTACGATGACCCGATCTTCCAAATGCAACTTGCTCTTAATTTTTATTAGGACATAATTTATTGTATAGGAAAGGAAGTATACTAAAATAAAAGAATAAATGCTTTATACAAAGAATTTAGTTAATCATCTCTCTTTTGTTTTTGGAGTACGCGGGTCTCTCACTGTTGTGGCCTCTCCCATTGTGGAGCACAGGCTCCAGACGCGCAGGCTCAGCGGCCATGGCTCACGGGCCCAGCCGCTCCGCGGCATGTGGGATCTTCCCAGACCGGGGCACGAACCCGTGTCCCCTGCATCGACAGGCGGACTCTCAACCACTGCGCCACCAGGGAAGCCCCCATCTCACTTTTGATCCACCTCAGCCCTCCCATTCCATGTGAACTTGTAGCTGTAAAAACCGTGTCCCTCATTCAGTCCCTCATTTCCCACACTCTTGTCCTGAGCTGTAACTTCCTGGTCTGTCACTTGAACTCTCAGGACCCTCCTCCATTTCATACTGAAACATGTTTTTCTTCATATACTCTACTGTCATATTCCTTTGCTATCACTTTGTTTTTTCCCCTCACTCAAGATTCAGTGACTTCATATATATGGAATCTAAAAAAAATGGTTCTGAAGAACCTAGGGGCAGGACAGGAATAAAGACACAGACGTAGAGAATGGACTTGAGGATATGGGGAGGGGGAAGGGTAAGCTGTGACAAAGTGAGAGAGAGGCATGGACATATATACACTACCAAACGTAAGGTAGATAGGTAGTGGGAAGCAGCCGCATAGCACAGGGAGATCAGCTCGGTGCTGTGTGACCACCTAGAGGGGTGGGATGGGGAGGGTGGGAGGGAGACGCAAGAGGGAGGAGATATGGGAACATATGTATACATATAACTGATTCACTTTGTTATAAAGCAGAAACTAACACACCATTGTAAAGCACTTATACTCCAATAAAGATGTTAAAAAGAAAAAGATTCAGTGAATTTTTTAGTCTGTACTACAAAACTTGACTTGCCAAGCTATTTTCTTCAACTCACAGAAAATGTTACTTCAGGCAGGAAGTCTTCCTAAAATAGGTAAATTGGGTAATGAGTAACTATATCTACATTCATCCAAACCTTTAGAAATATTAAGTATCCACTGGTTATTTCATAACATAACTAGTTTTACAAAAAGTAAAAATACCCTATGCAACAAAGAGCAGAATACAATTTAGTGGAGGCATTAAGGGATAGCACGCACTAAGAATGTTCGTTACTGTGAAAGATAAATGGAATGTATTGCAGTGTATCTTTATTTTTACAAATAATTATAAATTGGCATTGCAATGAGGTGCTTTAAAATAATGAAATATGACTTAGATGACTATAAGACCTATGTAATAATATCACAAGGGTCTTGAAATAACAGCTTCTACCCTATGATGAGAAATCTAATGTAAAAATAAAACTGATTTTTGTGATGTGGACTTGCGTAAAGAAAATAGCATATGCTTTTTGTGTGTAAATGTTTCACGTTACTGGAATATCATTGCCAGGGACTACCATACTGGGGTCAACGGGCAGCGTGGCTCGAGGGAGAGCAGGAGAGCATAAAGCCCACCTCCACTCTTCTACTTAGAGGATCCCTAGATTGAACTGCAGCCCAGAAGATTAAGTAGGAGAAGACAGGCACATTTGGCACATAGATAAATGGAGTCCAGCAGTCATTCTCTCTTCTCTTGACCTATATGTGAAGAATAAAAATGACAAAGAATTCTATTCTTAAAGAGTATCAGAAAATGTTTTATAGCAGGATTAAAATCTTAGAATGCAATGAAACGTTATCAGTATTGATATTCTTATGCTCAAATAATTTTTTAAAAGTTCGGCTAAGCAATAAGCTAAAAAAAACAGATTTTAGAAGAAGAATCATAAGTATAAAAAAACTAAAAGAAACTACTCAGCTTTTCCCATTTCTGAGCATTTGCAAAAGATCTAAGAAAAGTTGACAAATAATAGCACTACACAGACAGCAATTTTTTTAATTAGAACAAGTTGATATCCAAAACATGTATTCACAATACTGTGGGATTTCAAATGTACTTTAATGCATTAGAACCTACATGTGTTAATAGAACTTAATTGATTTTCTTTCTACCACAGAGATAAAACCAACAAAATTACATATTTTCTGCAGTAGGAGGTCAGAATGGTTAGCAGTTACCATATAAAGCAAGATAAAGTACTTTAAAGTACTATAAATACCTAATAAACTATACTAACAGGACATGCTAAATAAATGGTGATGCCAGTTGCAGGATATTATAGGTTTTTCAATATTCTTATCATTGTTATCTAATTAGAAGAATATTACAATTTAACACTAATGTAGTATGTTATTTCAATACACTGGGGTTTTATGAAAGAAATTTTTTCACTGGACACTTTCTTTGGGTCTTTACACAAGTGAAGGCAGCCTTTCCTGCTGCCCTCACTGACATCCTTCACTCACTGCCTACCCTCTCCCCAGCTTCGTTTTTCTCCTTAGCCCTTAACACCGCCAAACGTGATATATGTTTTACACATTAATCTTGCTTATTGTCTTGCACTAAAATCATAAACTTCTTGAGAGCAGAGATCACTGTGTGGTTTGTTCACCACAGGGTCCCCAGAATCTACAGCAGAGTAAGGCATGGAGCAGGCACTCAACAAATGGCTAGCGAATGAAGTCATCAATGAATATTAAACCCTACAATGAATGAGGACACCTGAGGTAGAAACATTGTTTTACATTAACAACCAAACCAGAACACTTAAGACTAGTACTGAAGGTTTGACAGTGCTGTTAAATTCTAAATATTAACATCATCAGAATATGTGTGTCTAAGTTACCAGAGCACCTTAACCCACCCAACTCAGTCATTGTAGCTGAGCTATTCAATCGCTGAAATAGAACTGAGAGAAAATATATCACCAACTACTAATCCTATAAAAAGCTATAATTTTGACCTCACCCCCCCAATAATTATTCCGATTAAAACGTACAGAATAAAAACTAACAAAATTGGTTAACATTCTTAAGTGTCAACACCTTGAAAGTATGTTCAATTTATCAGAGATTAAATAAAAGAACAATTAATGATCTTGAGCAATTTACAAATTACAAGAATGTGTGATTTTTGATAGAGGATCAAAGAACTTAACATATTAATGTGAACATATGAATTCATATACAAATTTATAACATTAAAAATTCCATGGGGCTTCCCTGGTGGCGCAGTGGTTGAGAGTCCGCCTGCCGATGCAGGGGACACGGGTTCGTTCCCTGGTCCGGGAACATCCCACATGCTGCGGAGCGGCTAGGCCCGTGAGCCATGGCCGCTGAGCCTGTGCGTCCAGAGCCTGTGCTCCGCAACGGGAGAGGCCACAGCAGTGAGAGGCCCGCGTACCACAAAAAAAAAAAAAAAAATTCCCTGAATATTTCAATATTCACTCTTTATATATTTAAACTGTACTTTTAAAATTTAAACACCTGGGGTATAAAACACTGAGTTCTGGTATAGTATTAGCAAATGGCAGGAAATAGGGTTTTGAACTTTTCTTGTACCTACAAAGGATAAAATTTGGAAGTGCCTCTGTGGCTCACCACACAATTTTCTACTTCTTTCCTGCATTAAGATAACATGTGTTCTGGCCATGAGTCACTAAATCCAATTTGATGAGAATTTAGTTGACTTTAAGGCGGAAACATCTACTGATGGACAGATTTGTGGCTTTTTCTATTTGGTAGAACCTATATTTTTTATTTACAAAGTAAACAAATGTACAGATTTTGTAAATAAGACAAAACACATGCACTGGCTAAATCCCCTCTTATTAAGTTTTATTTCACTCTCTTAAAAAGTTCTTGCTTTTTGGGCTTCCCTGGTGGCACAGTGGTTGGGAGTCCACCTGCCGACACAGGGGGCGCAGGTTCGTGCCCTGGTCCGGGAAGATCCCGTGTGCCACGGAGCGGCTGGGCCCGTGGGCTGTGGCTGCTGGGCCTGCGCGTCTGGAGCCTGTGCTCTGCAATGGGAGAGGTCACGGCAGTGGGAGGCCCGCGTACCGCAAAAGAAAAAAAGCTCTTGCTTTTTACCTATTTATAATACATGATGGAACAAATAGGAATATATCTCACAAGAGGAAGGACTCAGAAACCTCAACAGACATAATTTCCAAATAGGGTGTTTTCCTCTTAAAGAATGTACCTAACAATGGTGAAGAGACATGAAATTAAGAGATAAAAAGGGAGACTTTAAAATAGGAACCACCTTAAAATCTACTAAAGGTACACACAGGCAAAGTCAATAATCACTGGGTAAAAATTGCTACTTTCATTTAATTTACCTTTTGGGAATACAGTATTGACAGAGTTACATTGGCAAATGCTTTCCTGGAATATTAACTGCTTATTCATCAAAACAGATTTCTGAGTTACAACACTTACTGAGTTAAAAAGCCCGATCACAGGGCTTCCCTGGTGGCGCAGTGGTTGGGAGTCTGCCTGCTGATGCAGGGGACACGGGTTCGTGTCCGGGAAGATCCCACATGCCGCGGAGTGGCTGAGCCCGTGAGCCACGGCCGCTGGGCCTGCGCGTCCGGAGCCTGTGCTCCTCAACGGGAGAGGCCACAGGAGTGAGAGGCCCGTGTATCGCAAAAAAAAAAAAAAAAAAAAAAAAAAAGCCCTATCATAATCTGAGTTTACTTATGTTTGTTGTAGAAGTTTCATCATATCTTTGTTTTCCTCCAGGCAAAATGGGGAAGCCATACACTACTTCCTATTTAATTCATTTAAAAAGTGAACGTCCTGGGCTTCCCTGGTGGCGCAGTGGTTAAGAATCCACCTTCCAATGCAGGGGACATGCGTTCAAGCCCTGGTCCGGGAAGATCCCACATGCCGTGGAGTAACTAAGCCCGTGCACCACAACGACTGAGCCTGCGCTCCAGAGCCCGTGCTCTGCAACAAGAGAAGCCACCGCAGTGAGAAGCCGCCCGTGCACCACAATGAAGAGTATCCCCCGCTCGCCACAACTAGAGAAAGCCGACGTTCAGCAACTAGGACCCAACAGAAACAAAAATTTAAAAAAATAAAGTGAATGTCTTAGTCAATTCGGGCTGCTATAACAAAACCACCATAGACAGGGTGGCTTCAACAACAAATATTGTCTTCATATGGTATGAAGAGGGGGAGAGAGCTCTCAGGGGTCCCTTTTATAAGGGTACTAATCCCATTCAAAAGGGCTCTATCCTCATAACCTAATCATGTCCCAAAGTCCCCACATCCTAACACCATCACATTGGGGGTTCAGATTTCAATATATAAATTCTGTAAGGATGCAAATATTCATTCCATAACAGTGCACATTTCAATATTTATTATAAATAAGGTTCTCTGTGCTAGGTATGGACAACATTAGCAATATTTGAAAGGTGGAATAAATTCATGATCCATTAGGGGAAGAAAAGCTGGAAGGTATGTGAAAGTAAAAGAAATGAAGATTAACATAAAGTAAACACAGAACTATAAAGAACTACTCCAGTCTTCAGAAGACATATTTAGACAGACTTTCAGATGAATAAGGACTTTACATTCAACAAACTATCCACATTTTAATCTATTTTGATGCATCATTGACAGTGAAAGTAAAAAACCACAAAGAAGAGGGAAAAAAAAATCACAGGATTTCAGAAAGAGAAAATAAACTGGAAGGTTAATGGATAAGGACACATTAAGACTTTTGATAAATATTGCCAAACTGATTGCCATTCTGAAAATGTTCATCTCTCTAGACCTCAGCCAATGCTCACTTTTATTATATTTTGAATCTTTGAAAATATGTTAAAAAAATTATCTTGCCTTAATGTCATTCTATAGATGGAAAATGAAGCCATTCTGTATATAATTATTAAACAACTAAAACACTAAATACTTTTTGAGAATTACCTATTTTTGCTCTTTGGCCATTTTTCTATTACATTCATCTTTTTTTTTACTAATTTTTCAGAATTCTCAAACACTAAGGATATCAAACACTTATTTACCAACTCTAAAGGTTAGTGTCTTGAGTCTTCACCTTGCCATGTTCTCAAATCCAACATCATTCTGTGTTGACATGTCTCAAATCCGTATCTCCAGACTGTATTCTCAGAATTTTTAACTCACATATGTGTCTGCTCAGTGACATCTGCCCAAGAATATCTACCGGACACCTTGGATGTTGTGACACAGGACAAACAAAAATCTTCATTTCTCCTCCCCACTCCAATTCTCTACAAACTTAATTTTCCCTCAGTTTCCAACATTTCAGTATACAGCATCATCCACCTAGTCAGTTACCCAAGACAGAAATCTAGAAATCTTTCTGAATTCCTCTCTTACACTAACTGCCCTGCCATCAATTCATCAATGAGTAGTCTTCTTTGCTCATCTCAAAAATGTATCTTTATTTGGCTATTCAGGGTCTTTTGTGTTGCCATACAACAAATTTTTTTTTTTAATTTTTGTTATAGTTCTGTGAGAAATGCTATTGGTAATCTGAGAGGGATTACAATGAATCTGTAGATAGCTTTGGGTAGTATAATCATTTTGACAATATTGGTTCTTCCAATCCAAGAACATGGTATATCTTTCCATCTGTTTCTGTCATCTTCAATTTCTTTCATCAGTGTCTTACAGTTTTCAGAGTACAGGTCTTTTGCCTCCATAGGTAGGTTTATTCCTAGGTATTTTATTCTTTTTATGATGGTTAACAGCTTTGTCTCCTTAATTTTTCTTTCTGATCTTTTGTTGTTAGTGTATAGAAATGCAAGAGATTTCTGTGTATTAATTTTCGATCCTACAACCTTACTGAATTCATTGATGAGCTCTATGGTTTTCTGGTAGCTTTCAGTTCTTTTTTTTCCCCTCTGATTGCTGTGGCTAGGACTTCGAAAACTATGTTAAGTAAAGGTGGCGAAAGTGGACATCCTTGTCTTGTTCCTGATCTTAGAGGAAATGCTTTCTGCTTTTCACCATTGAGTATGATATAGGCTGTGGGTCTGTCATATATGGCCGTTATCATGTTGAGGTAGGTTCCCTCTATGCCCACTTTCTGGAGAGTTATTATCATAAATCGATGTTGAATTTTGTCAAAAAGCTTTTTCTGCAGCATCTATTGAGATGATCATATGGTTTTTATTCTTCAATTTGTTAATATGGTGTATCACACTGATTGATTTGTGGATATTGAAAAATCCTTGCATCCCTGGGCTAAATCCCACTTGATCATGGTGTATGATCCTTCTAATGTATTGCTGGATTCGGTTTGTGCATATTTTGTTGCGGATTTTTGCATCTATGTTCATCAGTAACACTGGCATATAATATTTTTTTCCTAATTGCTTCCCAACTATGATATTTTAATGCCACAAGTATACTGTATATCTATTATATATTGTGGCCCCTTGAAGAGCCACAACCATTGTAATGACTTAAGGTTTTTTTCAACCCACAAGAATACATTTTTGCCCCCTTGTGGGCAGTATCACCCTCATTGAAAATGCATGCTATATAGCTGCAGTATTTAAGATAGTACAATACTGGTGGAAGGATAGACATTTTGGTCAATGGAACAGAAAAGAGCCCACAAATATTCCCAGAAAAGTACAAATGACTTTTGACAAAGGTATACAAGCACCTCTATGAAGGAAGAATAATCTTTTCAACAAATGGCACTGGAACAATTAGATGAGCAAAAAAACAGACGCTGATCTAAACCTCACACCTTATACAAAAATAAAAATAAATGGGTCGTGAATCTAAATGTAAAATATAAAATGTTTAGAAGGAAACAGACAAAATCATCAAGACCTAGGGTTAGGTTAAGAGTTATCTGATGTGAGTTCTTAGATATGACACCAAAGGCGTAATTCATCAGTGAAAAAAATACATCAAAATAAAATAAATTTCTCTGTGAAAGAGTCTGTTAGAAGGGATGAAAAGACAAGCCAGAGACGAGGAGAAAATATTTGCAGATCACATATCTGACAAAGCACTTGTAGGTAGAATATAAAAAGAATTCTCTAAATTCAATAGTAAAAAAAAAAAAAATCCAATTTGGCAAACAACTTGAACAGACACTTCACCAAAGAGGAAATACAGATGGTAAATATGCACATAAAAAAATGTTCAACATCATTAGCCATTAGGGAAGTGCATATTAAAACCACAATGTGATACTATTACATCCTTATTAGAATGGCTAAAAATTCCTGACAATATCAAAATGCTGGTGAGGATGCTGAGCAACTGGACTTCTCACACGTTGCTGATGGAAAAGTAAAATAGTACAACTACTCTGGAAAGTAGCTCAACAAAACTTACATCCACACAAAATCCTGTACACAAATGATTCCTGTAGCTCTCTTAGTAACTGCTAACATTTGTTAAAAACCCACATGTCCTTCATAGGAGAATGGATAATACAAACTGTAGTACATCCATACAATGGAATTCTATTCAGCAATAAAAAGGAACAAACTACTGATACATCTAACAACTTAGATGTGAAGATCATTTTGTGAATAAAAAAGCCAATCAAAAACTGTTATACTCTATATGATTTCACTTATATAACATTCTTTAAGTGACAAAATTAAAATGATGGAGAATAGATCAATGGTAGTTAAGGGTTAGAATTGGGGGAAAAGGTCTTATGTACAATCTGATTTTGTTTAGGTTTTTCTTATATTTATGGTTATTACATATTTCCTTTTCTATAAAATGTATGTCTGTTCGTGTCATTTACCTATTGATTCACAGAAATTCTTTACATATTTTGGATATCAAACTTTTGTTAGTTTTGTGTATTATCTTTTCCCAGAATCTAGCTTGTATTTTCACTTTCTTTATGGTATCTTCTGAAAGCATTTCTTGATAAACGCAATCTAATTCTATATGATTCGCTTTTTTTGTCTTAAACATTTTGCTACCCTAAAGCATAATGGCAATGTGAGAGGAACTGGTATTTTCCATAAGACATGAAAAAGGGATTTATTCTCATTTTTCCCCCATATGGAAAATCAACTGTCCTCAGACCATTTAATGAATAACCCATTCTTTACCACTGATCTGCAATGCCAGCTTTGCAATATATTAGGTTTTAATATATGCGTGGGTCTATCTGGACTTTCGTTCTTTTCACTGGTCTATTTGTCAAGTCATGAGCCATTACCATATTACCTTGTTACACAGGACACCTTCGCTCTTCAGAAGTGTCTTGGCAATGGAACATCTTGCTCCTCTATGCAAATATTAGAATCAGTCTGCCAAGTTACTCAAAAAACACTGTTGAAATTTTGATTTAAAAGTGTACTGAATTTATAGATCAATTTGAAAACGACCTAATAGCTCTGTGACAATGAGTTCTCCCTTCCACAATCATGGTGAATTCTCTGTATGTATTTACTCAGGTCTCATATGTCTTTCCATAAAGTTTCATAATATTCTCCATAAAAGCTGTCATATTCTTTACTGAATTTATTCAAGGGTATTTATATTTTTATATTATTACAAAACACTTTATTTTTATTACTCATGTATTTCTAAGTGCAAATTATATTGCATGTTAATTTTATAACAGGGTATATTTGTAAAATAAATTGTTAATTCTAATAACTTATCTATAGATTCTCATCTTGCACCCAATCTTAAAGGGAAGAACATTTTAAATATTTCACCATTGAAGATGGTTTTGCTAGGGTTCTTTTGTACATGCTCTTTTTCATATTATGGAAGTTATATTCTATTCACAATTTGCTAAGAGCTTTTCTTTTTATCATAAAGTTATCTGAATTTTTCTTAATGTTTTCCCTGTATCTACTGAAATGACCTTTCTTCTTTACTTCGTTAGTAAGGTGAATCACTTTAAAAATTTTTGTAATGAACAAACCTTACATTCCCAGGATAAACAAGATTTGGTAAGATGTGTTATCCTTTTACACATTGCTCGATTCAGTTTACCGATATTTTATTGGTATTATATTCATGCACAAGAATGGCCTGTATTTTCTCATAATGCTGTTGTCTGATATTCTTATGAAGGTTGTATTAGCCATGTGATATGAATGTGAGAACATTCCCTGTATTTCAATTCTCTGAAAGAATTTTTTTTTTCTTTTTTAAATTTTTTTAATTAATTAATTTATTTATGGCTGTGTTGGGTCTTCGTTTCTGTGCGAGGGCTTTCTCTAGTTGTGGCAAGCGGAGGCCACTCTTCATCGCGGTGCGCAGGCCTCTCACTATCGCGACCTCTCTTGTTGCGGAGCACAGGCTCCAGACGCGCAGGCTCAGTAATTGTGGCTCACGGGCCCAGTCGCTCCGCAGCATGTGGGATCCTCCCAGACCAGGGCTCGAACCCGTGTCCCCTGCATTGGCAGGCAGACTCTCAACCACTGCTCCACCAGGGAAGCCCTCAATTCTCTGAAAGAATTTTTAACTAGAGCTAAATTGTCTTTTTGTCTGCTGGAAATCATCTGTCACCAAACTGGGACTGGTATTTTCTCTGTGGGATATGATGACATATTTATTCCATTATATTAATGGCTATGGGATCACCTAGAATTTTTTAATTTATTTTATATTTTAATGTTTGTGATCCGCAATATATGGTTGTATATATTTTATAAAAATCACTTTAGCAAATAAATCTTTCCCATTTTAAAATAAACTCTTTGTACATGTGGTAATAGTTTACATAGCCACAGTTTTTCATGTGTAAAATATAACTCAGAAAGCGATGCAAGTACTCTAGCCTCGTAGAGGACTTAGTATTTTACTTAAAATGGATTTAACTGTCTTTTAGTCACTTTTAATAATTCTTTTTTAATAGAAATTCTTCCACTTCATCTTAGTTTTCAAATTTGTTGTCATAAAAATTTTCACTATATTTTCTTGCTGTCTTTTTAATAAGCTTATAATTCTGAAAGAGTTTTAGAGAGATATTTTCCAAGTTCAAAGAATCTCTCTGGGAATTGACAAAATTACACAACACTTGTTAAAAGATTTTATTTAAAGATCTTATTAACTCATTTCATATGTAATATACTTTTAATCTGGTAATTCCAGAAATACAGGAAAACTATAGCTTATTTCCCAGTGGCCACCACATTGTTGAGCTCTCTTATTTCTTCTATTATTTTTCAGTCACTTGTCCTAGATTTTCAGTTCATTCTTTTGTGTTTTCCGTCACACCATCCTTTTTCGACTGATTCTTGTTAACATAAAGTATGTACATTACAATTGCTTACTTACACTTCTGCTTCGGTATCTGCAGCAAACTGATGGTATAAATGGCCCTGATTATTCCCCTTTTTGAAAACATGCCTTTTATGATGTGGCTTTCCAGTTCCTTCCATCAAGAGGCCGTGGCATCATAACAATAATGAGTTCCCTAATCCATGAACATCAAATTTCTCTCCATTTATTTGTGTCTTCCTTACAGTAATGTCTTGTCAGAAGTACTCCTAAGTATTTAATTCTTTCTAGTGCTACTGTGAATAGAATTTTTGGCTTAAAATTACTGTTGGATTGTCCATTGCTAGTCTATAGAAATACAATTTTGCTACTACTCTACTCTGGCTGGTTCTGTTACCTCCTGTGGCCAACAGAATGTGGTAGAGGTGACAAAGTGTCACTAATAAGCCTAGTTCTCATGAAAACCTGCAGCTTCTGTTTGTCTTCATGGAATGATGACACCGCCACGTAAACACGTGATGGCTGGCCTACTGAAGGATGAAACATGTGACTCAGTCACTCCATCACTTCACCAAACTGTCAGCCAGTCACCAGACACATGAGTGAGGCCATGTTAAACCAGCTATTCCCCAAACATATAAGAAAGCTCAGCCCAGAGTAAGAGAATTACCAAGCTTACCAAACTTTATCATTAGCAATAATAAACACTTATTGCTTTATGCAACTGAGTTTAGGGATGGTTTGTTATACAGCAAAAGCCAACTGATAGACACATATAAGTGACCAACACAGTTCACTTTAGTTATCAAGCTCAGCTATATACCATTTGGAAACATTTTCAATCTGTAAATGTAAAATACATCAAAAAGTAGTTCAAGGAACTTTTTATTTTTTAACATACTTATTGGAGGATAATAGCTTTAAAACGGTGTGTTAGCTTCTGCTGTATAACAAAGTGAATCAGCTATGCATATACATATATCCCCATATCTCTTCCCTCTTGCGTCTCCCTCCCTCCCACCCTCCCTATCCCCCCCACCCTCCCTAATCCCCCCCACCCAGGTGAACACAAAGCTCTGAGCTGACCTCCCCGTGCGATGCAGCTGCTTCCCACTAGCTATCTATTTTACATTTGGTAGTGTATGTATGTCCATGCCACTCTCTCACTTCGTCCCAACTTACCCTTCCCCCTCCCTGTGTCCTCAAGCCCATTCTCTACGTCTATGTCTTTATTCCTGTCCTGCCCCTAGGTTCTTCAGAACCTTTTTTTTTTTTTTAGATTCCATATATATGTGTTAGCATACGGTATTTGTTTTTCTCTTTCTTAGTTCACTCTGTATGACAGTCTCTAGGTCCATCCCCCTCACTACAAATAACTCAATTTCGTTTCTTTATATGACTGAGTAATATTCCACTGTGTATATGTGCCACATCTTCTTTATCCATTCATCTGTCGATGGACATTTAGGTTGCTTCCAGGTCCTGGCTATTGTAAATAGAGCTGCAATGAACATTGTGGTGCATGACTCTTTTTCAATTATGGTTTTCTCAGGGTATATGCCCAGGAATGGGATTGCTGGGTTATATGGTAGTTCTATTTTTAGTTTTTTAAGGAACCTCCATATTGTTCTCCACAGTGGCTGTATCAATTTACATTCCCACCTACAGTGCAAGAGGGTTCCCTTTTCTCCACACCCTCTCCAGTATTTATTGTTTGTAGATATCTTTGATGATGGTCATTCTGACCAGTGTGAGGTGATACCTCATTGTAGTTTTGATTTGCATTTCTCTAATGATTAGTGATGTTGAGCACCCTTCCATGTATTTAAGAACTTTTAAAAAATAATTCTACAATTGCAAAAGTTTTGCGATATGCTTTACTCAAAAGTATTTTGTAAATAGAATAGAAAAAACATAATAGAACTTTAAAAATCAGAAAAGCTAACCTTCTCAGACAATGTCTCAAATTATGCCTCAAACATTTTTGAAAGGAGATAGGATATACATATGCAAATTAAAAAATAAAAATTTCTCACTAAGAAACATTTATCTCAGAAAGATTTACAATATCACTCTTCATAAGAATGACCATGTTGAATAAGCATACTGTGACCCCTAAAAAAAAGCATTACACTAAAATATTACAATATTGCTTTCTTTGCAAATGACTCCTCTTCTTTAATCACTTAAGATATAAAGTAAATGATCCTTAAATAAACACCTTCAGAACACAATTGTCTGGTATTTGAAAGAGGTTTACTTTTCAAGAAATTATCCAAAGCCTAAACATGAATAATGTATTTTCATATTTAATCACATACCTCAAAGGCAATGTTTAAGTGTTCCCTATAATATGTACTTTTAAGTCATATTTTTAAAAAAGAACTTCTTAAATCACTTTGTTTAAAAGATAATGTGAAGTGATTAATAAGGTATTATATCTAAAAAGTAAACACAAAGACATTTATTAGCAAAGGAATAGGGAAATTTAAAAATAACCTTGCAACACTGTTGTGTATGTAATTTATCAAGAAATGTTGTAAAAGAACA
Organism: Phocoena phocoena; assembly: GCF_963924675.1. Classification (NCBI taxonomy): domain Eukaryota; kingdom Metazoa; phylum Chordata; class Mammalia; order Artiodactyla; family Phocoenidae; genus Phocoena; species Phocoena phocoena. The sequence continues at coordinate 10,665,086 of NC_089222.1, read as the reverse complement.
AAACAAATGTTGGCTCATTCTGGAGCTTCTTTGTCATCATTAATGTATTCAGGTTTTCACAGCCGAACTGCTATACTTTGAAAAGACTTTCATGAAAGGAAACTCATATTCAATGTTTAAACAAAGCTGTCAGGTTACCAAGACTAAAATTTGTTTGAGTGTCCAGAAAATCTTTACTTAAAATAAAAACAAAAACTATGTTGGCAAACAAAATAAAATAAGTTTTTGTTTAACCATGCATATTTATTTTGGGGGAAAAACAGAGAAAGAACAATTTTAACATAAAAGTGAGACTATTTTTGAGCAGCTATTTTGTTTCATTACTTGTTCTATTTCTCAAATTGATACAAATGATCTCCTTCTGTTTCTATCTGCTTGCCTTGTCAGTACAACTAACTGTCAGGGTTGGGGAGATCTCTTCTATCTAAACAGAAGATGTGCAGTTTGTAACCTGCTTAATTCGCCTTATGTCCTATGTCCTCAGTATGGTGTTCATTAAAATCTCAGCTGTTTTGTTCATAGCACTGGCAGCCTAAACACAGGCTTATTTTTCTTTGTTAAAAGGCCAGACTGTACATAAATATACCCCTAATCTGTGTGTGTGTGCGTGCGTGCGTGTGTGTGTGTGTGTGTTAATGGCAAGAAATTAAACCAAGTATGTAAATGCTTCTTGGTGTTTTCATCACTCAAGTCAGGCATGTGAACTCACTTAGTCCCTTGCCTAGATGTTCATAAAAATAGCACCTCTCAGTCTTTGGAGAGAGGTTTAATGTAACAGCCATCTCTAAAATCAGATAACCTATATTAAGAACCACAAGTTGGTATAGATGAATTCTATAAATTGCCATTAAGAACCATCCTTAAGAGCCCCCATCCCTCCCCCTTCTATAAATTCCTGGTAGGCCCTAGGTTTCCAATCCTATTGGCTTCCATGTATTTGATTATATAAAAGGTTTAAATGAAACCTAAATTACACTGCCTTAGCAATAAGATGAAATGGCTCGAATCACTTACTTTTTTTTTGGGGGGGGGGGCTTGGACAGAAAACTCAAAACTTTACATTTAACTGGCCAATCCAGTTACTGAACAGAATTTCTGTTCAGTTCTGACCTGTTCATAAGTAGATTTTAACACTAAGTTTTTAAGTGCAATATAAAAAATCTCATTGATGTGTATACAAATAATTTCAAAACTCATGTATGAATTGTATACATCCATGTATGAATTGTATAGTTAACAGTGTTCACATGTATCAAATTAATCCCATACTGAAACCATTAAGAGTAGAAGGTATAAAAATGTGTCAAATGTTTAATTACTATATTTTTGTGTGAAGTTTGATTAACAAGACAAAAGATTTATTTTTAACTTGTTACTAAGTTACTTGCAGTAATTAAATGTACATAAAGGACTATTAAAATATTATGCCTGACAGCTGCAAAAAATAATTTAACCTCAGAACGACTGAAAACTACATACTGTCTACAGCTCGTTTCCACCGATACGACATACATTTTTTAAATAACGTTACATTAACTATTAAACAGAGCTGCCTGAATATGATGACTTTAAGAAAACAGCCGTAATTGTATCTTCAAAACCTGTCCTCAAGAACTATCAGACAACTGATTTCAGAAAATGGCCTTATTAGGCAAAGATCTTGGAGATAACTGGCCAAGCATCCAAAGAACCACACTGAAGAGTCTCCTCTTCAATTTACATTCCCACCGGCAGTGCAAGAGCGTTCCCTTTTCTCCACACCTTCTCCAGCATTTATTGTGTCTAGATTTTTTGATGATGGCCATTCTGACCAGTGTTGAGATGATATCTCATTGTAGTTTTGATTTGCATTTCTCTAATGATTAACGATGTTGAGCATTCTTTCATGTGTTTGTTGGCAGTCTGTATATCTTCCTTGGAGAAATGTCTATTTAGGTCTTCTGCCCATTTTTGGATTGGGTTGTTTGTTTTTTTGATACTGAGCTGCTTGTACATTTTGGAGATTAATCCTTTGTCAGTTGCTTCATTTGCAAATATTTTCTCCCATTCTGAGGGTTGTCTTTTGGTCTTGTTTATGGTTTCCTTTGCTGTGCAAAAGCTTTTAAGTTTCATTATATGGAGGTTCATTAAAAAACTACAAAAAGAACTACCACACGACACAGCAATCCCACTACTGGGCATATACCCTGAGAAAAGCATAATTCAAAAAGAGTCATGTACCAAAACGTTCATTGCAGCTCTATTTACAATAGCCAGGAGATGGAAGCAACCTAAGTGTCCATCATCAGATGAATGGATAAAGAAGATGTGGTACATATATACAACGGAATATTACTCAGCCATAAAAAGAAACGAAACTGAGTTATTTGTAGTGAGGTGGATGGACCTAGAGTCTGTCATACAGAGTGAAGTAAGTCAGAGAGAGAAAAACAAATACCATATGCTAACACATATATATGGAATTTAAGAAAAAAAAAAAAAGGTCATGAAGAACCTAGGGGTAAGATGGGAATAAAGACACAGGCCTACTAGAGAATGGACTTGAGGATATGGGGAGGGGGAAGGGTAAGCTGTGACAAAGTGAGAGAGTGGCATGGACATATATACACTACCAAACGTAAAATAGATAACTAGTGGGAAGCAGCCGCATAGCACAGGGAGATCAGCTCAGTGCTTTGTGACCACTTAGAGGGGTGGGATAGGTAGGGTGGGAGGGAGACACAAGAGGGAAGAGATATGGGAACATATGTATATGTATAACTGATTTACTTTGTGATAAAGCAGAAGCGAACACACCATTGTAAAGCAATTATACTCCAATAAAGATGTTAAAAAAAAAAAAAAGAGTCTCCTCTTCGTTCCTAATGTTAACTTGTGAATCGTTTGTCGTGTATGGACTTACAAAGCTGCTTTCAGACAGAAAAAGAGCACTGACTTTTACCCTTGTGTTGAAGCTTTATTATCATGAATCCACCCAGGTTTAAGGAAAAAAGAGGTTCCCATACTAGAGCACTGAGGATGAAGCATCATAACTGAAGACCAGCTGAGCACGAGGAAATTACAGGATAGAAAGTGAGTCCAGCAATAAAAAGCCGGGTAAGGTTAAGACAACTACCTCGAAAGGAAGCAAGGCTACAACGATTTCATGTTTCATCCTTAAGGACACGAACAGAAGGACTTTTCAAAACATATGGCATGTAATACTATTTCCCAGTATGAAACCTGTCATACTCCTGATTTCATAATCAGGACAAACTTAATCATAAGGCCCTATCAAAAGATAACATAACTTAGGTTTTACTATGTTGTGAGTAGAACTAAAACTTCAGGAACAAATTTATCAGAAACTCAATAGCTGAGAGAAAGTCTCACTCCTGGTTTGGATAACCCTTGTGCTACTCTAAGCACCCTGGGGTTTCTTTTGTAACTAGGATAACCAGTAACACTGGATATATAACCTACTATAGGCTAAATTAACCTTCCCCAGAGTGAACTGAGAGGATCCAAGATAGGGTCTCTGTACTCACAGGAACAGAAGAGGGAGAGGAATGAGGCACCCACATTAACCCAACTGAATCTCCTTAACAAAATCAAAGAGAATAATATAGTCAGTTCTTCACACTTGAAAAATGACTGTGGACAGCAACACGAAATTACTTATAAGAAATATGAACAACATAAAAAATTGGAAGCTATATTAAAGTATATAAATCAACCCTGAGAAATTTTAAAGTATGATACTATTATCCCTACCACCTTTTAATAATGAAGGAAAATAAAGTAAATCACTATATAGGATTTATTAATACTAAGTGCTTCTGGTATTGAAGAAACATGCTTACCTTTTTAAAAGGTATTGTTGTGAGGTTTGTGATTCTTCTGTGCACATCTGAAAACATTACTGACAGTTTTACTGCTGTCTCTCCACACTCAATTATTTTAAAAAACAAGATTTTTTAAATTATCATTATGAAAATCTCTTCATAGTACATCACTAGCAGTTACTCTGAAAAATGGCAGAGCAGGGAAATCCAGAGCTCCATCCCTCCACGAAAGCAACTAGTAAGCTGGCAAAAACTGTTAAGAATTAGCTTTTGCAGAACTCTGGAATCTAGTTCAAAGCTGATAACAAACGGGAAAGATGAATGAAAAAAGAAGCTGCTGCATGGTGGGAGCCTGCAGCAGGTTGCTAAGCCAGAGTGAGCTACGGACTTTGTTCGGTATGAAACGTAGTTGAATGTTTCAACCTGTCTGGGCGCTCCCTGAAGAACCAGTGCAAACACCTGCCTTTGTCTGGCCAATTCTAGTGATCCCAGGGCTAGGGCAGCTTCCCTGGTAGCATTTGCTAAAAGCAGTGAAAGCCAAAACTATTGGCTACGGCAGGCTAGTGCTAGAAGTAACAGTCACGACAAATAATAGACAAACCAAGTAGCCTGGGAAGGAAAAGGTTGGGAAAGGAGGTATGTGGTGGAGTGAGGGGTTTTAAAAGTTACCTGTATACAAGGGAATCGCGAGCGTGAGACACACACTCAGAAAGGGCCTGAAAAGACCCTAAACGTTCACTCCTGACTGAACTTCATGGTTCACACAAGCAGGACATAAAGGCTAAGGCAAGGCTGTAAGTAGCCTGGTCAAGCAATGAGGGTGCGCCTGCCTTAACACAGACCCAACACACAAAGTCTAAGACAGTGCTGTTTCCTTCTTCTTTTCCTGGCTCCTGGTATTTAAGGAAACTCTGGCAAAACGGTAGCTGACCACTGATGTAACAGACCAGACAGAGCAGAGACTTCAATGGTTATACACAACAAAGACTTATATATATTTATTTATACACACACAGACTTTATAATAGTTTATAAAAGACACTAAAACAATAACAACCCACAACTACCAGAAACAACAAACCCCAAGGAGGAGGGGAAGAATCTAATTTCAAAGAAACAAGAAAGTATGGCCCATTCACAGAAAAAAAAATTAACAGGAAACGTCCCTGAGGAAGCCCAGGCATTGCACTTACTAGACAAAGACTTTAAACCAACTGTCACAAATATGTTCAAACAGATAAAGGAAACCATGAACAAAGAACTAAAGGACACCAGGGGAACAATGTCTAAACAAACTATATCAATAAAAAGATAGATATTACGGGCTTCCCTGGTGGCACAGTGGTTGAGAGTCGGCCTGCCGATGCAGGGGACACGGGTTTGTGCCCCGGTCTGGGAAGATCCCACATGCCGCGGAGCGGCTGGACCTGTGAGCCATGGCCGCTGAGCCTGCGCGTCCGGAGGCTCAACGGGAGAGGCCACAACAGTGAGAGGCCCAAGTACCGTTAAAAAAAAAAAAAAAAAGATAGATATTACAAACAGAAACAAAATAGCAATTCTGTAGCTGAAAATTACAACAAATAAAATTAAAATCCACTGGAGGCATTCAACAGCAGATTTGAGCACGCAGAAGAAATCAGCACAGTCGAATATGTCCAATGAGATTATTTAGTCTAAGGGGAAGAAAAAAGAACAAGGAGAAGAACAGAGCAGAGATAAATAAAACAGAGAATAGAAAAACAATAGAGAATCAATGAAACAGAAAGTAGGTTCTTTGAAAAGAACAAAATTGACAAACCTTTAGCTAGACTGACATGGGGGAAAAAAACACTTTACTAAAATAAGAAATGAAAGCAGGGACTTTACTACGGATCTTACAGAAACAAATAGGATTATACAAAATACTACAAACAACCGTTCACTGACAAATTTGATAATCTAAATGAAATGGACAGATTCCTAGAAACACACAAATTGCCAAAACTGCATCAAGAAGAAAAAGAAAATCTGAACAGACCCGTAAGAAGTAAAGAGATTGGGTAAATAATCAAAAAACTCCCAACCAAAAGTCTAGGACCAGATGGCTTCACTAGTAATTCTACCAAATATTAATAATAATTAATACCAATCCTTCTCAAACTCTTCTAAAAACTAGGAGGGAGCACTTACCTACAAAGCCAGCATTACCCTGATACCAAGCCAGATAAGGATATTACAGGAAAACTATAGACCAATATCCCATATCAATATAGCTACAAAAATAAATTCTCAACAAAATAATAGCAGACTGAACCCAGCTGCATTTTAAGAAATTAAACATCATGACCAAGTGGGGTTTACCCCAGGAATGCAAAGATGGCTCAAGTATATGAATATCAATCAATGTAACACACCATATTCATAAAATGAAGGAAAAAACAACATGATCATCTCAAGGCAGAAAAAACATTTGACAAAATCCAACATCCTTTCTTGATTAAAAACACTGAACAAACTAGGAATGGAAGGGAACTTTCTCAACATAAAAAAGGGCATTTATGAAAAACTCATATCTAACATCAGTCAATGGTGAAAGACTGAAAGCTTTCTTCCCAAAATCACAAACGAGACACCAGTTCTATTCATCACTTCACTAGAAGTTCTAGCCAGTGTAATTAGACAAGAAAAACAAAAGCTATTCAAATTGAAAAGGGAGGAGTAAAAAAATCACTATTAGAGGCTGACATGACCTGATATAGAGAAAATAGTAAAGAATCCACACACACAAAAACACTAGCTAATAAATGAATTCAGCAAAGTTGCAGGATACAAGATCAACATATGAAAATCAGTGTATTTCTTTACACTAAGCATAGTTGCAATCCAGCTAAATTCAGTAAGTATATTAAGGAGTCAGAATAAAAGAGTCTCTTTGACAGGAGCCTCTAAATTCATGTGAAGAAACTTTTGGTTTACCAGTCCCAATGCTATGAAACCATTTTTAGGATATTCTATTTGAGGAAAATTGTGGAAAAAATAACATTCTACCACTCTCTGTCTCACTTCCATTTTATACATTTATTTTAAAAACATAGTAATAGTTATTCTAAAACAAGGGTCAACAAATTACAGCCCACAGGCCAAACTGGTCAACCTCCTGTTAGGTAATGTTTTATTGAAACACATTCCCAGGCATTTGTTTACATACTGTTTCTGACTGCTCTCAGGCTGAAATGGCATGGCCTGCAAACCTGAAGTATTTACTATCCGGCCCTTTAAGAAAAAATTTTGACAACCTCAGTTCTGAAAAATAATCTAGTATAAAAACTGACCTCAGATTCACATCTGACAGGTATATCAAGATTTCTCTTTTACCTTGTCAATTATAAGTAACCACCCTATTCAAAATCAAAGAAAAACTCCAAAAGGATGGCTGAGTTAATGTTCAAATGATTATGAAAGTATTTCCAATCCAGAGCCAAGGAATGGTCATACAAAAAAGGACTTTGCTCATTAATTAAAGAGAGAATGCTTTTTAAAAAATGTTAGATGACTGATTATCTATCCAAGTCTAGTTTTAACTGTTCTCTGATTATCTGATGTAGTTCTAAGCTCAAAGGTTTTGCTTCCCCTGCAGTACCTTGTGTGGGACAAAGCTGTGCTTAATGCATGTTACTTTGATTTCATGAAGTATATAAAAATCAGAAGAGTTAAGTAACTTTCACTGGGAAGGAAAAAATGACATTTTTACTTTTCCTTTTTTATATTATTTTCATGAAGAGTCCAACTCTTTGCCCATTGCCTGTTGAAACTGGCCCAAATGCTATGACACTGCAAAACTGAGATCATATAAACTGGTTTTTCTGGACACTTGATTTTGCCCATGTTAGAGGAATATAATTGAATAACACACTCACTTAAAATTCTATTACAAATAAGCATACTTTCTCTACTGCCCCTGTGATAATGCCATGATCCCATTTGTATAAACTCTTACTCACTGAAAGTATAATAAATATTTGTCGATTATAAATGAATGAATGAACAGATGAATGAATAAATAAATAAATAAAGTTATATGAAGGATTAGATCAGTAGTAGGTAATGTTGATGGGAAAGACTATCCACCCAAATAGTAGATTACAAGAGGATTTGGCCTGTTTCATGAGTGAGACAGAGAACTATTATAAACTAAAAAGGTTTGAGAGATGTTGTAAGCAGGGAGTGTAGCACACTTTTAAAAAAATAATGTGTCCTTTCAAGAACCCCTAGTCTTGAGTATTCTGTATATTTCAAATAAACTAAGCAGGTGTTTCATATTAAACTGGCATGATGAATGAAGGGGAAATGTATGGTGCCACTTGAAAAAAAGTAAATATCAGTGGATGAGGAACCCTAGTATCTTTTATTTTTAATTAATAAATCTTATTTTGAGAGTTGTTTTGGGTTAAAAAAAAAAACTGAGCAGAAAGTACAGAGTTCCTACATATTCCCCATCCCTCACATTCATAGCTTCCCCCAGTATTCACATCTTGCATTAATGTGGTACATTTATTACACTGATGCATCAATGGTGATACAATAGTATTAACTAAAGTTTATAATTTACATTAGGATTTACTCTTTGTGTTGTACATTGTAGGGGTTTTGACAAATGTCTAATGATATGTATCCACAATTACAGTATCATACAGAACAGTGTCAGTGCCCTAAAGATCCTCTGTGCTCTATCTATTCATCCCTCCCTCCACCCTCACCCCTGGCAACCCCTGATCTTTTTACTGTCTTCATAGTGTTTCCTCTTCCAGAATGTTATATAGTTGGAATCATACAGTATATAATAACCTTTACAGATGAGCTTCTTTCACTTAGTAATATGCATCTAAGGTTTCTCCTTGTTCTTCTGTGACCTAATAGCTCATTTATTTTTATCACTGAATACGTATATACAATTCCACTGTTATATACATATCACTTTGCTTATCCATTCACCTATTGAAGGTCATCTTGGTTGCTTCCAAGTTTTGGCAATTACGAATAAAACTGCTATGAACACTGTATGCTGGTTTACGTTTAGACATAAGTTTTCAATTCATTTGGGCAAACACCAAGGAGTGCAACTGCGGATCACATGGTAAGAGTACGTTCAGCTTTGTAAGAAGAAGTCAAACTGTCTTACCAAGTGGCTGCACCAATCTGTATGCTCACTAGCAGTGAACGGGGGCTCCTGCTGGCTCCACGTCCTCACTGGCATTTGGCCTCGTGTCCTGGATCTTAGTCAGCCCAATAGATGTGTAGTGGTATCTCATTTTAATTTGCAATTTTCTGATGACCTATGATGTTGAGCATCTTCTCCTATGCTTATCTGTGTATCTTGTTTGGTAAAATTTCTGCTCACGTATTTTGCTCATTTTTTAACTGACTGGGTTGTTTTCTTATTCCTGGGTTATTAAAGTTCTTTGTATATCTTAGATATCAGTCTTTTAACAGATAATTTTTATAAAGATTTTTCTCCCAGTCTCTGGCTTGTCTTTCATTCCCTTATAGTTTTAATTCTAATGAAATCCAACTTATCAATTTTTTCTTTCACTGATCATGCTTTTTGGTTTTGAAACTAAACTGTTATCACCAAACCCAAGGTCATGAAGATTTTCTCCTATGTCATCTTCTGGAAATTTTATAGTTTTGCATTTTACATTTAGGTTAATGATCCATTTTGAGTTAATTGTTTTTGAAAGGCATAAAATCAACGTCTAGATTTCTTCCCCCCAACCCCCATGGAGATATCTAACTGGTCCAGCTCCATTTGTTGAAAACACTATCCCTTTTTCCACTGAATTGCCTTTGCTCCTTTGTCAGTATCACTTAAAACTATATTTGCATGGGTCTATTTCTGGGCTCTCTAGTCTGAAGTCAGATATTGTCAGTCTTCGAATTTTGTTCTCCTTCAATGTTACATTGTCTATTCTGGGTTGGTCTTGGACTTTAATAGAGAAATCCTGTGTAGCCACACTGGAAAGTGATTGAACAAGCAGAGACCAGGTTGTGAAGTCTTTTTAGAACTTTCTTTAAAACTTCACTTAATCCAAAAAACAAACAAACAAAACCAAAAAACAACAACAACAACAAAACACAGGCTGCTCATAAAGGCACTTCTGAGTTGCTTATAACCCTGACATGCAGTGAATTAATCTTCAGACCTAACATAAAATAAACACTTTAAGGGCATATTATGTTGTTTCAAGAAGGTTGGGGGGAATTCATTGGCGGCCCAGTGGTTAGGACTTGGCATTTTCACTGCCATGGCCCAGGTTCAATCCCTGGTCAGGGAACTAAGATTCTCATGGCATGGCAAAAAAAAAAAAAAAAAAACATCGGGGTAATTTCTTACTTACAAGATAGAGAACTAAGAATGAAGACCACATACAGGCAAGATTTGGAAGAGAGCAATTAACTTCTTGCATTTGGCCTTCTTTGAGAAAGCAAATCAATGTCTTATTTTAAAATCTATTACATTTTAAAGAACAAGTATTTAAATTAGTCAGATTCTGGTTACTCTTCTAATATTCTATAATATAGGCTAAGGAATCAATAGACAAATATATTTAAAAGTCAAGATAGAATTTAGAGATGAGGTATAATAAGAATCAGATGAGGGCCAAATGAGAACTCCTTGCTGTAGTATATGTAGCAGCTAATAAAAGCAGTAGTTTACCCATGCAAAACTCAAAATGCTATTTAAAGAATCACCTAAGCTAATTTTCTACTATTGCTAAGTAGACTGTTCTAGTAAATGACTCTATTCTGACTCATCTGACCTATGAACACCCTGATAGACTGAATTCAGAATTTAGGGCACAAAAGGAGAGCCAATGACGGATTGCTGCATAAACATTCACGAGCACTGAAAAACTAAATATACTCCTATGAACCTCTTTCCTAGAAATGTGAGATATAGTTAATTTTTCAAAGTCTAGATTCGCTAAGTTTCTTGCATTTGACATTTAAATATTTACTACCTAATTACTCTTCTGCCGGTTTTTTTTACTCCCAACTTTAGGAATTTTTGTCATTAACCAAAGAAGGAAAGGAAAGAAGATAAAAACAGTAGAAAGTCAAATCAATCAAATTAGGCAAAAAGACTGTCAAACTAATTTTTTAAATTACAGTATTGAATTATCTGGATTGCATTTATCTCCCTTCCACATAAAATCACCACTTGATTACATGACAGTAAATCTAGCTCTTGTGTGTATGGAGAACTGCAGATCTTATTATGACTGGGTTGACCATCCATCTCCTTCTGCTTACTCTGCATATCTAGGAACAGAAACATAACCATTTATTCCTCCCTGGATCTTCTGATCTCAATGTATAGAGTAGGCCGGGTAGAAGAAGAGCTTTTTTTCATTGGCTATAAAAGTGAACTCTTGGGTAAGAAATGGGCAGAAATAGAAACACAGATGTAGAGAGCAAACGTATGGACACCAAGGGGGGAAAGTGGCAGGGGGCAGGTAGCTGTGTAATGAATTGGGAGACTGGGATTGACATGTATATACTAATATATATAAAATGGATAACTAATAAGAACCTGTTGTATAAAAAAATAAATTAAATAAAATTCAAAAACAAAGATAGAAAACAAAAGCCAAACTGAGAATTAAAACATTTTTGTTTCCTACCTTTCCTATACGCCACACCATTCTGTTCCTCTCTATTAGCGTGACTAATTATTTTAACTATTAATTAACTTATAATAATGATGATAATAATAGTAATTTAACTATTAATGATTTTAACTATTTTATGATATTCAAAAAAGTGGAATATTATTGCAGTATTAAGCAAAAACCAGATAAAACTGAACACTTAAAATTTTCGAGGATCTATGTTCTCTTATTTTTAAATGGTAATTAAAAGTTTCCGATACTATTTACACAATGACAAATAGGATATATACATATTGTTAAGTGCCAAAAAGGTATCTGTTTTATTTACGCTCTTGCACACTTTGCTTTCTGGCTTTGTACTTTCCCTTCCATCACTTTATATCTAGTAGCAATTCCGCAAAATCACTCGGTCCATTAAAAGTTTCTTTCTTTCTGCTATAAGGAGCCAAGAATGCATTATTACATTTTTCTATGTGAGGTATGCTATTAAATAATAGCTTGTACAGTAATTAAAGCAAATGTAATTGTGAGAACACATTGACATTGTTCAAGTAAATTACTCAATTTAACAGTTTCATTTCAAGTGACCTTAACTGTATTAATTGTGATACTAGCTAATTAAATTGAAGAGCATTAAATATATTGTTCTAATATGTCCTAAAGGAGCAAATTTTCCATCACATCAGCAAAAGAAAAATAATAATTATGTGGGCCCCACCCCCACCCCAAAGTCTCCTACACACATGTACACACAATGGGTCAAGCAGAAAAGGTCTCACCAGACTGCATTTATCATTACTATTTTAATATTGGTAGCAGGGCATAAAACAGACCACATAGAAGTAACTGATCTTTAGATAAATGGTTAATTTTAGGACATTCTTTATGTCAGGTTAAACAGAAATAACTTCACCATTACAAAGAGTTAAAATATTGAAAAAACTTGGAGTGAGGAAACAAAGATTGGTATAGAGGACTGCAATATGAAAATAAATGTTAAAATACTCCAACTCTATGTAAATCAGATGTTACTTATTAAATGCTTAGTATATCAAGTCATAAGGATACATAGTAAAAAATAGTTATGGCCCTCATTCTTGAGAAGAAACTTAATAGCACAAGAGAGTTACATGTCACTTCCATGTAACTGACATATCACCTTCTCAGATAACAACATAGATGCTAAATAACTCTCAGTCTTTAAAATACAATCTACGCTGGCTTACAAAACCCCCAGCATTTGGCCCCTGCCTGCTAGGCCCATCCTGTGCCATTCCATGTCACCCACAATGCTCCAGCCACCGTGATCTTCCTTCAGTTCCTTGAATAGGATGAGCCTACTCCTATCCTAGGAACTTCCTCCGTATGAACTCTTTCCTTTTTCTAGACTGATGTTTCTTTCATTCTGCCTATCTGTCTGTCCATCTGTCTCCCTCTTTCTGTCACCACCTTTGCGTGCCTGGCTCATCTGTCATTCACATGCAACTGACATATCACCTTGTCAGAGAGATCTTCCCTGACAATCTAAATTACGCACACAGACGCTCATTGTAACACTACCTTATCTTGATTCTTACCTAGCCTTTATCATTCTCTGCTATTTTTTTCCTCATTTTTGTAGTTTTCCTTTTTTTTTTTTTTTTGCTGTCTCTCTCATGCTAAAATGTGAATTTCATTGAAAGAGAGCACCTGGACTATTTGTTTAATAGCCTATCCCCAGATACTAGATGATCAATGAATATTTTTTTTTTTTTTTTTTTTTTTTTTTTTATGCGTTACGCGGGCCTCTCACTGCTGTGGCCCCCCCCCGCTGTGGAGGACAGGCTCCGGACGCGCAGGCCCAGCGGCCATGGCCCACGGGCCCAGCCGCTCCGCGGCATGTGGGATCCCCCCAGACCGGGGCACGAACCCGCGTCCCCTGCATCGGCAGGCGGACTCTCAACCACTGCGCCACCAGGGAAGCCCCCAATGAATATTTTTGAATGAATGAACAAACGTCAGGTCTGTGACCCACAGCCACTACTGTGATTAAATATACGTGCCTTTATGGTCTCTATTCATTTATTAAGTGCAACTGAAATTTCTTAACCATCATGCCAACATGTCTGATTGAAAATCTGTAAGTTCAACAAAACAGATCTATTCACAAGTCTAATTAAAGATTCAGATTGATAGAAGTGTTCTAAGCTTGGTCAAAATCAGTCATACTCTATTCTGCTGTCCTTTCTGGCCCTACTGATGCACTAGCAGAAAACAACTAATATAAATCTTTGATAAGAAATCCACTGTAGGTCACTGCACCTAAATGGGTTTATGTTTTTCTAAGGTTTTAAGATAATACTGTCACTCTACATCACCTCTATAGCTCAGTTATGCCTAGACCCAACCAAAACAAACCACCATCACACAGCTTCTCATTTTTGGTGATCCAAGAATATTATAAGGCTGACTAAGCATGGTGGAAAAAATATCTCAAGGTATGGATATTCCTTTGCAGATAACTTTGCCCAAGGGGGTAGTGGTGACAGCTCTTGCCGGGCTACTGTTTCTGTCTGCCACCAGAGCAAGCAGTGAGGTCTCCTTTGCTCCTAAAGACATGGGAAATGAAAAAAATCCCAGTACAACTAAAATAACTCTTCACACAACCCCAACTCTAAAGGAACTGAAAAGGGGCCTCTCCATTAAGTAAATACTAGGAATTGCCACACCAACAGAAAACTTCAAATAAAACTAAAAACTGGATTCAATTAATGAGAAATAGACAACATAATAAAAAAAGATCAGAATTCAGACCAGAAGACTTTTTTTTATTTCAAGAGTACATTTTACCAACAGTGAGTTTCATTGTTACCATTAAAATGTCTAACTTGCTAAATCTCAATCCACTGTGAGCGCACGAATACATAAAATCCATATATAGTCATCTAAATCTAACATTAAAGAGTAACTTGAAACTCCTTCGCCATTTAAATGTTTACGACTGGTATTTCACCACTACCTTTTCATGTTAATTCCATCTACTCAAGTCAGCTAGTGACTGGTATCTTGAAAATGCCTTACCACTAATTACAGATCATCAATACTCTTCCCATCACCGAATCATAGATTTTTCTCCTCTATAATTATAGTCTTTAACCTATGCAATTCTGAAGCAGTGACCACCCTGGACCTACTTGGAAGCTCTCACATCTGTAGCTTCTTTAATTTTGACCCTCCTTTATCTTTCCCCAACTTTGACTGTTTTAAAATACTGCTCTCTCTATCCAATTTCTAATCATGGAGAATTCTGACCAATCAATCCTCAGTTCTTTTCTCTTTCTTTGAATTTCTTACCTGTCTCATACTGTGAACTGATATCTCTGGAGGATGACTTTCAGATCTCTAACTCATGGCCTCTCAGACTGAAGTCTCTCATTTCCCACTTTCTTTCGGACAGTGTAATTTAGAGGAACAGGGCATGGCATGTTCTCTGCTCTTTGATGTAACTTCTACCTATTGTCACACCACGTAACAAAATCCGTCTTTAAGGAGACATTTTAAAAAACATCCATTTAAAAAAAATCCTTGTTACTGTAATTTAAGAACTTCCAAGTCGTTCTACCATTTATTTAACAATCTTCATCTTCAACAAAGCCACCATTTTCCTTAATGACTTAATAGCCTTACAGTTTTTCATCTATCTAAACTGCCGTTTTCCTCCATATGTAGAGAGAATTTTTCATTAAGATGATACTTTTTACAAAACGACACAGACAGTAAAAAGATCAGTGGTTGCCAGGGGTTGAGGGGCATGGGATGGGGAAGATGAACAGGCAGAGCACAGAGAATTTTGGGAAAATACTCTGTATGACACTATAATGACAGGTACACGTCATTATACATTCTTCCAAACTCATATAGAACGTCCACCACCAAGAGTGAATCCTAATGTAAACTACAGAGTCTGGGTGATTATCACGTGTCAGTGTAGGCTCATCAGTTGTCACAAATGTACCACTCTGGTGGGAGATATAGATATGGGAACCAGAGGCTATATGGGAAATCTGTACCTTCCTCTGAATTTTGCTGTGAACCTAAAACTGCTCTAAAAAAATTAAGTGTTTAAAATTAAAAAAAATAAAAAAAGATTTCAAACCAAAACCTATTCAAATCGACGTAGATCCAATTTATTACACAGAGCTAATGAAGGTACTGAGCTGGTTTATTGGATACCACTAGACAATGTTCCAACGAATTAACATAGTTATCAAAGACTTACATACTGTTCCCATGTCCCCTTTATGACTCCCATCACCATGCTACTCTATGCTTCATCTCTTCTAACTCAATCCCTTCCAAAACTTTCTACTCTGCCCTCTTATAAGCCCCTTCCATAACAGCAAACTTCTTTATATTCTCAAACTATCAATGAATTCTTCTGCCATCAACTTCCTTGTCTACTGTCTACCTATTATACTCCCCTGACAAAACTACTGCCTGCTTTTTTTTCTATTACTATCTTTTTTTAGCTATGTTGGGTCTTCATTGCTGTGCAGGCTTTCTCTAGTTGTGGTGAGTGGAGGCTACTCTTCATTGCAGTGCGTGGGCTTCTCATTGCTGTGGAATCTCTTGCTGCGGAACACGGGCTCTAGGCGTGCGGGCTGCAGTAGTTGCAGCACGCAGGCTCAGTAGTTGTGGCACGTGGGCTCTAGGGCACGCAGGCTTCAGTAGTTGCAGCACGCAGGCTCAGTAATTGCGGCACATGGGCTCTAGGGCGTGCAGGCTTTGCAGCATGCAGGCTCAGCAGTTGCGGCATGCAGGCTTTAGGGCACACGGGGTTCAGTAGTTGCAGCATGCAGGCTCAGTAGTTGTGGCACTCAGGCTTAGTTGCCCCACGGCATGTGGGATCTTCCCAGACCAGGGATCGAACCCGTGTCCCCTGCATTGGCAGGCGGATTCTTAACCACCGTGCCACCAGGTAAGTCCAACCACTGCCTGCTTTTGATTGTGGCTAAATCCTAGGTGCTGAATTCTGCTAGACATAATCACACACGCTTATAAGCTTGTATCACCTATAAATTATGATGTCTAATATCACCTTGGCCCCCAAGATCATATATTCTTTTTCAACTCAATTAACCTTTGTTGCTCTCCATAAATCTTCAAATGCTTCATTCTGTCACTCACTATCAGCAAATTATCTCACCCTAACATATCAAGAAAGAGAAATATCAATGATATTTCACTGAACCCTCTGCCATCAAACGAATGAACTTACTGCACCTAAACATCTGTTCTCCATCCTTCCTCTCCTTCTCTCTCCACGAATCCCTCCATCTTGGCGCTAGACTGCATCTGAAACCAAGCAGAGCCCTGCCACTGCCCTGTTCCAAGTACAAAGGCCCCTCCACACCCCCTAGCTCTTGTTTACAGAAGAGGTGAAGTCTCCCAAGCTTCCCTGAGTCACAGAAGAGCAAGCTCAAGAAGTTAATGATTAGGACAATAGAGGCACAGAATCCTTCAGTGTCTGATGCACATTCCTGAGTTGTCTTACAGATACTGTAACTGCCACCAGAGGGAAAACGCTAACTGCATGATGACCAGACTGTCGCCATGACATAAGCTGTTCCACCTTGAGCAGTACTGAATCTATGGCTAGCACAATTCCAAGAACTGGCCTTAAGACAGTGGGATTAACACTATTGCTCATAATAATCTGTATCTTTGTGGGCATCAAAATAATTGTGGCTTTTTCTCCCCGTATATGTAAGCAGGCAACTAAAATTATCAGCAAAGAGATGCTACAGACCCATGTCGACATCTTCCACTCTAAGAATATGGCACCCTGTGTCAGGATGAAGAAGTTACAGAAGATGGACCTTCGCCCATAATCCCACAGAAATGGAATGATGTCTGACAGCGGTGATTTGTAAGCAAATTTTTGCAGGCAGTAGCTCTCTGCAGGAGGCCACTTTTGTCCCATCACTTTAGCAAGGCTATATTTTAACTAACCTCCGGCCCAAGCACACCTTTCAAATCTTTTTGATCACACAGTACTTTGCCTAACCTGTTGATTCTTTCCATAGATCATAGAAGTAGAATTGAAGAATGAGTAATTAACAGATGACCGGATCTCTTCCCCAGCTCCCCCTTCAGTAATCTCGCAATCAAACTGTGTGAACAAAATAGCATCTAAAGAAAGATCACACCGCTCAATGCTCTGTGGTGACCTAAATGAGAAGGAAATCCAAAAAAAGAGGGGATATACGTATGCGTATAGCTGATTCACTTTGCTGTACAGTATAAACTAACACAATACTGTAAAGGAACCATACACCAATAAAAATTTTAAAAAAGAAAGGTCATATTTTGGATCTTTCCAAAAAACGGAAGGGAGTCGACAGGCCTGCACACAATGGGAGATGACTACAAATCTGACCCCCTATCTCAATGAGTAACTGAGATTATTTCCCCTCTTTCCTTTTAAAAACTTTCATGGCCGACCAGAATCTTCGGAATTGGTTGTGGGACAGGAGTCCGCGTTCTCCCCAGATTGCCGGCTCTCTGATTAATGTGACCTTTCCGTTCTTAATCAGCACTGGTCACACAAGTGCTGACTTTTCGAGCAGTGAGCAGCCAAACCTGAGTTCAGTGACACTTCTACTAACTGGAAAAACTGTACTAAAGATCATAATAGAACAGTGTCATTTATCACATCAACTTCAGTAAACGAATTGAATTACCACCAATTTGTTCATCAGTAAAGCCACGCACCCCCTTCTAGTCATAAAACTCTATGATATAGTAACAGAAAGAAAGGGAGATTGGGACAAAAAAGTACAAGAGACAAAAATGGAGTAGGCAGGATATTCTGAATGTCTTAGAGTTTTCTTAAGTGGGTTACTGAATATTTTATACATGAGCTAGAAAGAAAGCTTTGAAACAGATATTTTATAAAAAGGCATTACATTAAGTAATTATCTGAATACTATGAAAGCTGTAAGAAGGCATATACAATTGAAGCTAAAATCTCTGGCTACATGTAACAAAATGCTATTCTCAAAAGAGACCTAATAGAGGAAAATGTTCTTTCACCATGAGCAAGATTCCAAGCTCTTGTAAGATTGGAAAACAATTAGTAATTCAGAGAATACTATTTTACTAATAGGTTAAGTTTCCCTAGATCTTGATATTGTTTTTTTCCAGTTTAAAATAAAATAATTACTTTTTCATTTAATCCTTGAAAGTTCCATGCTAAGAATGAATAATCATGAGTAGCTGAACAAAGTTTTGCTTTTTTTTATGGCTGCAATTGAATTACAGGTAACTTGTCAATTATTAATTAATACCCTCTGATTAAAGATCTTGAAATTTAAGGTGGTAATTTTTGTATATGACCAAATGCAATAGAGTAGGGCATACTTTCTATGCTGTTTTCTATTTCAGAAAGAAATTAAAGCAGTTAAAAGTTAATTCACATGGAAAATGCGCCCTAAGATTTTGCATATATCTATCTAAACAGTTCTTTTTTCTGCCCTTACCCACTTTCCTCAAACATCCATGAAAGTAAACCAATGATATGTAATTTTCTCTCTATCATACCTATGATGTGGCTATTTTTGCTAATCCTTTCCAGAATACTCAGAATCATTTAACTCAGTAATGTACTGTTTTTCTATAAATGTTAAAAATTCAGATTTGAGAAATTAAAGATTTATTTGTTTACTTACGGAATATACAACAGGAAATTTTAAAAAATCAAACAGAAAAACAGGACTTCTACACAGGGAAACCACTGATTAAGTCCAATGTCTGACTACTTACAAAATGAGTCATTCAGTTGTATAAAAGACTTCAAATACATGGAGAACCCCAAGAAAGACATATATTAAAATAAACCAACATACTAAAAAGGTGGTGATTTTTCAAGTAAATATGACAACCCCATTGAAATGCAACACACGGTTTTCTGCAAAAAGAAAACCTAAGATGAAATATATGCTTTATATAAAATATTTACATATACAATGCACAAAACCCACTACGGTTAGTAACCTTTATGGCTTTGAAGAACTAGATATTTACATATCTTTCTTCTGCATGTGCGTGCGTGTACGTGTGTTTTGTATATATTTTTAACAGTTGACAGCTGTTTTAGAGCATACAGAGATGCCAAGCTGAATGAGGGTCTTGATTACTTCAAGATTAGCTATCTAAAGTTTCTATTCATTTTAAGTGTTGTTAGTTGGAAGAGTCATTAGTCACTTCCTTGTCTTATAGAACATCAGCATACATTTACATTGTTAATGAACATTTGGGGTAAATGAATTAATGGCACTTTTAAACATCAATTCAGTCCTAATAACTTTGTATGTCATATAAATGTTGGCTAGGATATAAACGAAAAGCCTTTTCAGTAAAGGTAACTCCTCATTCCTACAAACAATAAAGGATAAAATTAATTTAAAATGTTTTTTAACCGGTTTTAAAAAAAAGAACCTCAATATTTAATGAACTAGTCCAGAGAAAAATAGGCACTTAAGGAAAAAACAAAACAACAACAAAAAAACACCTATGTTCTAAAATAAGCATATAAACCAGAACATTTTGGTTATATATATACTGATAACACAAAATATATTCACTTTTAAAATATCCACTTATCAAAGCGCTTGCATAATAATTTGACTTATTTCATTATGAGTACTTCTTATAGGTATGACATTTAAGAAAAAACATCACTAGGGAGGATTATATCATTCTTACCACTGAAATTCTTTAAATGCTGAAACTGAAATTGGACATAAATAATTTTTTCATATTATCAAAACCTTAAACAGCAGTTTAAATAAAAGCAAATATAAAAATAAAATCACGAAAATAAGTTGCATGCTATTTTCATTAAAAACAACAAGGGCATTTGTATGATGTGGAAGGTATTAAAGATGCACTAAAAACATAAACACACTCCATAAACTCAATAGCGTGTATACTACAGAATTAACTACTTAAGGTATCAATTTCTTTTTTAATTCTCCAAACAAGAGTTAATGGCAGACCTTTATTTACATCAATACAGAAAAAAAATCATATTTGAAGTATGTAAAATATATGTGAATGACTGACTAATTATAATTTCTTAAAACAGATCTTATAATCCTGATATATGTATTGAATGAAAAATTACAAATAGTTACTTGAGTCAATGAATCAACTTTAGCAAATATTTAGTGAATTAGTTGAAATAAGGAAAAGGCGTCAAGAATGCTCACAAACTCATTGTTTCCTTCTAAGATACTATATTATCACTAATACTGAGAAAATAATACAAAGCTCTGATACATATACATTTAATACATTTTTATAGGGCAGACCCCGAATACAGTTGATGTTTTAACAACTTCACTACACAGAGCTTTAAAAGTTAAACACAAATCCCAATTATTTAAAAAAAAAAAAACAAAAAAAGAATAATCCAAAAAAAATTATTTATCCTGTAATTATCTCAACTTGCTGAAGGAAAAAATAAAATCCCTGCAAAAATCAACACCAAGAGCTTAGACTTCTTTAAAAGATGTTTGAGAAAAGGCCATTTTGCATTTCAACATTCTTATACTAAAGCAATAAACTGTTTAAGTTTATGATTTTTTTAAAAAAGAATGACAGTGCATTAAACACTTGGCTATAGCTAATGCGTCTGTCTATAATTAAAAGTTGACGTTTTGTGGAATCCATCAGTATCAGAGCGCTCCATATCTATCCAGGGAAATGTTCTTAAAGCTCTCCCGCTCAGCCTCTCTAGAGAATGACACACAAGGCAGGCAGAGCTAGCTGGAGACCCTCTGCCAGGTTTCCCAGTAACCTCAAAATTATCTGCATACAAAACTCACCTCCAGGCTTGTGTGAGTAACTCAACAAGGGGTCAATGCCCACTTCTTGTTCTTCTGGCTGCAGAGGATGTCTAGTTTCAGATAAGGAATGATACATTGTGAGAACTGGACAATGTCACCAAGAGTGACCACCTGGGAGATGAAAAATATGGAGAAAAATGATAAATTTTTTTCTGCTATGACTGGGAATAAATGCAAAATGGAAAATGATTAAATGAGCATTACAAACATTAACAAATTTTCCACAGGCTCCAGGGACTGTTACTACACATTGGTAGGCATATACATAAAAGAAGTGAAAAAGTGGCACAAGATTTTCATTTCAACAATTTCTTCCCAAATCTGGACTTCACTGGTAACCTCTACCTCAACATTCAGTTACATTTATTTTCAGTAAACTTCTACACAAAAAGCTGAATTGTAAGTTAAATCACTGTCACATTTATAATATCCTTCATTTTACTGCCAAAATAATACACATTTACTATAGGAACTTTCAAAATATAGAAAATATAGCTAACTGAAATCATTTGTAATTATATTAGCTAAAAACACCACTGTTAACATTTCAGTTTATTATATGTATTCTTTCTGGGCATTTAAAATACATATAGTTTAATGTGATCCACCATGCTAAGTATACTGATTATATAAATTATCATGAGTATTTTCCTTCCCATAAAAAAGTCTATATTATCACTTCTAATGGATCCCTGGTATTCTTTATATAGCTATAACAATTGATGTAAACCAATTCCTTATTAGCAAACAATTAGGATACTTTTAGTTCCCCAACACTATGAATAGCCTCACAATGGATATCTTCCAGTAATATCTCTGTGCTGTATCCATGATTATTTCCTTAGGATAAAATCCTATAAGCATAATTGCTGGACCAAAATATTTATTTTTAAAAAATAAGATTTTAAGATAAGTTTTGCCAAATTATGCTCTAGAAAGATTTGTATATAATAGAACAATTCATTTCCCCTGGACCCTCATCAACAGTGGGAAGCAGTAATTCCTTGGGCTTTTTGTTTTTTTTTGGACCTATATGATAGTCAAATTGTATATTGCATTTGCTTGATACCTAGCGAGATCACTGAAGACTTCATATGTTTTCTCTGACATCTGTTATTGTCTTTTGTGGATGCAGTCTATTATTATGATTGCCTTCATGATTTGTAAGCATGCTTTAAATATTCAGGATATTAAACCTTTGTCATATGCTACATATGTTTTTCTCAGAGTGTGTCTGTCTTCAAATTACATATAGTTTTTGTGGAGATAGTAACTTCTTCATTTTTATGTAGCCAAATATATCTGTATCTTCTTTATGGATTCTACCTCTGGTATTACACTTCCAAAGGCAAGATTATATAAATAACCACCTGTGTCTTCTCATTTTTTGAAGGTCTTCCTCCTCAATTCTCATTTCTATAAATAATTCTAATTTTTTTAGAAATTAAATTGTTTTTGAACTTCCAAGCTACATTAACTACTTATAATATTTTTATGTCTATAAAGTACAAATGAGAATTTGTACTTCCCAAATCAGAATCTTCCAAATAATAGACTGAGTTCGCTACTTTTCATCCAAAATAATGTAAGTAACATAATCTTTTAAATTTTAAGAGCAGGGGGGACAGGAAGAGGAAATGTGTAATGCTAAACTGGAAAAGCAAGTCCAACCAAAATGGGTATGTAGTTTTAAAGGATATAGTCTCCACTTATGGAGGAAAATACCAGAGAAGCCCATGAACACACAAATCCTTGACCAGTCTCACAAAATGCTCCTTTATCCTGTTCACTTAATTTCTAAAACTCTCATTTCATAAAAGCACTCTTGAACACTTTCTCATTTTTATCAGAACCGTCCAACTCTTACCCACCCTCACTCTTGGATCAGATGTTAACATCCTTTCCCCCTCAGCTTATGGTTAAAACAAAAGAAGCAGAGGGTTAGGCTAAATCAACACTTGGGAAAGCAGAACTTTTGCTGCCAACATAGTAAGAATTTCTAAAGCCATAAATCCTAAATCCATAAAGCTAAACCATTGTCAGTTCTTGTTTCTTATGTGTACAAATCAATTAACATATATGGAGCACTAACTATACAGAAGGAACTCTGGGGAATATAATCTAGTAGAGCAGCGGTCCCCAACCTTCTTGGCACCAGGGACTGGTTTTGTGGAAGAAAATTTTTCCACAGAATGGGGGGGTGGGGGTGGGGGGTGGGTTAGGGGGGATGGTGTTGGGATGATTCAAGCACATTACATTTATTGTGTGCTTTATTTCTGTTATTATTACATTGTAATAGATAATGAAATAATTACACAACCCACCATAATGCAGAATCAGTGGGAGCCCTGAGCTAGTCTTCACTTACCACTCACTGATAGGGTTTTGATACGAGTCTACAAGCAATTGATTTATTATGGTCTCTATGCAGTCAAATCTCTCTGCTAATGATAATCTGTATTTGCAGCCGCTCCCCAGCGCTAGCATCACTGTCTCAGCTCCACCTCTGATCACCGGGCATTAGATTCTCATAAGAAATGTGCAACCTAGATCCCTTGCACGCGCAGCTCACAGTAGGGTTCCCGCTCCTGTGAGAATCTAACGCTGCCACTGATCTGACAGGAGGTGGAGCTCAGGTGGTAATGTGAGTGATGGGGAGCGGCTGTAAATACAGATGAAGCTTTGCTCACTTGTCCGCTGCTCACCTCCTGCCGTGCAGCCCAGTTGCTAACAGGCCACGGACTGCTGCTGGTCCATGGCCTGGGGGTTGGGGGCCCCTGTGGTAGAGGAGAGCAAAATGTAGATAAGCAATTATATTATAAAATAGAATCTGATACATTCTGCTGATCAAATGAATGAGCAGGTTAAAAAATAAAGTCCTCTACTATGGAGAAGAAAGGCTCACCAAATGCCAGCACCTAATGGGGTCAGGCAAAAAGCATTATTAATTACAGTTAACATCTATTAAGTAGTGAATATATGACAAAAACTACTCTAAACACTTCACATATACTCAGCATTTCATCCTCCCAACAACTCAATGACGTATCTTCACCATCATTTTCATTTTACCAAAGAGAAAACTGAGGTACAGAGAGATGAAGCAATTTGCTTACAGCCGCACAACTAGGAAGTGTTGAACAGCCAGGCTGTGAACACATCCTATCTGGCTCCAAAGCTCACCCTCTACTCAGTACTACACTTGGCTCCTGTTAAGTCAATGAGACAGACAAGAGAGGCATAAAACAAGGGGGTCTAAGAGGACTGGGTCTGTGAATTATTGGAACATCCATTTCTCTGCTTCAACATTTTCAAGAAAAACTGAAAATGCAGAATTTTATGGGAAATCTCTTTACTTGTAAGTGTTGGCAAATAATAAAAAAAGAAAGAAAGAAAGAAAGAAACTGTGTAGAACTGATTAAACACGTCAAAACTGTATTTGGCCATGGACAACTATTTTAATGTAAAATTCATATTCTCTATACACTTTGTCATACTCTTTAAAAATACAAGGGTAAACATTCGAAATGAATATTGCAAGTTAACTGCCAGACTTCCTTAAAATTTCTTTAATATCCTATACTATGTTTTCATATCATTTCTCATTTTTATAGTATATACTTCTGTTAGACTTCATATACGTAAAATATATAAATAAGGGGATGTTATATATTTTAAACTCTATGAGAAATAAACAACAAGGAAACTGATATCAAAGTGTATTTCAAAAAGGAACATCAGAAGAAAAAAAAACCCTCTCTATGGCTAAAATAAAATACAACATGACGATGTTCAAATATTCACTCAAGATGCTCAAAGAGACTTAAGACCTTTTAAACTCCTTAGAGAAAGTTAAGTTCAAGTCATTCACTGATTTTAGCTTTAATAATAATTCTTTAGAAATTGAGATGTCTGTGGTAACACCCAATAAACAGAATACAAAGTTTACCAAACATACCAGTCTACAACCATTCTAGAGAACCAGGCATCTACTATATGCTAATTAATCATGCCTATAGGTTGAAACTGAGTCACTGAAATGCTTTTATTGTCAAATAAAGCAAACCTGCTGAATAGTAATAATGAGTTATTTTCAAGAAATACGTTGAAGAAAAAGTTTGGACAATATCCTTAATTTTCTTTTAATCGTAGATTTAAATAATAATCTAGTTCAGAAGTAACTTATTAAGTAGGCGCTGTTTTGTTTTTTGTTGTTGTTTTAAATACAAAGGGCTATTTTTGCTTTTTAGAACATAAAAGAATATTTAACTTTGTTGGTTACCGCTACTGTGATTACCTTATAAAATCACAATACAACGTTGCTTTCAAATATGAAGTAATTTTTCCAATTTGTGTTCTGTGACTATAACAACAACCAAAAATAAAGCAGAATAGCAAAGGTTTTTAAACAAATGTATCTATATTTGTTTTAATCACTATTTTGAATAAATTTTGTATCTATGAATATCAGACTATAAGAAAATATTTAATAAAAATTCAAATACTTAAGGGAATTTTTTGTGGTCTGAAGATTTTAAGATAACCCCTATAAAAGTCAAAATGGTATAAACATTTTGAAACTCACAGTGGACCACTGCATCTTATGTTTGTATACTTGCTATGCCTTAATCTTCTCTACACAGAAGCTAGACATATATGTAGAAAAATATATATATAATGACCAAAATTATGTATCTTAGTAAATGACTACTCAAATCCATAATTGATGGAGTTCAGTTTTCTTAAATAATGCTAAGTTGTCTCTAGAATTTCTCTGACTGACAAAAATGGTAAAGAATTTTTAAAAATAAAGGCAATCTTATTTTTTCTAATTCAGAAAGCACAGCAATATACCTTCTAAGACCTGAGAAAGGAGATATCCCTTCTTTGCTACACTTACTATAAATAACAAAGTT
Organism: Phocoena phocoena; assembly: GCF_963924675.1. Classification (NCBI taxonomy): domain Eukaryota; kingdom Metazoa; phylum Chordata; class Mammalia; order Artiodactyla; family Phocoenidae; genus Phocoena; species Phocoena phocoena. The sequence continues at coordinate 10,638,807 of NC_089222.1, read as the reverse complement.
CCTACTGCACATGAACTCAACATTCACAAAACTCAAAACTGGTTGTGCAGCGTGGTTTTACTGCCATCCTGGTCACAGGAATTGACACATTAGGCTAAAAGTGCCATTTAAAATCCCAGACTAATCTTAGGACAGTTGTAGTGGCTTCACATATCTGGTTCTTGCAGTATTAAATCTTAAGATAAAAGTGATCTGTCTGAAAGAAGGGAAGTCTTGTGAAAATAGTATTTAATGAAAGGGTAGGAGTTCAGCACTAAAGCTTGGAAGACAGTCTTAAAGTATGTTAATTAAATTTCAGAATAATCTATTTTCCATGTAAACTGAAGCAACAAAAGCAGTCTGTAAGTGAAAATGTCAAATTATTAGCATGATACAGACAAAACAAAAGGTTAGCTGAATAAAATTTCTCACTTTTAAAATGGCATCATATAAACAAAACCTCTAGAAAAATAGTTTATTCCCTCTGAATCTGAAGTTCTACGTATTTCAGCTTATATTCGTTCTATCACTGTTTCTATTACATAGGCATAGAATTAGCATTCTGAATTGTGTCTTCTAAAGACATCCGTATTCAGAAAAGCTCATATAAGCATATTCCATTCATTTATATTCTTGCCTGATGGTAAACTTAGAAGTCAAACACTGAAGTTACAGAGTAATATTACTTTACATAAAGATATCTCTTGTAAGAAAAGCATATCAAAGAGCTTAAATGAACTATTTCCAGAGCACAATTATAAAAGGGGGAGAGCATACAGCATGAATGACTGTTACAGGTAGTATGCATTCACCATGATGGGTATGTAACCTAAAATATGACATCTTGCCTACAAAAGCAAGAAACTGATAGAAGCTAGATTTTTTGTAATTAAGAGAGTAATGGACCATTACCTGTAGAACTGGCAAAAAACAAAAAAACAAAAACTTTTATTTAGAAATATTGGTAGCTAGAGGTAAATTTGATGGTCAGGAATAATGATGTTTTAAAGTCTTAAGTTACAAGGGAGAGAAGGAGGTAGAAAAGGAGCAAGGAAGAAAGAAAAAGAAATGAGAAAGAAAACAAAGACAAAGGATGAAGTCCCATTTTTAAATTCTGTCAATCTTGAATGCAAGAGTGCTACACTGGGCTTTAAATAAGTTAATTAAGTATTAAAATCAATCATCTGAAAGTCTTAATATTTAATATTGGTTAGATTGTATCTCAAAGTAGTTTTATTATTTATTTACTCTAAACCTTTCCAGAATACTTCATCTGACAACAGGGGGTCTGTTTCTCACAAGATAAATGCATTTACAATGCCAAATAAATTATATATAAAAGCGTTTGTCTTAATACACGTCATTCAATATTAAAAATCACCCATTGGTAAAATCCTGAAACCCTAATTCATTTTTACCAACCACACAATTGTATTATTCAAGTGCTGTCTATTAAATACCTCAGTGTAGGTATAGGACTACGATGAGGGTCTACACACTGAGAACAATGATCAATAGAAAATTAACACAGATTTAATCCTTATAATTAACAGGCTATTAGAACAAGAATTTTAGGGTAAACAATCCACTATAAATATACCAGATTCACAAATGATACACACTATCAGAAACACGTAGAAGATACGAAAGGTTCACAGGTGGTCTTAAGTATTTTATATTACAAAATAGGAATATGTTTGGCCTTTCAATATCCAAATGCTATAAAGTAACAGAACGTGGCAGTTGTGACCATATAAACAAGAGGAAATTGAGCGTTATAAAGAGCTAAAGTGGCCTGACAAAAAGCTCTCCAGCATGTATGCTCATGTAGTTTCAGAGTTCTCTTGAATACATGCTCACAAAGCAAAGACTGAGAAAGCAGCTCAGCCTAGTAACCAAGCGTTTCGTTTATTATAGCCTTCCATTGCTACTGCCGTATTTTATGTGCATAGACACCACCTCTAGCCTTTACGCTATTCGGTCAGCTTTTCATAAAATCAAGAGAACTACAACAATTAGGAGTTCAGGAAGAATGAGCAAAACAGAAAATGAAAAGAGAAAACAGTCACAGTTAACTTGTCAATTACGTTAAACTGATGATGATGTGAAGAACAAGGAAAAGAAATAAATGGCTACTCTTCGCAGAAGCATCACATCAAATCAAACATTTTGGTCAAAAAACAAACAAAAAACATCCCCTTGGGGGCTTCCCTGGTGGCGCAGTGGTTGAGAGTCCGCCTGCCGATGCAGGGGGCACGGGTTCGTGCCCCAGTCCGGGAAGATCCCACATGCCGTGGAGCGGCTGGGCCCATGAACCATGGCCGCTGAGCCTGCGCGTCCGGAGCCTGTGCTCCGGGAGAGGCCACGACAGTGAGAGGCCCGTGTACCGTAAAAAAAAAAAAAAAAAATCCCCTTGGTGCAAGCCTGGGGAGGCCTGAGTTGTTTCCAGAAGCCTATGAGCAACTGTGAGGAGACCCGTCTGAAAGTCCGTGGGGATCTTATATTTATCCCTTGGCTGTTAGTAAGTGGTAGGGCTGCGAAACCCAAAGAAACGTTACTAAAAACAGTACTTTTAATTAAACAATAATAACAGCAAAAACATAGCATTTATTGGGAAGCAGGCACTGTTTAGGCACTTTTACATTTCAACCTTACAATTCCTCTGTGTAGCAGACACTCTTCATTATCCCCTTTTATGATTAGGCAACCACAGAGAAGTTAGAGAACTTAGAGTCACAGAGCTGTTAGTGGCAAAACCACCTCAGGATTTATAGGATGAAAAGTTTTCTTTATTGTTATGTTAAATATAATGCACAGGAAGACCGTGGAGATACTGCGGGTTCGGTTCCAGACCACCGCAATAAAGCAAGTATCCCAATAGAGTCACTGGAATATTTTGGTTTCCCGGTGAATTGGAAAGTTATGTTTATGCTATACTGTACTCTATTATGTGTGCAATAGCATGTCTAAAAAATGTACATACCTTAATTTAAAATACTTTATTGCTAAAATATGTTAATTATCAGCTGACAACGCAGGGTTGCCACAAACCCTCAAATTTGTTAAAAAACACCACGATCTGCAAAACACAATAAAACGAGGTATGCTTGTAAGGGAAAGCATTCTAGTTTACTTTTCTCCCATACAAGCTTTGCAAAATCTAGGATTAAAAGTTCAATAGGCCCTTTATATTTACAGGGTATATGTGCCCTCCCAAATCACCATCTGAGAATAAATGCATATCTAGAGAGAAAAGACAATAATAAGTAAGCTATGGATGCAGACATAGTTTATATACGCCTCAGCAAAATTATAGTTTATGAGTAAGCCACATGACCTTTGGAGTCACTATCAAACAGCCAAAACTGTGAATTACTTAAATCCCGCAATGCTATGATTCATATTACGCCAATCACTGCAGTTCCAAGTAGCATCACTGAGGCGAGGCCAGCTGCTCAGAAGCATCACCTGATCCTCTCTAGCCAAAGTAGCCTACACAAAAATATCTATACTTTCCTCCCTCCACAGTTTTATTCATACCTCTTTCCCTCCTGATGAGGCCTTTCCCATTCACTTTTCTAAATCCTAGACATAATTTAAACACCCATCTTTTCCTCTGTGGACCAATGCCAGAAGTCATTTCTCCCTGCTCCTCCATGGTAGCATTTCCCTCATGTGATGGACCCCAGGAGCCTGCCTGCAGGACAATATTAAGCAATAAATGCTAGTAGTTAGAATATGAAGAACTACGTTTGTTCTAAATACATTTTGGTCAATAGCATTAGTACCGATTTTTCTTACAGAGAGAAGGTATGTAATTGAAGACTTCAGTAGAAAGTAAAAAAAAATTTTTTTTTTGCTGTACGCGGGCCTCTCACTGCTGTGGTCCCTCCCGTTGCGGAGCACAGGCTCCGGACGCGCAGGCTCAGCAGCCATGGCTCACGGACCCAGCCGCTCCGCGGCACGTGGGATCCTCCCGGACCAGGGCATGAACCCGCGTCCCCTGCATCAGCAGGCGGACTCTCAACCACTGCGCCACCAGGGAAGCCCAGTAAAAATTTTTCATTCAAGTTTTTGCTTCCCCTCTGTAGTGTGACCACTCCTAACCCCCTCATTGTAGATTCATCTCTCACTGACACTCTGGCAATACCCTCCCTAACTGGTCTCCCAGCTTACATTCTTCCTTGCTGCTGTCAACAGTGTTGATTGCCTTTCCAACAAAATTCAAATTTTGTTCCGGTCCAAGTGCTCCTGGAGAGATACCCAGGTGGGTAGTTATAATTGGTCTAAGCCAATCGTGATGGTCCCATTTCCTGTGTCAGATTGGTTGGGATGAGCCATTCGATGTGAATGGAAGTTGCCCTAGGTTTTTCTCTCAGTTACAAAGACTCTTAATAGCAGTGGATTAACCAACCTAGATTCACCCTACCTCTTGCCATCTTGCTATAGGTAGTAACAGAATCCTTACTGTATAACCCAACTGAGATTTCCTGTTACTGCCAGATTTCACAGCCTAGCATACCCACCTCCTACAGTCCATTACCACACAATATCCAATGCAATTTTTTTCCATTGTAAACTGTTTCCCAACGTACTTGGCATAAAATTCAAACTCTTGTTAAGAGGCCCTGGATCCAGACCCACGCCTAACCCTCTGACCCCACTCTCCCCTCGGTCGGGATGCTCTGGCCATACAGGACTTCTTTCTATTCCTTAAACAAAAATCCAGCTCAGGGGGGCTTCCCTGGTGGCGCAGTGGTTGAGAGTCCGCCTGCCAATGCAGGGGACGCCGGTTCGTGCCCCAGTCCGGGAAGATCCCACATGACGTGGAGCAGCTGGGCCCGTGAGCCATGGCCGCTGAGCCTGCGCGTCCGGAGCCTGTGCTCTGCAACGGGAGAGACCATGACAGTGGGAGGCCCGCGTACAGCAAAAAAAATAAAAAATAAAAAAATAAAATAAAATAAAATAAAATCCAGCTCGGGCTTCCCTGGTGGCGCAGTGGTTGAGAGTCCGCCTGCCGATGCATGGGACGTGGGTTCGTGCCCCGGTCCGGGAAGATCCCACATGCCGCGGAGCGGCTGGGCCCGTGAGCCATGGCCGCTGAGCCTGTGCGTCCGGAGCCTGTGTTCCACAATGGGAGAGGCCACAACAGTGAGAGGCCCACGTAACAAAAAAAAAAAAAAAAAAAAATCCAGCTCAGTGCCACTCTAGGTCTTCGCACAACCCCATTTCCTCTGCTGGGACGCTCTGCCCCTTAATATCCTTCAGTTATCTGCTCACATGCAGGGCAGCGCAGAAAGCTTTTCCTGGAGCATATCTAATCCACTGGCAAATCTTGCTAGTTCGACCTTCCAAACAAAATCAAGCATTAGGCCGTTCTGTACCACAACCACCCTGACCCAGGTCACTGCCAGCCCCGGCTCGGACTATTTAATTTCCTCCAATAAGGCTCCCTGTTTCCAACCTGGCTGGTCATCTACGGTCCATCGACCCACAGCAGTCTGTGTGATCCATCTCAGATTTTAACTCAGCGCGTGCCTCACCTCTGCTCAAAGCTTTCCACTGGTTTCTCATCTCACTCAGAAGAAAACAAAAAATCTTCACGGGACTCCACAGGATCTTGTCCCCAGCACTGCTTTTTTTGAGCTTTTACCCTACAGCTCCCCTGCCCCTGCTACTCAGGCTCTCCAGGCCTAATGGCCTCTTTGCAGCTCCTCACATGTGCTAGGCAAGTTCTTGCTGCCGGGGGCCTTTGTAGAATACTGTCCTCAGTTCCTAAACACTTCCGTGAGGTATCCATCCTCAGAGATGGCTCTCCCACACTGCCTTTCAAAGTCCAGGTTCAACCGTCACCTCATTTGTTAGGTGACCCATGATCACAGGGCCACACTCGACACACACCCTCCCTTACTCTTCATCCCATTACCCAACTTTACTTATAATATGTATCACTACCTCACACAGTACAAACTTACTCGTGTTTTGTTTAGCGTCCATCACCCCTTATTATAAATTCTATGAACGCAAAGGCTTTACCTATTTTATTCACTTCTGTATCTCCCGTACCTGGAAGGTACCCTTATTTTTTTTTTATTATGGCATTCCTGATGACAGTTTGGACAAATCCAATAAAGTACAATGAGAGAAACCTAATTTGAGTCCCAGTTAGTTATTAATTTAAATCAGTTTTTCAAGAATTCCTAGGTACATGTTAGGGATGTATATTAGCACAAAATACATGAAAGAGATTAGAATTAAAGATATTTGAGAAGACAGATCCCATGAAACAGACTAGAGATTAGGAAGATCCTCTAATAAGAGTTACTCTAAAGAATCAAGGACTGGTCCCTCTAGGTGAGAGGTAGCACGAGGCCCTGGGCTCTCTCTTGGGAGAGCCTGCGGCAGCTGAACAAACATTCGGTGCTGCTGCTCAGGACTCTCTCAGAAACACAGCATGGGAGAAGAGAGCCCAAGTTCCCTGTAGACCAACAGGTTCTCAGACACCCCCCAAACCCACCCCCCCCCCGCCCACACACAGACACACACACACACTCTTCTGCCACCTGCACTCACCACACTCTACAGTGGCCAAACTGCTCCCTTTTAACGTTGCCCATTGGTTAGAAATGCTCCACGGAAGCCAGGGAAGACCAAAGACGGCAAGAAATCCGCACATTTTACCCAACCTGTGATCCGTGCTCTGTGAGTCAAGTCCAACCACTTACTGAAAAAATAACCCATGTCTCTTGTTCAGGGCTGGAACCAGAAGGTTAGCGGCTCAGTATACTAGTACAGTGGGTGAGAACTGACATAAGCCCTTGCATTTCAACTGTAAATGCTTAGATTTTGAGAAATTTCTGAGAAACTAGCAACATATGCAAGCTTTACAAAGTTAGCCATCCCACAAATAAACAATAAAAGGACCACGCACAGGCCGATGATGAGAATATGTCATAAACCCATGACAGTGATTAATCAAATTAATGAAGTTCCTGACAAAAGTTAACCACTGGAATTTCTAAGTTTCCGTATGTAAATTACCAAAACAAACAAAGAAAAAAGGAATAGTATTTCAATGACAAAAGTAGAGTTTGAAAGTATTTTAGAATAACATCTGGTTTACATTTGACATCAAGTAGATGATATCTTGTGGCTAATCTTTTAAGCCAATTTTATTAAAAATACACAAACACAAAGAAGGTATGCTATACAACTAACTCTGTATCTCCTCTTGTTTTGAAAGATTTTTTTCCTTTTATTTCAATTATCTCAATTATCTTTCTCTTCAGAAGAAATTAAATTCTAGCTAAAAGATGTTTTTTCCATTTGTTAATTTCATGTAAGACCTATCTCATGACTAACATGAGAATTAAATAAGATCATGTGTGGGAACACATACCAAAAACTGTAGTGGAACCGAGGTTCTGCGTTGTAGTTTACTGACAATAATAATCAGTATTAACATTTTTTATATAAGATAGCAGATGTATGATTAACTACATCTTTTTAAGGTTATATTGATACTTCTACTCAGTAAAAGTGGTGCAGACTGCAATAGAGAGCAAGAATTACCTGGAAGAGGGAGGCAGGGAAACATCCTGTGGGAGGGCTCAGGGGAGACGCAGGACGTGCACGTTCCATTCAGAGTCCTGAGGAGTCAGGCTCAGTAAGTAAGTGGAGACTCCATGTATAAGGCTTGACTTACAGACCACACTAAGATCCTGAGCTGTTTCCTAAGGACAGTGGAAGCTACTGAATAACTTTAGGTAAAGAGGAGAGAACGCGGGCTGTGGCTTCTCCACATTTACTCTTTCTTCAGCTATACAAAACTGCATCCCTCAAAACTTCCATACATATGGCTCCTCTGTCTGGCATTACTTTCCTCGCCTTCTTTGCTTAACCAACTGCTACCTGTCCTTAAGATTCAGCTCAAAAGTCACCTTCCCACACCTTGCTTCAGACACCCATTTACCTTGTGTACAACTCCACACTAAAGTGAACCATTCTTCAGTATAATGGTTGGTTTTCCACTAACCTCTACTCTTTCTAAGGAGAGAGGACGTGTTTTATTCATCTATACTCCAAGGTACGAACATACAAGCACTTGCAAAAATCATTATTCAATGAATCAACAAAACCCAAGACACGATTTAGTATAATTCCCAGATATGAGGACTAATTGAATTATACTTGCTCCTATGCATAAGCATACAAATTGAAATGACTTAAAAGGGCCTCACAGTATGTCATAGGAACGAATACTGTCTTAAATTACACTGAGCTACAAGAGCTGAGCGATGCCCCATACTGTTTAATATGACCTAAAACACTCATTTAACAAATACATGTTGAATACCTACTAGGGGCCAAGTACCACAGCACCGTTCCTCATAAGAAACGCAAATTCAATAAGCAGTGAGCTTAATTCTATATACTACTTGGTGAAAATTACCACTGTGATACTGTATGTTACAACAGCACTGAAATGTAACACTCACTTCCAACCATAACTCTGGACATTCTCACATCAGATAACAAACTAGATTACTCAGAATGTTTCCTTTTCCACAAAATCAAAAACCTTTTTGAAATGTCAGCCTTGAACATCATAAAATTATACAGAATGATGAGGAACCAAGACTATAGTGCATATAAATATGAGAGCATATTAGACTGCATTTAATTACCAGTTCAAACAACAACCTGATCTAACCTTTGACAAGTAAAATAAATATTCTGAATAATTTAACTAAAGCAAACATTTGCTGTTAATGCTGCTAATTATAGTAAGAGCTGGAAAGAGAAGGGGAAGAGAGATGACGAAAGGAAGAGAAGGGGAGATGGAATTTTTTTAATTAAGGTTGAGATCTGCAACTATTCTTTGAAACATGAATTTTTTCAATGAATTCAATTCGCATAAAAGGGCAAACTCAGCTGAGCAAAGTTGCTTATGAATACTCAGATAAAGTAACATTTATAGCTGATTAGAGAGCCCACTCTTTCAGCCAGTAAAAATCACTAGACTACCATGGGGAGGGGAAAACTAGGTACAGATGAATTAGGGTATAACTGTCCCCCCTTTCATTCAAGGGGCTCAAAGTTTAGTGAGAAAACAGCTGAGAAAATAGGTTGCCAGCCTTAGCATTAATTAATCAATTGAAATAATAAAAATAAAAATACAGATGCCCAGTTTAATCTGAATTTTAGAAAAACAACAAAAGCAATAATTGGAACATGCTTAAACTAAATGTATTCATTACTTATCTGATTGTGCATCCTGTATTTTATCTGACAACCCTACACGTAGATAAATGAAGACAAGTATTTATGGGAAAATATGTGGTATATCCACTGTAGGAGCTCCAGGATTAAATGAGACCAGAACTCTCAAAAGGTGAGATCCCCAAAGAACTCACCCTCAGGCAGGAAAGAGTTGTTTTTCCAGAGCTGCTATCTGATTGCTAATGGGAAAGACCAAAATATACTGCAAAAATGGACAGCTCCAGCCCACCGGAACTTGTTTTTCAATTGTCCTAAGAAAAGGGGCTATAAAAAAAAAATACAATAAACAAATGAACAAATGTCTTAATGGAAATCATCAGCTACTAAATGGCAGAAAAATGAAACATCCTGACAAAAATCCAGGAGCCACCGAGGACCCTGCTGAGTGGAAAGAGAGTACAGGACTATTCTTATATTGAGATTATTATCTTTACCCCTGAGAGGAGGTGCATTTAGAAATAAAAAATCCAAAGAAAACTGAACTTTGTTAATTTGTTGAGACCACTCTTATTCAAATATATAATCTTCTCATTTGTGTATTATAAATGTTAACTATGATTGATACTGCACAAGAATCTAAGGTATGATAAGCTCTTAGCGTAGCCTTAAATTTAGAATAATTATTCAATAATGTGTAATGTGAAGACAAGTTATACTCCATATGAAAACTGCCAATTTAACTGATTAGTGACTTCAAAAGGGACTACCCTATTTGCTCGTGTATAAGCTTCCACATGAGAACCAAGAAGCCTCAATATGAACATGAAAATGTTTCGGTTATAGTAGAAGATCACCATTATTAATAGAGGCAAGAAAAACTCCAATTCCCCAACTTGATGACATATAAATATATATAGATTTTATATAATTGATAACAGAAAATGGCAATCATTTAAAATATTAAAACTTACCATAAAATAATGAATATGACTTGAGGGTTTCTCTCAGAAACTTTGATATCCAGGTTGATTGTAATTGTTTCATCTTTACCCAAAAGATATGTGTGCATGTAACTTCTGTATGTGTTCTAACACCAAAACCATTTAGATGTCCATGTAAAAACACTGATATATATACGTAGCTTAAAAATGTAAACATTATAGGCTCTCAAAATAAGAATTAAAATATTTAGGTTTCACTTTTATGAGAGGGAAAGTTTCAAGCACTGACAAAATGGAAGATGGATAAAGAAGAAAGGGCTAATTATAAAGACAGAAGACAATACATAGCACTCACATAATATCTTGATGTCACAACACTATGACTATACTAAAAAAAGTTTCAAGACATTAATGCATACTAAAAAACAAATTAATTCCATGAACTCCATATAGAGCCAATGAAGGCCTGAAAGGGTTTACCAAAGGGTACAACTAACAAAACTGTATAAATAAATACACAGATAGTGATGTGGGTACACAGGGACTACAGAGAAGCTACACAAATCCTATCCCAATCACCAGAGAATTTCACCAGCAAAAATAGAAACCTCTTCTTCCTATGTATATGCTTTAGGCAGAAGATAGCAGCACGCTAGCTCCAAAATTTCATTGAATACCACAAAAAAATGTTTAAAAATACATTAAATTAGATATGTATAATTCTTGCCATACCGATTTAAATGAAATCATTGTATAATTTTTAAGACTTTGATAATTTGCTCCTAAACTTCAGTAAACAATTTAAAAATAGATGACAAACTTCACGCCATGCTTTCCTATTTGTAAAACAATGACACAGTCATTTGGAATTACAATGTGCTACTTATATACTGAACAAGATATATAGATATCTGAAGGCCCTGAAAACTGTGTCAGGCCTAGAAATCTTGTCCTAGTTTCTAATTAATTTCTAATAAACAGGATCAAGCACTTTAAGTGTTATTATTACAAGTAATTTTTTCCTATAAAATTAGAGGCTTTCAAAACCAAATAATTTCCCCCCACGAGCCCAAATATACTTGTATGTGTACATTTTTACAAAGTCTTCCTTAGCAAAGAAATGTTTTTATGCTATAACTTTTAAAACTATAAAGGTATATTTTAAATTTCCAGGATTTTAAATCCTACAAAATCAAGTAAAAGATTAAGAAGGCCAATTACTCTTAATACAGTAGGAAGATTCTGTTGAAGTTGTGTAAAGCTCTAAGTTTTTAACCAAATATTTGAGAAAGGTCACTACTTATTTAAATGTGGTAACTTAATATAAGTAGTCAAAGCAGTAAATTTACAGAGTTTAATTATAAAATACACTTGTATGGCCTATTCTCTTTCTCATATTCAGAAACTAATACTTTGCTTTCTAATATAGTATGTGTTATTTATATATAGCACGTACATCCCTTGGAACACCAGCATTATTCCTTACAAAATTTTTCTAGTGATTTACTGACAGAGAGCCTTAGCACCAAAAAAGAAAAAAAAGTATGAAAACATTACTACTAGAATTTAATGTTGGACATGGTGAGTGAAATTCTTGATATATTTCTCTAAACCGTCTCATTTCAAAAATAATTTTATTAAGTACGCTATAGAATTTTGTGCAAAACAGCCATTGTGAGCCCACATGGCAGGGCACATACACGTATCTATAGTTAAATAGGCAACCAAATATAAAAATGGATCATAAAACAATTTTCATTAGAAACATGTGAACACAAAACTAAATTTTGAGATATACTTTAACATTTAATGTAATCTTATTTTGAGGACAAACCTAGTAATTTTACTAGATTTTAAAACCTCTAAACTGAAATTTTAAAAGTGAAATTGCTGGATTAAATCCTTTGCCCATCGCTAACTCTAATAAAATATTGTCAAACTCCTATCCAAAGTCACTGTTCCAAATTACGTGTTGATGTGGGAGAGTCCCTAGTTCTTAGTACCATGAGCCGTTTCATTTTTTGTCAGTCTGAATGGTATGAAATGGTATCTCATTGTGGTTTTAATGAGCATCTCCTTGACTACTTGATTGAAAATATTTTCATTTATTAGTCAGGGTTCTCTAGAGAAACAGAACCAATAGGAGACCAATAGAGTACTTCATACTATATAAAATAGTATATATTTATGTAAAATAGTATATATTTATATAAAGATATATATAGAGAGGTATTTATTATAAAGAAATTGGCTCTCATGATTATGGAACCTGGAAAGTTCAATCATTAAAATGGGCAAGCACGCTGGAGATTCAGGAAGAGGCAATGTCCTAGCCTCTCAGACAGGAGGAGACAACGTTCTGGTTTAAAGGCAGGAAGAGATGATGATGTATATGAAGTCCAAGTCATTGCACTGTAGAATTCCTCTTGCTTGGGGGAAAGGTCGGCCTTTTGTGCTATTCAGGCCTTCAACTGATTAGATGAGGCCCACCCACATTGTGGGGGCCAATCTGCTTCCTACCCGTTTAAGTATTAATTTCATCCAAAACACCCTCACTGCAATACCCACAATAATGTCTGAGCAAATACCTGGGCAGCCCATGGCCCAGTCAAGGCGACAAATAAAATGAACCATTCACATCTGTTTACTGGCCATTTGAGTCTCCTTTTCTGAGTGCTGACAGTTCATAGCTTTTGCCCAGTTCTCAACTGGGCTGTCTTTTGCTTAATGATTTATAGAATTTTTAAAAAAATCATGGATATACAATAATTCTAATACAGTACTGAAAAACAAAAGTATAATGCACATTATATTATTATTCAGGTATACTTTAAATGGTTCCCATATGGTGAATTATATTGCAGGATGCATTCTGGAAAAAACTGATTTAAAGAAAACCACATTTTCCCTGTGCACATATGGTACAATGAACAACAGATTATGCTCCTGAACAAGAAAGAAACAGAAATAATTACGATAATACTTTTCTCAGTGTCTTTCTCTGTGCTAAGAAATGTTTGCAGAACTGATGATTATTAATATTTAACTGAATGCTTACCAAACTCCAGACACTACGTTTTATGTTATTATGCCATTCAACCTCCTCAGCAGTCTTATCAAAAAGGTGGCATTATTATCCCTATTTTGTACAGGTGGATATTGAAGCTCCCAGGTTAAGGACCTCAGCCCAAGGTCACACACCGAGTGGCTGCGACATGAATTCAGATTTTTAGAAATTCATTAATAACAAACAAATTCATTGCAAGACGTCCCTCCTGGCTTCGCACTATGTACAGTGGCACTGGGAAAGGAACCTAAGGGAATAAAGAAGGAAAAGAGACAACATCCTTGCTATCTTGACACTAACAATCTGTCAGGAGGTAGAATATGGAAAATATATAGACCTGGTAATAAAAGACAGAATGTCATAGCAAAGGAGATATATTAAAAGAGCTCTGACCCTAAAAGGTCAAGGGATAATTACAAGGGACTAAATAGACTTCATGGAGAAAGCAAACTTATCTAGGACAGACTCTGAAGGAAGAGTAACATTTTGACTGGCACAGATGGGCGGAGAGAGCTGAGCAGAGGTCAACTCAAGAAAGATTGTTCCAAAGGCAGCAAAATGAACAGCAAAATAGTAAATGCCTAGGTTTGCAAAAGGGAAATCTGTGATGAGAAAAAGGCAGCTGCAGAACAGACACATAATATTATAGCACACAAAATGCAAATTATTAACAACAAAGCTTTATACATGAATAGCACTTTGCACTTTACGAAAACTTTCACATATACCATGTGATCTCAACAGGAGTGACACTGTCCTTGAGGGGATGAAAATTGGTTATTGGGGTGGCGTGGGGGGAGATGTTAGATATTACAATGGCTTATGGCCCTCCAACAGGCCACAGTACATAAACAGACACGCAGTGCCTCTGTGTACATCTGTGGTACTAAAACGTCACTGTGAAAGGAAGATGATTAGGGGGACATTTTTTTAAAGAATTTTTTTAGGGAAGCAGTAATGAAAAAAAGGTTGATCATCCCAACCATCTAGTGGGTAAGAAGGGTAACAGTCCTCTTTTCAAAAAGCACATGAGAAAAATAAAACTCAAAGAGTTAAATGAATGAATAAAGGAGAGCATCAGGTAGCTCACAGCAAAATGAAATGCTACTGTGTGTAAGAATACTTTGGGGGGATGTGTGTGTGTGTGCAACATAAAATAATATGCAACCCCACTCATAATTAAAGAAATGTCAGCCAAAAAATCTAGATGTAATTCTCATCAAATTTGCCAAATAAAAAAAGGTGGATAATACCTAGTGTTGATAAGGATGTGGAGAAATAGGCATTTTGATTTGGATTAACTTGATTATAGAAGCGCAAATTTTTGAAAAGCAATCTGGCAACAACTATCAAAATTACAAATGCATATACCCTTTGGTTCAGCAATTCTGTGAGGAACTCTTCCTACTGACATACCCTCTAGCCAAATCCATGCAGAAAGAGGTTGACTGTAACAGCCAAAAACTATAAACAACCTAAATATCCAACAATAAGGAACTGGTTTTATAAATTTTGGTAATCCGGAAATGGAATAACACAGATGCATTAGAAATGTAAATTCACTGATGCAGGAAATATACAAAGGATACTGAAATCAGCAAGTAGCAGAATATATATAGCATGACCCCCAATATTTTGTAAAAATATATAAATATAAGCTTGCTATGCATGAGGAAAGATTCTTCAGTTTAGAGCCCTGTGTATGCTTTAAAAAAAATTAAACCATGAGGGTATATCCTATAAGAAATATTTGCTTTTAAAAACATTAAAATGACTTGTTCAAGTTCATACAATTAGGAAGCAGAGCTATTAATAAAATTGTGTTCTTTCGACTCATAATCCACTTTATATTTCATATTATATTACTTGATAAAGCTTACTACTGTTCAGAAAAATCCATTTGGTTAACTAAATATGGTAATCTCTGTGGTTGCAAAACGCCTACTGAAATATAAATACACCTAACAGGTTCTCAATACCTTTCATGATCTACCTATATCTATCTTTCTAATCTTCTTCATATCTTTTCATTCTCTAAAGATATCCAGTGTTTTCCTACCTCTCTCTATTTATTTGGGCAACTAGCCTTGGTCAAGGAAACCTATCCCAACCCATTCCTCTCTCTGAACCTTTTTTTTTTTTTTAAACTCTTCTAATCTCATGGCTTAACAAAGAATAGATAGAAAATATTGTCAAATTAATGAATAAATATCCATCAGACCCGATCTCATTAATCACTTCTCGAAGTTCATCTCACATATTCCATTCTCTCTGAAATGTTTCCTAACTCCTTTTCATTCAATTTTAAACTGTTAAATTGAATAAATTCAGAAATTGGATCATGTAAAAGTCAGTCCCCTATTTATATTTCAAATGAGAAAAAAGTTAGTGAAACAGAAGGTTTCTTTCTTCTAAGAGAACGAAAGGGGAAGACGAGCCCAGAGAAGAGGGCCCAGACGGCACCAGCACCACCCTTTACCATTCCTGCAAAAGGAAGCCTCCAGCCTAACACTATTGACAGCAGGGACAGAGTCACAGTTTCTAGGCTCAAACTGAGAAAATGTCTTTAATAACTACCTAAACTTACGCAAGTTGGTTTAATGCCCTGTGCCTCAATACCCTCAATGTGAAAGTGGGAAGTACACATTTCACAGGTTTTGTGAGGACTAAACAAATATCCCTGAAGGACTTACACCTGAAACATTCGTAGTACGCACTCAATAACTGTTAGCTATTATTGTTATTACCATCACTGTCACACTGTCACTGGTCTGGTGGATATATTTACTCAGCTAGGTGATCAAAACAAGATCAAAAACAAGATGGTACTTAAGAGTTCAAAACCACAGATCCTTTGAGGGTCCCATTAGATTTGTTCACTACCTTACACATTAAAATTAGATTTCATGTCATGTTTTCTCAATATGTCTCTTGAGGAAGGAAAGAAGGTGGTAAGCAGAAACTGGAGAAAGCAGGGGTGGCACAGGTATAACATACATTCAACTGAATAAATACCTGTTGAATCCTCCCACGTGCCAGACGCTCGGCTAGAAGATAATCATTTGGTGGTAAACAAGACAGTAAAAGTCTCGAAGAATTAATATTCTAGGTGAAGGCAAATACTAAATGAAGGATAAAATATAGTTCGCACGTCAAGTAGTGTCATATGTTATGAAGAAAATGTAAAGAGGATGAGGACACAGAATGACAGGGCAGGACTGAGAGCTTATTTGAGAGCTGGGAGCTTATATAAGAAACTGTAGTCTTGGAAGGCCCCAACCAGAAAGTATATAATTTAATAGGAACAAGTGTACAAATACACACTTTATCTTCAGAATCAAAATACCAACCACAGGGGGTGGAAAGGGTTGATGGTTACAACTAAGCTCATCAGCAGCAGCAAGGTAACTAGAGCTCATTTCTCTCTCTGGAGGAAGTGATCATAATTTAGATTAAAGGAACGCGAAAGGAAGTACAATATTTTACAAGGAATAAGCATGGGAATTAACCCTTCCCCTCACAGCCTCTTCATTCTCTAGTTCCCCAAGGCACTCATGCATATTTCAATATTAGGCATAAAATATTATCCATCAGCCAAGGCTTTTACCTGGAATACTTGTATTTGCTTGGAAACTAAGTGGACAAAAATCTCCTCCAATTATTTACCTAAGTTCAAAAACATTCTCAATTTCTTTCACGAGGAAAACTCATTTTTTACATTCCAATAATACATAAATTTGTTTTTTCCTTACAATTCAAAGGTAAAATATTTAAGACAGAGCACTAGCTTATTTGACCTATTAATGCCAATATATAAAGAAAGCAAAAATATTGAAGCCTGAAACCGAATTTAAAAGTATAAATATCATTAAGTAAATCCAAGACCTTGAGTTGTTTTTGAGTAAAGGACAACCATCGAAGGTCAGGAGCTCCCAGCCCAGTGTCTGGCATATCCAGTCCTAATAAGAGGGAACTAAGGGAGAGGATGAGCCCATGAATGAGCTGGAAAAGAAAATTCTGGCACCAACTCACCCAACCTCCGCTTCATGGGGCACAAAGGCAAAGCAAAATCTGAGTCTCTTCTTTCATTGATTAAAAATATTGTCCTTCCTAAAACCAATTTTAGTCAGAAACTGCTAACGGTAAGTATGAATTGGATAAATTTATTAATAGAGTCAGTATAAAAGAGAGTTTGCGAATTGTCTAATACGCCATTAGGCCCTTAATGGTTATCAGCCCTCTGAGCTGTGGAGGTAAATGACAAAAGAAAGTCAGCTCTAGAAATTCTTCTGGATTTTGGTTTCATGCAGTATTATGCTTCTGTTATTGTACTTTTTTTTCCAGAACAATTTATAAAGCAGATAAATCTGTAAATCTAGGAACTCACTGTATGTCTGTTTCTCTCTTTCTCTGCTCCCCCCACCCCCACACAGACACAGACACACACACACACACACACACACACACACACACCCTCTTCATTTTACTTCACAGTGAAGTACCTTCATGAAATGGAACTTCTAAAATATACTACCTTCTACCTATATAACTAAGATCAACATTATATTTCCTTAAACCCGTGGTGAAGTTCTCTACGGCAATGGCGAGGGGAAGTAGATAGGAGTTAGTATTCAGACTTCCCTAAAGAAATAGAACAACAAAGTAAAAGACGGAAATGAGGGCTGCCCATTCTAGAATTATACAACTGCATAGAATTAAATAGCTTACTTTAGAAGTTTTCCATCTTTCAGGATACTAAAGCATTATTTCTAACACATTAGGTGAAGAAATTTAATGACTGATGCAAAAATCTTAAAACTACTCAAAAATGTCCATATTCTCTTCATTAATGGAAAACCAGTCTGATGCATAAAAGATACCTCTTAGGATAGAAGCATGTCTCCTATGTAAACAGTATTAAATGTACATGGATATAGGTCAAAGGATAAGGAAAATTTAACTAGAACAGAAAATCTGATTCAGATTCAAATTAACATCTTCCCCTTACCTCTTCCTTCTGGCACTACTTGCAAAACCTGTACCAACAAACTATCACTTCATTATCTTCCCACAAGACACTGGTTTTCTCTAACACTTCGCGATGCTTCTAAGATAGCATATCTGACATAACACCTCCACTTCTGTCCCACACTTAACAAGATAAAGAAAAGGAAGAAAGAGAGTAGACAACGTTGGTGTTAAAAGTGCGAGAACACAACCCTTCGTGAACATTCAAATTTAACTATAGAGCTCAAACCATTTTCACTATTTTCCCATATAGGCATCTGCCATGTTCTGAGTTTTCCCTTTAAAGTACTTAATACACTGTAGGCTCATTCACTCTGTGTTAACTGATGGCAATCATTAACTAATGGTAGGAGAACCAGTCCCATTTAAACTAAAATATTACTAAAATAAAGCACAGTAATTAAAAACCCCATGGTGGTTGTTTTAATGATTTTTGTTTAATCAAAGTTGAGTAATCAAACGCGGTCTTTGAAAAAGGCTATTTTTATTTTTTTACCTAAATAGGATCCCTCAAAGAGGGAGTAAATGGTAAGTCTTCAATTCAACTACCCAGTATCAAACTGTGTAACAACATAGTGTTTAAGCTTTCTTCAGTGATAGTATTAAAATGAAGATGTAACTGATTAGCTCTGCCTGCTTTGTAATAATACCCAGAATCATGTGTAGTGATCTACATGCAAAAACATGCAAGATTTTCAGGGCTGAGCCACGAATTAAACCTAGAGATCAGGAAGTGCACGTATTTCTCTTCAACCAAATCCACTCACAAGGCTGTCTCCCAACAGGTTTATTTCAGTGCTTCTCAGTGTCTGTGTACCTGGGGACAAGCGTTCAGAGGGCAGGAATAGGCCCATACACTGTGCTTTCACGGCCCCGAGCACAGCTACATTTACACATGATGCTTACTAAACCCTAGTTGAAAGGCATTTGACAATACAATTGCTGAAAAATTCAATGTTCACCCTGCATGTGAAATCTTGTGCCTTGTACCTTATGATTTCAGCAGTGCCATGTGTGCTGTGATAGTTAAGGGCCTGTCAGTGTTTCCATTATAAACTCTGGTTTTCAGAGGTTTGTATCTTGGCCTATAAAAATAGATTCCGGTCTGTAACTTGGCATAGAAAGTACTGGTATCAGCCCAAGAGAACATTTTTTGTTCCAACGATTAAAATAAAAATCTGTTTAGTAGTTTTAAGTTAAGAGAGTGTTAAAAAAAAGGGGGGGGGGAGTATAGAATGTTTTTAAAAACACACAAAAAACCCAATGCTCTGGTGTCTCACTCACTGCTTCATTTTAGATTTTGAAATGATTAACACAATATAAACCAATGATACTGCGTAAATGAAAAGCCTAAAAAGGGTTTTAATTAAAAACATTATGGTCTGGGACTTCCCTGGTGGCACAGTGGTTAAGAATCTGCCCGCCAATGCAGAGGTCACAGGTTTGATCTCTGTTCCGGGAAGATACCACATGCCGCGGAGCAACTAAGCCCGTGTGCCACAACTACTGAGCTCCTGCACTCTAAGGTCCACGAGTCACAACTACTGAGCCCACGTGCCACAAGTACTGAAGCCTGCGCGCCTAGAGCCTGTGCTCCACAACAAGAGAAGCCACCGCAATGAGAAGCCAGCACACCGCAACGAAGAGTAGCCCCCGCTCTCTGCAGCTAGAGAAAGCCCGCACCCAGCAATGAAGACCCAACACAGCCAAAAATAAATTAAATAAATAAATAAATTTATTTTAAAAATAAAAAGATAAAATAAAAGCATTATGGTGGATACCAAAAAAATCATAAATTTTTAACAATTACATATGTAGGATTTCAAATAATCCTCACATTTAAAGACTGTCCAAGTACTCACTGACAGTAAACCAACACTATTTCAAAGATATGTTTTTCCAGATATGTAAAAATTACTTTTTAATGAATCACTAAAATGTAGAGTTACTTCACATTAGTGGAAACAAATCTTCAATTCTATCTTCAGTTTATGCAGCAAGAAATTTCTAAAACAAATTATAACTTAAATGTAAGAAACTCTGAAATAGTCTTATATACTGTTTATTAAAACTTTAAGTTTTGTGGAGTTTTTTTTTTAGCTTAATATAGATGTTTCCTTCAAAAACATAATGCTGTTATATAACACTGTTGCATCTTTCAAAAACACATTTTTGAAGCAATAACTTATATCTGTTAAAGGGGGTATAAATTGGTACAACTGCCATGGAGGGTAACTTGGAAACAGCCATCAATTATATGTGTGTGTATACACACACACACACACACACACACACACTCTCTCTCTCTCTCTCTGTCCTTGAAATTACATTCTTATGAAATTATGCTATGAATATACCTGTATATATGTGAAATTATAGATATAACTTAAACACACAATAATATTCCTCACAGAATTTTTACGATAGCAAAATGTTGAAACCAACCTGAATGTCCATCAACTGGGGACTTGTTAAATAAGTTATATTGTACATGCATACAGTGGTATTACCATCTAGCTATTAAAAAGGAATAAAGAAGAAAAAAACATACAAAAGAACAATGTACTGACACAGAAAGACTTCCAAGTTATAATAAGCGAAAACAGCAAGGTCCTATGTTACTATCTGTAGAAGGAGAAAAAGAAGAGGGAATAATTATATATATATATTTAGAGAGAGAGAGAGTTGTATATGCTTTTGTAAGCATAAAACATTTCAAAAAAGATACACAATAAACCAACAACAGAGATCAGTGTTTTCCACAAAAATACTGTGATAATTTTGGGTGGCATTCCTAATCAAAGTCTCAGTATCAAATAATATAAGGAAAATCATAGGAGAAAGAAAAAATAACTCTAAGCTTGTATGATTACTGAAAACATTACAATTAGGTATTATACCTACATTCAGCCCAGTGGTTCTCAAATGTTGGTGTACACCAGAATCACCCAAGGTCTCAGTGAAACAGAGTCCTGGACTCCACCCTCAGAATTTCTGATCAATAGGTAAATCTGAGCTGCTGGTCCAGGGACCATGCTTCTAGAGAATCTGTTCTAGATAAATGACTACCTGTTCAAAATTGTACATAAAAACCCACCTGGTACATTATAATCTAGTTATTACCAATAATATTTCAATACGAATGCTTGTTTTCTTAAAACAAGAAGTCTGTGTGGTGAGGGTGGATGATGATTTAGATTATTCTAAACAAGGTGAAATAAAAGGGGAATTTAGTTCTATTGTACTTTTGAGACTTAGCCTTCCATCTCCATTTCTTCCACTAGATGGAAACCAGTACAATGATTAGCTGTCAATTTGCAGATATAAATTGAAAAATATTAAAATAAATTGAGGTGAAAATTACGTCACATGGTATTAATTACAAAGGGACCTATAGCTGTGGGTCCCTATACTGACATATTTCTTTTTTGTTTATGACTATATTTATTTTTTGATTAACTGTATGTGTCATTAGCCATTGGCCTGTAAACCATATCAACTTCAAATAGAGGTGCTACGGGTTGATTTATGACCCCTCAACATTATATGTTTAAGTCCTAATCCCCAATGCCTCAGAGTGTGACCTTATTTGGAGACACAGCATTATGGGGGAAAGTTAAAATGTCATTATCAAGGTGGGCCCTCATGCAATATGACTGGAGTTCTTACCGAAAGAGGAAACTTAGCCACATACAGAGGGAAGATGATGTGAAGACACAGGGCGAAGATGGTCATCTACAGTCCCAGGAGAGAGGCCTGGAACAGATCCTTCTCCAGAGTGCTCAGTAGGAACCAACCCTGCTAACTCCCTGACCTCAGAATTCTAGCCTCCAGAACCGTGAGGTAATACATTTCTGTTGTTTCAGCCACTCCGTTTGTGATACTTTGTTATGGTAGCCCTAGCAAACCAATACAAGACCTTTCTGTTTACTTTTTTTCACTTTAAAAGGTTGAATGACTACCGTAAGCAACACCTTGTGTCAAATGCTGAGATCACAAAAATGAGTAATATTTGCCCTCAAGGAGCTTACCGTCTAATGGTTTATTACTTAAGAAGACATGAATGCTCACTATTCATTAATAGTGAATATTCATTAAGGTTTCAACAGTGTTTTCAGAGTTTATTGATGCTTGATTCAATGAGTCACCAAGAAAAAGAGACACCAGCACTGAATACTACTTTGTTTCTATTGTCAACCATAGAACTGTGTCAACTTTCTAACTGCTCTCTCCAACCCAGTGTATACATTAGTGCCAGCGCCCTTCCAGCCAGCATCCTTCATGCAATTTCCCTGATCAAAATGTTTCAATAAATATCTTAAAAGAACATTCGCTTTTTCCCATTTCAAGTTCTAGTCAGTCATACCTCTCAATAGATGTATGTAACGTCAAACTAATTACTTAAAACCATTGATTTAGTCTGCACCTAAAAACCTGAAATGGCTTTAAAAGAAGAAGCAATTATTTATAATGAACAGAAGGGGTAGTAATAAAGTATCATGTAAGACACTTGTGTATAACTATTCCCGTTCAAATAATCTCTCACAAAGTTCCAACAAAGGATTATCTCAAATTTTGAGGTAGTGAGGGTACAATGTGACAGTTGTTCTTGATTTGTGGATGCTCCATAAAGTACCCACGGCTATCATGGAAATCCTATCTCTAGATTCCAAAAGCTGTATGTAAACTTCTCCTGGAGCTTGTAGCTTACATAACCTGCATTTTATATTGTGCACTGGGGCTTACAAACAGCTTCAATTACAAATGAAAACTTAACTTTGAATTTCTTGCCATTTTATTATCAAATGTCTCAACAACTGAATTAACAATTATACATAGAATTATCCATTTGTTTTAGCTTTATAAAAACGAACAGCATTCAACTGCCAGAGAAAAATAATTGTTAGTACTAAATTTTCTCTAGCATTTCTCCTCCCTTCTCCTTTCCTCTCAACAGAGTTCACATACATGGTTTAGGAATCCAACCAGGCTGCTGATAAACCTCAATTATGTGACAAGTAAATATATTCACTAAGTAAATAAATTTCACACCTTCAAAAATTATTAAAGACTATTTCTTGGCCTCTTTATACATACCACTCAAGTGCCACTATTTCTTTTAGGCCGCAGAGAGAACATCTCTTATTAGTCCTACAATTAAATGATTCAGCAACCTGCCACACTATCTTTGCCTTTTAACAGTTCCAATCAGTAGCAGATCTAGGTGTAATCAACAGCAGCAGGGGGCTTTGGGAAGCAAAACAAAACAAAAACAGTAGGAATCTTTACTAGAATACAGTAATTGATACAAGGGAACATTATAGGCTATTTTAATCCAAGTTAGTCTAAGATATTAGAGTCTGATTTTATCATCAGAAGTCAAATAAGCAGGGCAACTTTTGAATATCTGAACACAGAACAAATTTCAAACAGTTAATAAGGTTAAAATAAAAGGGGACTGCTTTCAAAATGAATCTTCTCAGTCTCGGAAGGGTCATTACTTCTGTTTGGGTTATTTAGCACCCATTTAGCTGATAAATTAAAGCCCTCCTTACCTCCTACTGCTTACCATGCCTAACCGATTTCATATGATATAAAATTAAAGCGTAACTGGCAATGCTCTTACTCCTCCTAAGAAATGCCTAAAATTTTACCAGCAACATCAGGACAGTCTTAAAATGTAATTTAGCAAAATGTTCTCATTTCTTTCATTTTCCTACTTTTGATTCCCTAGCCTACAGTATAGGGGT